>NW_008794963.1:1051448-1060080 GCF_000699145.1 Aptenodytes forsteri | reverse complement strand
TAGATACTCTGTGAGATATACAATGCCTGTGAGGCCTAATTCAATAGCTTTTGTGATGTGGAATAACCCCCAACACACCACATCCAGCCTGATGAAAATCTTCTGTCTTAAATGGCTCTGCTTAAAGGCCTTCAGATGAAGAGATGCTAACTCTAGGAATCCTCAATCCTTTTTTTTTTAACTATTGGAGTGGATCCCAAAGCTTTTGCAAACTTAAATTAGGAAACCTTGTTCTGATATAACTAAATGAGAAAGTATATTAGACTCTCTCAGCTTTTTTCATTGGCTGTTACTGACCTCTGAAATGCTGAGTGACAGTGATCCCAATAAGGAGATAATTTTGTTGAAGAATGCTAAATTTAATAAACAGAAATCTCCAGCTTTGAAATTGGAAATCTGAAGGAATCAATTTCACAGAAGTCCCAGAAAACGGACAGACTGACTTCATCCAGAAATCACTGAAGCCTACGATTCATCAGGATCTGCAATTTGCTGCCGTGTAGCAAATTTTGCTAGAAGATTGTTTATGGATCGAGAAAGGCGAAGGGAGGACTCGGGGAGGTGTATATTGTTTCCTCAAAACTATATAAGAAGATAAACAAGCAAGACTGGGAAGCTTCCAGGCAAAAATTGTTAAGAGGAGAAATAGGAAAAGCAACATCAGATATATTGCTTGGTTTTTATTAAATAAAGTTTGAATAATTACTCACTGTGAGAAGAGAGAAATACTTCTGTAAATAACCACAAAGGTATTTACCTTCTCACGGTAATCTAGTCAGTATAAAAAAATTCTCATTATATAAAATAAGAAAAATTTAAAAGGACAAAGTAGAAACTCATGCTATATCAGCAAATAGACAAATAGAAATGATTCATCAACTCTGATTTAAAATCTGAATCTTTTTTTTATTTTCCTTGCAGATTTGCCACATCAGAGCTGAAGAGCGGAACCGACTCTAAGTTCTTCCTTCGGCCACTAACCCAGGGGAGATCTCACGGTTATGAGACCAAAAAGCCAGCCCCCACTTATGTGGGTCTGTAAAACGCAGATATCAATACCCTTCCCCAAACTCACAGATACCAGAGTGATATCAGTAATGCAGATATTTAATCAGAAACGGTCCGTTTCTGACATGGTACCTTCCAAAAAGCTTAGTTTCCAGTTCTTTAAGCTTCTTGCAAAGTGGCAGGGGCTGCTGAAAGCTGGACCTTTCGCAGCACCACATCCCGTAGGTGATGAGAGCGGCTCAGAAGTCACATCTTCTTGGGTCTCTTGGATGATTTAGAGACTCAGTTTGTAAGTTGTGTCACTGCTGGCAGTGAAAAAACACAAGTCAAAACAGGGAAATTAATCCTTTATACATTTTAACGTGTTTATGTCTTGCAGACTAAAGATAGTTTCTACTTTTGAAATTTTTTAAAACACCTTCTAAATTTGACTAACTTGGTTTCTGTTATATAGGACATAACTATCAAATACATTATGTTTACTTTTTGTTCATGGTTAAAAGGCAAGAAATTGTGTAAGAAGGAAAGAAGTTTGAGCTAAAAATACGTTATTTGAAAAGGAGAGTATTTTTAGTAATAAGGTCTGTGAGTGTTCTAGTTCGGCTCCTTTCCTAGGAAATCAGTGGCCAAACACGTCAGTTATTTCAGTGAGACAGAATCAGGTTGTTTCTGCAGACAGGCAATAAATTATTATGGCACTTCGGATGAGATTTTGACACATGCTGCAGCACCTAATTTCAAGAAAAGTTCCAATGAACTGATGGAGAACACACCAGAATTGGTTGCTACTCAGTTCAACTAAAGGTGGCTGAATTTAGCTCTTTATTTTTTTAACCATATAACATGTGGGTTTTCTTAGGCATCCTCATTGCTACTTTCCTTTTAAAATGTTAATTTTTTACATTGCACTGTGTAGTGTTAAAAGTGTTATGTTTATTTCCTTGTTGTTCTATAAATAGCGTCTCTCACACTGTGCTTTGCTCTTTCTGAATATTTCTGTATTATAGTTTATTTACTTCCTATATCCTCTTTAACTTTAAAAGTTTTTAAAAAGAAAGCTTTTGCCAGGGACAGGGGAAAAAATACTTCTGTCTTCTATAAGACGTCATTTTTTCATTACTTCTACTTTTCCTATTTGTCTGAGAGGAGAAATAAGAAGTGACCGATATATCAAAGCATCTTCCCTGTAACGATGTGCATATGAGACATTTTAAGTTGCTATTGGTCTGCAAATAACTATTCCTGAGCAAACTAGATTTCATCAGATTCTTTCTAAAAATAAACTAGGCTTAAATAGAGTCAATTTAGCTCTTTATTTTTTTAACCATATAACATGTGGGTTTTCTTAGGCATCCTCATTGCTACTTTCCTTTTAAAATGTTAATTTTTTACATTGCACTGTGTAGTGTTAAAAGTGTTATGTTTATTTCCTTGTTGTTCTATAAATAGCGTCTCTCACACTGTGCTTTGCTCTTTCTGAATATTTCTGTATTATAGTTTATTTACTTCCTATATCCTCTTTAACTTTAAAAGTTTTTAAAAAGAAAGCTTTTGCCAGGGACAGGGGAAAAAATACTTCTGTCTTCTATAAGACGTCATTTTTTCATTACTTCTACTTTTCCTATTTGTCTGAGAGGAGAAATAAGAAGTGACCGATATATCAAAGCATCTTCCCTGTAACGATGTGCATATGAGACATTTTAAGTTGCTATTGGTCTGCAAATAACTATTCCTGAGCAAACTAGATTTCATCAGATTCTTTCTAAAAATAAACTAGGCTTTAAATAGAGTCCAGCAAATGAAGTAGTATCAGACTCAATTATCTAGCTGAGTTTTTTCCATAGCAGCCTGAAACTTTGAAATACTGTTTTTGTTTGCTATGATACTTGGATGGGTTTTTTTTTAATAAAATACCTACTTTATGTTAATGTGTTTTTCAGCTTAAGCTGTGCACTACACCCTAGTTAAAACTTGATTTTTAAATTGTTGTCTTGCGAATTCTAGAATAGTCAAAATATGTAAGTATATATGCAACTGTAAATACAATGTAAAGGAAACTAGAATACCAAAATCTCTAAGTGGCTTCTAGAGTATTTATGGATCTCTGAGAGGGAGTTTTCGAGGTTATAGAGACACATGCATTTTGAAGCAATCACTACAATAAAAACTGCCTTCAAGAACAGGGTTGGTTTTTTTTTTTCCAGACAAAGGCTTTAAAAGAAACCTACCTTTGTTTAACTCAGTTTGATGCAAATATAAACAGTGGTTGGGGGGTATGTGGAAAATGCGGTTTCAGTTACATCATACTGAGGTCATGATATTAATAGAGTTCCCAGCTAGACCAATTTGTTTTTATTTACAGCTGGAGACACGGAGATCTGATAAACCAAAAGAGGACTTCATCTCTCTTTATGAAATCTGAATGAGCCAGATTTTCAATATGGGAGCAGGGTCAGTATATTGGTTGGTTGCAGCCAGCAGGGAATACAGTTATATTCCCAATTTAAGCTTGTGTGTAAGTGGAATAATGTACTGCCAACATGTCAGTGAAAAAGATAAGAGAGTTATGTTGTTAGCCTTCCATATGCAAAATGTCACTGTACTTTTTAGGAGATGTAGCACCGAGGGACTGTGTATATCGAAAAGGAAACCTGGAACAGGTCATGCACCTTGGATTCACTACTTTATAGTAGCTGTGCACCATTATGTACATTACAGTTGGTCACTGTCTCTAGTTAAACAGTAGGTATATTTAAAAAGGGAATGTGCTGGCCTTCAGAGGTTGTCCTAAGAGAGGTCCCCCCTTCGCCTCGGAGACAAGGGTTCCCTGGCCTGCAGCTCAGCTTTTGAGGGACTTCTAGTGGTGTTTAGGCAAACAGCTTTGTGGCTGCTTATTTTATTACTGTCTGATAATAGACCACTATCGTTTATTGCAGGTGGCTGCCCAGCAGGTGGGAAGTTAAGGAACTGTATGCATGTGTGTTAGGGCAACGGTTTCCCCTTGTTAGGCGAGGTATCCTGTGTGAGTGTGTGTGTGTGTTGCGTGGCAGTTAATACAGCACTTATTGCTTCCAGGAACCTCAACAGCAAAGTGTTTCCTGCTCTTTGACATTGAGGGAAACCAAATTTATTATTTCCATTTTGGTGTTTTCACGTTTGTTAGAGAAGAAGCGCTAAGCCTGTATTATTTCAGCGCAATCTATTATCTTGGTTTCAGCACAGACAAAAAATTTTCAGCACTAAAAATATTTTCTATTTAAAAATGCATTTGATAGTAGAATTAATTTAATAAATATTAAATACATATTTATTTGCCTAAATAAAACATAGGCAATGGATTAAGACAAGATAAGCTTTTTGCTTCTGTGAAAAAGAAAGTTTTCAAAACATTTTTTCTCCCTCTTTTTCTTGGTATTGCTTTATTTAACCAGTAGAATCTTTTCTCTTGAAGAGATTTGTTTTTTAATAAGAAGCCATATTTCACTGAAAATGAGTGACAAAGCTGGCATTCCCGCAAATGACTGCCAATATATAAATTTATGTGATCTTTTCCAAAATAACCCAGCTCCCTTTTTTCTGTCACTGTGCATATATTCTTCTGCAAAGTGCTTCAGAATGCTGCAACTTTAATGGGGTTTTAGGAGTCCTGACAATGCCAAAAGGCAAACAAGAATGCAAAAAATGTCCTTAGCATATAATTTAACTAAGGAATATCCCAAATAGATATACATGAAGCAGGGCTAAAATCTATCACGTTAGACAAGGAGAAGATGGCAAAATGTACGTCAGTATGGCTTATAAACTCCTGAAAGTAGATAGCCTCTCTTTTTTAATTTGGAAGGAACTTAATATGTTTTCCTCACTACCAAAAGCAAAGGGTAAACAATAGTATGAACAGAGAGAGAAGCAGGTAATATGTCAGCTCTTGCAGCATGTACATCACCTAGTGGACATGCTTTGCATACTAAAGGGTGGGGATCTATCCTGCTACCGCACATTTTCTGCTCCCATTATCCAGCGCTAGTCCTGGCACCTGTATTCCCCATATGTGAAGCTGCAAAGCGCATCCAGCAACTCACCAGTTACCTGCCCCAGCCCTCTCGCCGAGCCCTCGAGCAGGGGGCAGCATTTCTGCACCACGGGAATTTTTATGTCTTTGCTGCTTTTCTGTGCAGGGCTCAAGGCAGGATTTAGCCTGTACTCCGGCTGAACTGGGAAGGATTTCCCGAAGAAAGTATATGCAACATTAACGTGAATCCCGCAGCAGCCTCCATCCCGCTGCCATCCTCTGGACTGCACGACCTACAAAAGGTGCGCAAACAGACTGAAATGAAAATGAAGTGTGGCCCACACTTACGTGTAAAATATACTTGTAAATTAGAGGAAAAATTGAAAAAACATGGTTAAGGGAAAGGTTCATAAGTTAAAGCTATCAAGGATCCACTTAGCATTCTATCTGACTATTGAGTTTTATATGAACATTTACTGCGCCACTCCATCCAACTGAGTGCTTGTCAAATGGGTGCTGTAGCAGCCACATACAGCCCCGATCCATATGCCAAGGCCCAATCCAGCTCCAATGGCAGCGAACAGCGAGATTCTCGCGTGCTTCCCGGAGGGTGAAACCGAGCCTTTCGGAAGTGGAAGACACTTTAATCGAGAGACATGGCTGAAAAAACAAGCACGGACTAAAAAGTCTGCACAGTTTGAGTGGAAAAGTGTTTGAGGAGACTGTCTGAGCTCTGAATGGGGACATGTGACAATGTGTAACACTCCGAGCTGCAAGGCAGCGACAATTAGGAGGGACATACTTGTCTCTATTTTTAAACAGCAATGAGGTGAGTTGATATTTAAGTTCTCTTCCAAGAATTTCAGTGCAGATGACTGCCCATAATATAATTATTCACAGTAAAGAGTAAGCCATGTTTCAGCTCTGAACATTTGATCGGTCTCTGTACAATCAAAATACAGTCAGATTTGGACAGCCTAGCAGGATATTTCTGACTTCCATGTGCAACTATACTTTTACCAGCCTTTCTCTCACACAATGTCACACAGTGATACACAGTGTAAATCCTTCATATGTCAAATCAGACATGGCATCTACAGTCTGCAGAAAAAATCTGCAGGGTGTAAAGTTACCAAGTATTTGTGAGGTCTACTGTGAGGCTGCATTTTTTTTTTCTTCCTGAAACATTAATTCATCTTTCAAAGAACATGTTTATTTTTCCTTTTTCACTAAAACATATCTACTTTCTCCAGGAAATAAATAGAGAAAAGAAAAAGGTATGGATAAGAGAAGTTTGCAATAAGCCAGGCTTCAGTCATCAGCTTTGCAATATAATGACAATACTTGATGGTTACAATCTTTTATTATTTAGGAATCGTGTCAATTTATTCTCCCAGCGTGTCTGAGAAAAGTATAGTTGCTATGAAGTAGTCAGTATTTACCGCTCTCTATTACGCGTCGTTATCTGGGTAGGCTTTGCCCTTACTGGGAGCAGTGGGAAATGCTGTGCAACACCAGCCAGGGCTGGCAGTTTAATTGGCGATTTCTGTATTTTTCTCATTATGGAAAGAGAAGACAGAAGTCTGTGAACTTAATCAATTTGTAGGTGGATATTTAATTGCTAATAGCTCAGACTAGAGTTTCCAGAGTTTCTAAATCTAAGCTGACGTTCCTTCCCTATTTTAGAAGATAATACCTAGAAAGTCAATTGATCTTTTAGAGTGAAGGTACACGCCAAAGAGGAAGCGCTGCGGGGTTTTTTTTAAAGCTGTAAACTGAGAATTAGGACTCGGTGTTCAGTCCCTGACACTTCAGCAAAACATGCTCTGGGACCGTTGGCAAATCTTTTATCTATTTTTCAGCTTACACATACAAGAATTGGGACGAAAGTATCACGCCACAAAGATTTTCAGGCTCAACTAAAGTTTCTAGATCTGCCGTAGACAAAGGAAGCCTTTTAGATTATTTTAAAATATTTGAAAATACTTTTTTAAAGGTTCTCCCATAATTTTGTCCTTGAAATAGACCTTTGTAAAAGAGATAGCTTTTAAATTAGAAATCAATGCTAGACTTGTGGCTTCTCACCATTTTTGTAAATTGAAATCACAGTAGACCAAAACATGTCCTGATTTATGCTCTGTTGAGCTGAATTTACTTCAAGGTAAATTTGACCCCGTATTAGTATATGCCAACCTGTTCATTCAAGCTCCATGGCCCTAAATATCTGCGGAAAAGGTAGATTTATCCAGATCATAAAACATATTTTAAACGTATTTTCAAAATCAACCAAATTTTCAAAGCCAGCCACAGAGGCAGATAAATATTGCTACCAATATGCTTATAAATATATATATAAATTTTTCCCCCCCATTATGGAAATGTGTATGTGCTTATGATAAACACACATAAGGTTACTTTGCATTCAGTAGGTCTATTTATGTGCTTAAAATTAGGCATTTGTAAATTTGCAAGATGAGGCCTATAGTGTGGGTGCGTGTGTGTGTGTGCGCGCGTGCGCACGTGTACATACAGGAATAAAGAATGCAGTTTGATTAGAAGTTCTATTATATGCTCACTCTTTTACTTAACATCTGATGTTTGAAAAAATGAAGCTAAATGTCCAGGCAGTTCTGACAGTTCCAATCCATTATCGGCAACCTGAAAAAACCCACTCTTTTTTACTTAATATATGAAGTTGATGTGTTGGGGATTTTTTTTTTGTGGAGACGCCTTCTTTATATATAGTGTCAACACGATAGTAGAAGTACCGGTTTGCTGTAGGTTGTATGACTGACAATAATATTCTCTGCAAAATGTAGAAGGGAATAACTGATGAATCGGAAAATATATGGTTGCCTACCGAAATGATTATGTAATGAAACACGAAGTCAAACGGTGGCATGCTTCTATTAATTGTAGATGATAGTAATTAGTTTTCACTGCAGTTGCGATCGTGTCGCTGCTTTCCGAAGAATCCAGAATCCCCTTCCAGGAAAGTGTGAGATTGCATCTGGGTTCTGCAAGCCACGAAAGACTATAAATTTAAAAAAAAAAAAAAAAAGAGAGAGGGAGGCCTTCCTCGATACTGTACTTTAGAAAGAGGGAAAAACAAAGGGAAAAAGAAAATTATAACTGTTTTCTCTAAGGCTATTATCTAATGCAAAAGCAAACAGTCTGACTGGAAATCAGCTAACAGAAGGGGATTAGAGAGTAGATCTGAGAGTGGCTTGATTTCTAGCACTGCTGTCTCTTCACACAGTGACGAGACACAGGCAGAGCAGCCAGGAGCTCTCCAGATGGCTAGAGAAAGTGTTTGTCTTGGGTTACTGCAGGGCAGTCTGGACTCTTAAAGCCGGGGAAGCATCATTAGGGAGCAAGTTAGATGTCCACCCAGTAAAAGCGAGCGAAAGAAAGAAAGAGTAGGCAGGCTGCCCGAGAGGGACCGCGCTCGCCTATTGTTAACATATACTTGACCCCCACTAACCTCCTCACGACACAGATGTCTCCTACCTCTATCACCTCCCACCGCTTTAAGCCCTCCCCCCCTGCACCTGGGTAGCGGGGCCGGGCCGGCTGCCGGCAGTATGCTGCCTGCCTCGCGAGGTGCCTGCTAGC
>NW_008794963.1:1049726-1050921 GCF_000699145.1 Aptenodytes forsteri | reverse complement strand
CCCCTCCAGCAGCCTGGGCTGCCGGCTCTCCCCCGAGCAGGACGGGAACTTTTATTTGCAGCTCGCAGCCCGTGGCGAATGGTGGGAATCTCCGGTCCTTTGCAGTGTGAGTACGGGGCGCGGGCAGGGCAGGGCGCGCTGGGGCGGGGGGGAGCCCGAGCCCCTTTTTTCCTTCCCTTTCTCCTTTCCCGTAGGGCTCTCCTGGCTCTGAGAGGCTCCCGTGGCTGTAACTAACCCAGGCGGACCGGGGCTGCCGCTGCGCCCGGGCGAGGTTAGCACTGCATGCAGCTCTTACACCCGCTGTCCCCGGCTCACAAACTCGCACCCCGAATATTTCTCAAGAGCCCAGAAACCAAACCACCCAATTTTTTAGAAAATAACCCTCCTAAGCACATATTCTGCCATAGCGTAGGGTTTCTGTCTCGATTTAGGACTTGCCTTTTTTTTCCCCTGCCTCCCCTCTCTCCAGATCACAGCTAGCCAATGTGAGTCGGAGTGTCTGAAATATTTCTGGTGGGATTTTTTTGCTTGTTTGTTTCATTACAATCATCGGATTATGCAGCACTGGCAACATCACCTCAGGCTATTTTGCAAGAAGTATTTCAGGAGGTGCACACCGTCTGTAGCTGCACCGCGATCTTGCAAGTATCTCGTCTCCTAAAACGATAGGGCAACGTTAGGGATTGCATTTCCAAAACTGCAATACAATGTAATTGTGTCATCTCGTCTAGCTGAGCCGAATGGTTTGATTCCATAAATTCGTAACACGCCATCGATAAGGGAGATTGGAGGACGGAAACCACACTCCCGGCCATTTAGACGAGTCTTTGACTTTTGGCGAGTTTGAGTCTTTTTGTTAGTGCCAAAGTTGCGACATGGGGCTAAAACTGGGTTTAGGGTAGGGAAGGACTTGCCCCCCCAGCAGGGGCACCCGCGGCTCCATTACACGTTAATTTATGGAGAAATATCCGTGCTGTTACTGTGCTCTGCTCTCCTAAATGTTAGAGAGAAACTGAAAGTAACTAATCGGACGCAGCTCTCAGATCGCTCTTGCTCCAAGCGGGAGCTACAATGTTACTTCCTTCAGTTCATTGAGAAGTTGAAAGGAGGGAGGAGGGCGAAGGTGAGAGGCGCCGAGGCAGCCTCCCCCACCTGCCCCACAAGTTGCAGCCCGGAGCCCGGCGCGGCGGGACCG
>NW_008794963.1:1043575-1048976 GCF_000699145.1 Aptenodytes forsteri | reverse complement strand
AAATCCCCCCCCCCCCCCCCCCCAATTTTTGGTCTACTAATCTGTTTTGACTTATTTCCTACTTACGGTAATGCTTGCATGCTTTTTGAAGGACTTCGAAAATATTTTCTTTTGACATGTAGCTAGAAACATAATTATTGTATTTGTAAACACAATATGTTAGGGCTAAGGGTGAATATAATTTATTTAATTATACCCTTGTAGCCTTACATTTTCTTCTCCATTTCTGCATCCTGACAGATGCAATGGAAAGTTTAAATGAGCAACTTTGTTAACCGTAGTTTGAAGCAAGACGTGAAAGACCTTTTTAGATTTGAATTCTATTGTCCAGGTTTTCTGTTCTGCTTTTCTGTTAACGGTTTAGTGAATCTGGATAGCCGAGAGGATAGAAACTGGTTTCTAATGGTTGTTAAAGCTGATGCTTGACCTTTCCATGGGAAGTCTGAAAACCTCATTCAGTTTATTCTGGGCTGATTTCCTTAGGAAATCCAATATGATCGGGGAATTTCCTTCAGCTCAGCTGAATGTTAAAAAAGTTAGTCTATCTTGTTTATATGTTCTGGTTTTAGCACTAGGAGTTTCTGTGGCTGCCCATCAATAGAAAAAATACTAGGAAAAAGATCTGAATATGGCTTATTCATAACTGTGCAGTCTCTGAAAATAGGAAGTTGGCAAAGGCTTTGTTAGGTGTGAGACGCACTGCGGACTCGCTGTGAAGGTTTTTAGTTAGGAAGTTACGCTTTATTTGATAAATGATAACTTTTCTAAGGTCAGTTTTATCATATCTGAACCTTCAATATAATTGCTACTACTTTCAATTCCTGAGTCATTTTTCTTTGCTGTCATGGGAAGCTCAACCACGCATCAGCGCAAGAAAACCCCAAACCCCACCAAAAACCCAACCCACACTTAAATCCGTTGATGCCTCTGGCAAGCTGAAGCCAGGCGAGGCGTACGGGAGGTGATGGCGGGACTTCTTCTTGGGCCCTGCCTTTGCAGGAGGGTGAGCGGCTGGGTTCCCGAGCCGTGAGCATGCTGTAGGAGACAAGAACCATTCTGTTTGTAATGGAATGCAGACAGCAGTGTTAGGTCACTGCTTCCTGGCAACTGCTGCTCAAGTTGTTTTTCTTCAAAGGCTTTGAGTTTTTAAATAGTTTCCAAAATCTTTTTAAGTAAAACGTTGCCTTCTACCATTTTTGACCACCTTAACGTTAACTCGTTTTGTGCCTAAATAATAGACCAGTAAAACATCACACGGTGTCTCTCATCTGTATACGCTTAACACTATGTATGCCTGCATGCACATGGAGTTTTGTACTGGAAGTATTGTTTATAGAATAAAGGGGAGAAAATAGCTCCACCTGGAGTGCTGGTCAGTGGCTAGTCAGTTCAGGACATTCTTCCCTGTCAAATCCTGTTTCTCACTTCTCTGAAATGAACTTCAGACGACAGGCGTTGAATGCGAAGCTCACTTCACTGAGGTACTGTGCAGACTGCAAACTCCTCGTTGCCAGACACTTTGGGTGAAATAGGCATCTGCAGCATTTGCATTGGGGCTGATGGGAGAAAAGGCTTGCAATTGTCATTTTCATCTTTCAAATCCACTTGCCACAGTCCATTACTGTTAAATCTTTAGCTAATTGAATAAGGATATTAGTATGTTGCTGTTGCAGGAGCTTCAGATTTTTTAGATGGGGGGGGGAAGATCTTGTTCTTTGTTCTGTAGAAACTTAAGTTGTCATGCAGAGATCAAGAAGCCTTATCAGCTGAAATAAAACGTGAATTTGGTGTTGTGCAGGGGTTATTTCTCATGGCTTGGCTAAAGAAATGTAAGAAGAAAATTATTTTAAATCTGAATACATTAAAAAAAAACTTTGATCCATGTAGTTAGTAGCAGCCTGCTCTTTTTCATACAGCCTTTCATAGCAACCTATAGTATTTATAAAAGTTTAAACTGACACTGAGTTTAGCCTAAGTAGTGAGAGTGTAAATTCTTAAAACACTGGCTTCTAGATCTTATTTTCTTCATCTTCTTTCACATGAAAGATTTAAAAGAGTTAGTTTAAAAACTGAACTTTTAATGTAAAGGGTCTTGGTTTTCCACATAGATGTTCCTTTTTAAGGAACTGCTTCAAAATCGCAGTTATCCTGTTCTTATTTACTATAAACTTGATTAGTTTAATATATGGTAGCATAAATACATCAGGAAGTAGTATACTGTGTGGTTTTGTGGACAAAGAAAAACGATCTGCAGATGTAAAATCAAAGTCAAAATATCCTGCCCTTTAAAAGGCACTTTCTTTTTTTTCTCCCCCAAATATTTTCATCTGAAAGACACTGACTTCCATCTTCATTTTTTTTCTGCCATTGATATGAAAGTTTCCAAATAACGTTTAGAGAACAGTGGACATTTTATTAGAGTAAACATTAGTTCAGTATAATGGAGGTAATTGTAAGTGATAAGAGCAGAGCAGGTTATCTGTGTGTTGTTTAAACAGAAGGAGCTATTTTGCACCATTTCCAGTAGCCATCTGTAGAGGAGAAGGGTTTGCACCTGTCTGTCCACACTAATTATAGATTAGGTCCAAAGAAATGAAATTCGAGTAGGCTTTCTCTTAATGAAATCCATAGTGATTTTATTGTAAATGTGTTTTGTGTACAGACGGTGATGGTTGGGCTGTGAGTAAAATAAATTGCTGTATGGCTGTCATGTACTTGTAGTTGTAAAGCAGGATACTGCTGCATTAACAAAGGTGCTGAATAAAAATGCAGTGCTCCATTTAAGTCCTAAGGCTTCAGTGGTGGCTTTAGCTAGGTTTAGACAAACGGTTCACTGAAAGCACAGTCTTTTAGGGGTATGTTTCAGGGTAGACTTCTCAGTTGCCATCACTTTGGTGTCAATGTACTGGCATATAGGTGGTCCTTTGGCTGAAATATGAGGTAGAAATGGCTTCATGTTAAATATGTACACACATACATGCAGAGTGTGTCAGAAATACTTTCCTCTGGTTTAACACTACATTACTAAAATAAAGTGGAAAGAGTGAGAAATGCATTCTGCAGTAAAAGGTCACATGAATTTCTACCACATCTGTTTATAGTAATTATGAACATAATTAACATAAGAATTACAAGTGAGGTAATGACAAGCTGAGCTATGAGATATTATGCCATAATGGTCATATGTTGGAATTCTCACATTATAGCACACTAGAATTCACATATTCAATGCAAGAAAGAAAATGTTAGATTTTTATCTATTTTAATGCTTCAAAACTTATCTGCCTGGGGCAGATGGACTTTACGCTTTATAGGAAGGTAACCCATTATTAAGAGAGAGTCAGTTGAAATTAAGATTTCTAGCCTGCAGCTTGGACTTTGAGACAGCTGTGCTTATGGAACGCCGCTTCTGTTACACATTTGTACTCTGATTGTATTTATTTTATTAACACACATTGCTTTGTTTTTAAATGTGAGTGTTTTCGCAGCAAACTGTTTACATTAGAAAGGATCCTGGATTAGTTTTTCTTCAGGTAATTGTGACTCGAGTAGCAAAACTGCCTGTCGGAATGGCCAACGTAGATATAAGACACACATTGTGGCTCTGCAAGATGAGAATCTGTGCATCCTAAATTAGTTCATGGCATGAGAGATATATTTCAAGGAAAAAATCCGTAACAAAATCCCTAAAAAGAGCAATCTCATTTGTACATAATGTTTTGAAAAAACATGTGCAGAGAGAAAGTTCTGTGGTGCCTTGCAGGTTGAATTAATTAAAGTCACTTTTCTTTAGAAATGCATAGGACATACCCTTAAGTTTAGGGGCTGAGGCTTCAAATGAGTTGACTAACTTCTGTAATATGACCTGTCTGATTACCTCTAAATATGGTTGTCACACAACTGACAACTGGAGGAAGCTGAAGTGGCCCTTCTTCAGCGTAAAAATACTGGCTGAGGAATGCATAGTAAATTTGACATATGAAAATCAGTTTGCCTTTAATGAAAAATCCGAAGTCCTGTTTTTGTGATAGGAAAATTTGCCAAATTGCTGTCTTTCTAAGGCTAAACATATAGAGTGGTTTACAAAAAATTAAAAAAAATTACCTTGTGCTATGTCTCAGTGATACCAAGAGGTTTTTGCATTATTGGATTAGTGGAGGATTTGTGACAGACCCCTCTTTATCTGACATTCATTGCGGTGACATGATTTTCACACACACGCCCTTCCCCCATCTAGGTTCTGGTTTTCACTTTGTGTTATGTGTCAAATTCCCTTTATTTCTTTTCTTGTGGAAAAAACTGCTATCTTGGCCGAGTGATTTTGGAAGTTCTGCACTGAACAATGCCTGTCTCACTCCAGTGTGCCGTCATTGTCCTCATCCCAGCCTTCATGGTGCTCCTCTGCAGACGTGCAAGGGAAACGCGTTTCCTTTACAAATAACTGTTGATTCCTAGGGAGAGACATTTTTAAAACTTTTAAACCCGAGAGCGCATAGAGTTCGCTTGGCAACCTGGTGCTGGTGCAGCCATACTGCTGGCCTGCTGTGCTCATGGCAGGCAGGCCAGGCCGCTTTGCCACCTACCCTCCCCATACCTCATGATAACCCAGTCCTTTTTGATGAATCCCATCAAAATAAACCCTCTGTTTTCTCAAAAGCTGAACTGTTAAGTGTAGGGACCTACGCTGGCTTATCATTCATTCTCTGGTGAATGATGCCACTGCTTGTAGTGGCAGTGTTGTGTTCAGGCTCTTCTGCCGCTGGCAAGGCCGAATGGTTCGGGTCAGGTACTTGGCCAAAGCGGGAGCGGGTACATCCTGTGCCCGTGCTGGGCCAGATTGCTGGGCCAGGAGCCGTCGTGCTCCGTGCACGACGTAGGTATGGTCTGTGAAGCGGCAGCTGGGCTGAAGGCGAAGGCAGTCATGGGGACGTCGCCTTGGTGGAAATGGAAGCGACCTCAGGCGCGGGAGCCCTGGGGAGCCAGTGCTGCGCTCCCCTGGCTCTCTGGCAGGGTCCTCATCCCGGAGAGGTTTCGGGCAGCTTCCAGGGGCTGAGCCGGGTCGGATGCGTGCCTGAGGTCAGGCACAAAGACAGAACAGTGCACCCAGGGAGCCGCCGCCTTCTCACCCGGCGGGCAGCGCGGGGGTGGCGCCTCCCTTCATGCCGGGCGCGGCCTCCCCGGGGACCCCGTGCCGCGCCGTGCCGCCCCGGCCCCAGCCCGGCTCCCTCACACCCACCGTACATCCTCCGGCCTCCATCTGGGCCGCGCTGATACCGTAATCGCACCGATGCACGCCGCCGTCCCGCTCCCCCCACGCCGGCAGGGCCACGGAGGCGCGATGTGCCGTCCTTGCGCCGCAGATAAGCTGCGAGGTGCGTTTAAGGCGCACAAAGCCCGGGCC
>NW_008794963.1:980137-1043043 GCF_000699145.1 Aptenodytes forsteri | reverse complement strand
CTCGGGCGGGAACGGGGTGGCGGCTGGGGCCGAGGTGAACCTTCTGGCGTGCGGTCGCCCTCCCGGCGCTGGCGGGTCGGTTTGCCTTCCCGCGAGCCTGGCTCTCCCGTGAGGGGCGCTGACAGGAGCGGGCCGTCACGCCCGGGCGTGCGGGCACCCTCCCTGTCAGTGTCGGGGTGGTTTCACTGGAGGCTCCTGGCTTCCAAAATCCCCGCAGAGGATGACAGCGGGTTTTAGGAAAAGTGGCCTTTTTTTCTTTTGTGGGCTTTTTTTTTGTTGTTTTGGACTCTTGATGGTGATTTTTTTAGTTCTCGCCAGATTAAGATGACTTGCACGCTAAGTGTGTGCACGCACGCTGCCTTAGCAAACGGCCTTAGCAATCATTTTTTAAAGCAACATTAAACAATTACCTTTAAAATATATTTAAAAGTTTGAAATATTTATATTGCCGTTTCACTTTGTCAAGTGTTTGCGCAGATAGATATATAGATATGATCCGGTAACTAAAAGCCTAATTAAAATTTGTTTAAAGCCAGGGGGGCATGTATTCTTGTTGACAGCAGCGGATCGATAGGGTAAGACAATAGAGCCCCATTATTTTACTTCCATTGACTGAACATATTGACATTTCAGGTTTGCGATTGCCTCAGTGAGCATGATGAAACACTGAAATTCACGAACCAACTGTCTGGAGTGGCACATATATTACTGTATGTCATCTCTGCCTTCAGGTTACCTTATCACTGAAGCAGAATGGTAATGGATGGCAGCAGAGTACTTCAGAGGGGTTAGGGCTCTATCAGTTAAGAAGCTGACACATAGCAGGTTTCAGGAGTATCTTTAATTACACCTAGAATTATGTACAAGGGAAGATGGTCCTTGTTACCTGCCGCTGCGCTTCAGAGTTTACAGGCTCAGAAGCAGACAGGATAACACGGTACTTATGTTTCATATTTTATATACATGACTTGGTACCTTAAACTTCTGTAAGAGCCCAAGGACTATTGATTGTGCTGTTTGCATGCTCGCCATGTTCGCCAATGGCAGCATCTCAACCCGGTGTTGATGCTCAAGTTCCAGAGCACCTGCTAGACCTTCTCCCAGTCTGAAGATTGCAAAGGAAACAAAGAACAACTTTAACATAAATAAAGGCACTTTGGGTTTCTCCCCCCTCAACATGCTCTATTGACAGTGCTCAGGGAATTCAATGGTGCTGTTTGCATGCTCGCCATGTTCGCCAATGGCAGCATCTCAACCCGGTGTTGATGCTCAAGTTCCAGAGCACCTGCTAGACCTTCTCCCAGTCTGAAGATTGCAAAGGAAACAAAGAACAACTTTAACATAAATAAAGGCACTTTGGGTTTCTCCCCCCTCAACATGCTCTATTGACAGTGCTCAGGGAATTCAACATGGTGAGACTATAGCAGAATGATATATATATACACATTTTTTCCTTAGTATAAGCACTGTAAAAAGAAATGTCTGTGCAATATGTGCATGTGTATGCATAATCGTATATATTAATTTATATGATTGCATATATAAGGAAGACCCAGTGGCTGCAGAACATACAACGTGTCTTGTTATTTCAAAGTCTTTCAGATGTTCTTTAAAATCTAGCTGACTGTAGAATGAAACCCATCAGGGTTAGGCAGAGATAGAGATTGAAATTAATTTAAAGCAGACAAAGGGCTAATATGAAAGAGCCACTAGTGATTTAACTCATTTTTAAAAGTAAGTGTAATGAAAATATAAAATGTATTCTGAGTGTGCCATCTACTCAGCAATTGTTGCCATCAAGTGGACTGCTGATGCCCTTTAAGATGGTAAAAAGAAAACTAGTCCTTTATACCATTTTCATGAAAATGTTAGGTTTCTGTTTGATCAGCAGGTGCTGTTGAGATGAAAGCCATGTGTAAATTTTCAGAAGGCCAAAAGTGTCAATTCAGAAAGGGAAAGTGATAAGAGAAAATGCAATCAGTTTTCCTGTTTTCAATTTGTGCAGGATTTGAAGAGCTGTTTTGTTAAACTGCTACATCTGCTCCAATATGAGTATTGAACTACTTCCACTAAAAATAACACCCTATAATTTGGAAGCCGTTGCAATCTTTTGTTAATGCAAGTGGGTTATTTAAAAAAAAAAATCTATTCTGAAAAATCTCCTGCCTAATGTGCATTTTTGTTTATCGGCACTTCTATCTTCAGTAGATAAAATGGCATTATGCAATTAGGACCATATCTATTTGGACTGTAAAAATGGCACTGGATAGCTGAATGTCACTATATTGGTAAAAGGATTTAACTCGTACATTTAAAATAATTGTATTAATAAACTATGATTGTATCTTAAAATGGCAAGTGACTGCTTTCCCATTGCAACAATACAGCTCTACCTACTACTGAGGACCTTGTGCGAAGTAAAGGATGCTCAGAGTATGACAGAACATTCTTGGACTTGTTTCATTCCTGCTATACCTGCAAATCTTAAGTTTGGGCTCATCAAGGACATTTTAGTTAATGGGGCTTTTGGAGTAACTTTTTCCATGGTTAAATGAAATCATTAAATCAGCCTCGAATGTGTATATACAAAAATATTCGCTGCTGTGGAGCTGCTAACCCAGGTGAGTTTTATAAACCTGGAAAGCACAGCATTGGTAGGGCATAAGTTTTCTATCAGAGTCATCTCCAGAGAAAATAACATTATTGCTTTTTAATTTAAAAAAAATCTAATGAAAAGGGCATGCGTTTGTTAATTCTATAAATAAGGATCTAAATGAAGAAGTGATAATTCGCTGTTACATCTATAGAACCCTGTGTACACAACATGAGTAAACGCGTGCAGAGTAAAATAAGAGCTTTTACTTCTTTATTTCAACATAAAGAATTACCTGGTTTTAATATTAGAATAGGTTTTAGCTGTTGGATTCTAATCTAGGAGTCAGGAACTCAGTTTTTTGGCAGGTGTCTGCATGGGAAAGGGCCTTGCTGATGCTTTTGTTTGGTTTTGCAATTGGATTTGTAAGCTTTTGACCTTGGGGGATTTTCCTCAAAGTGATCTACAGATCAGAAATAATTAAAATTCAATAAATTGAAATTTAAATATAGAATGGATTTTGTGCGAGATCCGTGCTTGTGGTAGGTTGCCTAGAAGTCTGTGGCATGTCTACTTTATAGTTTGTATTCCCAAACATAACTGTGTGCACACATGTGCATAAATTTATGTGAATGACAGAGGGATGATTATTTATACAGATTTTATCCAAAACTCTGTGCACTCCTGAAACATAACGAAAAGCCTCCCTCCCCGGAAGAGTGTTTACATCCCGTGACAGTCACTAGATTCAAATCTTCTAAACATGAAAGTTGTTTCCTTTCCTCCAAACCTTCTTTTCCCCAACAAAGCTAACCCTGTTAAACCTCACCTTCTGTGGGACGTATACGTAGTTATAGACATATGTACGAGAAGTAAATATTACAAAAAACGCGGCCGATCGGGGCAAAATGTCTGTAGCCTTAAATAGCTTGTGATATCTGCCAACAGCAGAAGCTGCGCTGAGGAGGCCCTGCCTTGGCTGACCCGGGGATGTGAGAGCCTTGAGGAGCCTCGCGTTAGTGCTCGGCGCCTACGTGGAGATTTCTGCTAGCGAATATTACTGAGCAAATGCTCTGTCGTAGCATGTTAGTGGAGATGCTGTCTGCCTGAAGAGGTTTTAAACCAAGGGGCTTTGTGCTTTGGTCATGGGATTTTTTGGTACTTTTCACAGGGGTTGGGGTGGAGTCCAACCCCAAAAGAAAGATTATAGCTGGATGTAGGCTATCCAGATTTTCTTATCTAAATTTTCTGAACACATTCATGGGAGTGCTTTGTTTTTCTTATTCTTTGCCAAAAATGCTGCATGCAGTTTTGCTGTTCCTATTGAATAGTTGCCATATTTAACTCCAGTGGTTGTGAATGGAAATGTGAATATGGAAAGAAATCCTTTCATGCTCCCTTTCATTTTCTGTAACACATTTTGGGATGCCTGGAAAGGAAGGGCATCCTAGATAGTCAAAATATTTCTGAATACACACAAAGAATTTAAAAGAAGTTCAGCAACTTGGTTTTGTTTATATGTAGTTTTTGGGCATGTGTGATATGGTGACTTACTTAAGTGATACCTTTTTTTTTTACTCAGTATTATTTATTGAATTTAGTCATCATAAAAGCACAGTTGTGTTGTACAGAACTGTACAGCAACAGTATTCCTGAATGATCCCATATTGCAACATGCTGATATGGGATCTTCACGGTTTAGTTCATGATTTCTTCAGTCAGTTCGAGAAGGCATTTGATTCATTGACACTTTTCTGTCCATCAAGACAGGTAGACTGTGGTGCTTATAATAAAGTAAATATCCAAAGTTCATGGAGGATAATAGGTTCTTTCGGAAATTAGGTTGCTGTCTGGAAAGACAGAAGACTCCACCTAGTGGAGTGGAATTAATCTGCACACAGTGGCAGGCGATGGCATATAATAAAATAGGCATTAGTTATGAAAAGCCAGGTTGATGCAGTGAGTGAAAACCAGGAATTTTGACAAGCATCTGGGGAGATCGTTGCCATGACCGTTACAAATTGTACAAGACTGTAGTTATGTTTGTAGCTCTAGGAGGCTTATGTATGTCTGCCTTGTTGGATGTTAATATACAATTTGCATAAGTAGTAGTCATTACCACTAGCCATTTTCTTTTGTGATTCCTTTTATTTGGAGACCTACTGACTACGTTTTTTGATTTCTGATGATGACCACACAGGTGCCTCTTTTGGTTGTGGCCCAGGTGTCATTTTAAACAGCTTGGGTAAAAAACCCCAATCCAACCCCCAAAATGTCTCCACTTTTTTCCCATAATTCTTTATTTTCCAGAATACATTTTCTGGTTTTCTTTTCATTTGCTTCTGTAACGGCAGTATCAAGATGCTGGTTCTTCATGCTGTCATGACAGGCTGGGTGGCATGTTGAGTAATCTCTGTATGCCTTCTGGTATTCCCAAGGTTTAACAATCTCTGTTATGAAGCATCAAATTATATAGGGTTTTGTATCTGTGCTTTGCTTCCCCATTGGTTTTGTCACGTTGTGTAACTATGATGGAATACAATGAATTTTAAAGCTGAGATGCAAGTGAACACCCAACCTGAGCAGCAAAGATACTGTCCTGAAATCCTCTTGGAAAATTCATCCCAACGTTGAATCACACATGCATTAGACAAGGTCAAGAAGAGAGCTGCCCTAGACCAGCTCAGGCTTTGACAGCGAGAGAGGGTGAGGCTATTGCCAGAAAATTGAGATGGTTAGGATGCAACAAAGGAGACAAAATGATACTGCTGCTAAGGATATTTGGGAAGAGTGCTCCAAAGGAGTGCTTTCAGTGACATCCAGGTGGGGTTTGTTGCCAGAGCCATTAAAGTGTAGTGGTGCCAGAGAAAGCTGCCAACAAATTTAGGGATAATGGCACCTGCGGGTGTGCTATCAATGGATGGTAGTGCCAGGATGATTTTTTTATTTTATTTTAATGGTGGCATTGCTAAAAGTATTTAAGGGTAATGTTATAGGAAGGGTTTTAGTGAGTGAAGTCACTGAGTTCTAGGAACCATTAAGCAAAAGCTGTTTCATGACTGTACTATTTATTATTTTTAAAGCTTGTTGGCAAACCACTTAATGCTGGAAAAGCATGCTGCAACCTGTATTAAAGCATGCTGCAGATGAGCAAGGAAACCATCATACTGAACTGAATAGCCTAGCTTAGTTTCTGAATGTTAGGTGCGTTTCATGTGCGCCATGATAAATTAATGCAACTCCAAGGGTCAGCAGAGCTTGTAAACGTTGAATTAAAGTACTGGAGCTCAGATCTTCCACGGTATTCACATGCTCAGTTCTATTGAAGATGGTGTTTCTTTTGTCTAAACACCAGTCTGAGGATCTGGACCTTCAGGCTTTCTGTGCTTCCATCTCATGTCTGTGATCTTAACAATACTTCGCTGGAACAATTCTGAGACTTAGATCCAGATATGGTCCTAATGACATCTTATGTGAGGTTAAGTGGGCTAGCTCAGGTCTTAATGTAAAGTAAGTCATTCTCTTTGAATTGTAAATGATAGACTTACCTGATGAAGAATTCCATATAAAGGAGATAAGAAAGTTTATTCCTTCTGTAATAATATTCTCAGAGGTTCCCATTGAGTACGTGGGACCAGGATTCTCAACTTCTGTATCCCAAGAGCTGTGTTAAGCTGTGTTAAAGCCAACTGCCTGCTCCAAAAATTTCCAGAGAAGTGTACAGCTACAGTAAATAACAGCTACAGTAGTTTTAAGGAATGAATCAATGTATCATTTCCCTTCCAGGTTCTGAGATTTATTGGTCCCATCTTCTTCCCATGAAATTTATGGGAGGTTTTGATGCTAATTTTTTTTTTTTTTTTTTTTTGGAAGTCCAGGCCTGTGGATTTCTCCTCTTACAGAGCTATTATTGGCCACTATTGTTTTTATTATCCTGTAGCTTCTCTGGGAAGAGAAGGATGGGAAGGACCTCAGTGACATTGCAAGTCATCAGTGGCTGTGTCTGCACTCCAGGAGGTCACAGGAAGCAGGTGGCTGTGTTAATTGTCCTCACTCCCAACTCTTGTCCTTCCTGGAGGCAATTTAGAAGTGGTCAGGAAGTGTCAGGCCTACTGTGTCCCCCCAGGTTCACTGCTTCACGTGTTCATAATAATTTGAGGTATGTGCCAGGCAAGGGAAACTGCATAGGAATCCTTACTGTCCTTCCTAAGCTGCGTGGCTACCTGGCTGGAAGGGCTGAGTGCCATGACTGCAGAGTGTGTTTGGAATTGCAGCTGCAATCCAGCAGAATAACAAAGCACAGGAAGCAGGTGGCTGTGTTAATTGTCCTCACTCCCAACTCTTGTCCTTCCTGGAGGCAATTTAGAAGTGGTCAGGAAGTGTCAGGTGTCCCGTGTCCCCCCAGGTTCACTGCTTCACGTGTTCATAATAATTTGAGGTATGCAAGGGAAACTGCATAGGAATCCTTACTGTCCTTCCTAAGCTGCGTGGCTACCTGGCTGGAAGGGCTGAGTGCCATGACTGCAGAGTGTGTTTGGAATTGCAGCTGCAATCCAGCAGAATAACAAAGAATTATATTTAAAAAAAAAAAAAAAAATTAAAACGTATTTCCCTAACATACAACGCCTTCTTTCTTTCAAGCTAGTGATAAAAGTCCTAGATAAGAAAACTACAAAAACTCACGAGGTGCATGAAATATTTCTGGAAACTATGATCCACTTTTACCTGGCGAGTGGAGGATAGGGAATGCAAATGCATTTTCTGCCTAGGCCAGTCGGGTTTTAATTGTCTTTGTTGCAACTGCACCATCAGTAGTCTTGGATCCCTAATTGGCACTCAGTGCTGTGCTTTAGAAAATCAGTTAGGGTCTTGCTACTTTGGATGAGCTTCTTGTTATCTGTTTCCTTGATTTTTTTTTACCAGTGAAGGCGCACAGCATTGCTGAGTATCTCGCTGTAAGTGTGGCACCCAATGCTGTAAGCCAGGTTTTGAACTACCAGTAATGTTTCTTTTAAGTGTCTTTTGGAATGTATCCACTCACATTGGAAGTGATGTGAGTTGAGTAATAAATATCATATTAGTTATTTATCTGCCATATTCATTTCGGGTGAAAACTGAGCTTCTGCTCAGGTGTACTCTTGGTTTTACTGAGACTACTTGCCTAAATAAGGTGGGCTGCAGGATTATGTGGCTGGTGAATCATACTGGTTTCTGAATCACTCTTACAAAATATCAGCCTGAAATACTAACAAATAATGAGCACATTGTGCTTGGACTTGTACGTTATTTAAAGAACAGCATTTTAAAGCAGAATATTTTGTAAAATGTTCGTTTAAAAACCACTTTGCAATTTACTTCCATCAAACCTGTTGTACCAGGAAAAATACCTCCTTCAGAAGGGAAAAGGTGTCAGTATCCTGTAAGAGTATCTGATTTTTATCCAGCTATTTGCTACTTAAGCTCCCTTCTTTTCAGTGCAAGGAGATCAGCTGACAACAGCAGCAACCAAATCATGTTTGCAGCTGGGCAATTACAGTAGACCCTAAGATCTGCGACTGTCAACCATGAACGCAGATGCCTTCAAAGTTCTGTTTTTCTTCCATGTGGAAGTCGTTGGCACGGAACAGATGCCTTCATTTTGGAGAAACCAACCTCTGGATATAATTGGTTCTCTCTTCTCTTGTCCTCTAGGGACAGTCTCTTGCAGATGAAATTAGATGAGAGGAAAAAAAAGACAGAGGCACACACGCTCATACATGACATGAAGCAGGAGTTTTCAGGATCTCTCTCTGTTTTGTCACGTGGAACTGTTTTACAGCTGGAAGATTTCACTCCATTTTTAGCACTCTACACACATGATGACGATGCTATATGAAAAACATGAAAATTAAAATATATATCTGGCCAAAGTTTATTATTAATCTAGGCATGCTTGTTTAGAAATAAGACAAGCATATCCAGCCCGTATTACTTTAGTGTAAAATGTTGACTTCTGCACTATCTATTGATGCCACAGTCTCAGAAATTTAAAGTTAAATGGCAGAAGAGACAAGATGGTTTAAAAAACTTCTGTTGCAGTGGTGGAATCAAAGTATTTTCGTCAGATGGTTTGCTAGTTGTTAACACAGGAGGGAAAAAGCAAGTAGTTGACTTCAAATTTCACGTAGCATACAGGCATTCAATTAAGGAAGCACATTTACAGGAACTTTAGCAGAATTAGTCCGATGAACACCTGTGGTAAGCCATTGCTGGGAGTCCTGTGGTAGGGTACTGAAGAGACTGTGTCCTCTTACTGCAGATACCTAAAATGGGATGATGGTAATGGAACTTAAAGGCTTTAAGAGAGAGGGAGAATCTGCCTACCCTGTGCCCATCAAAGGCTTTTGTCACTCCCTCTCCCCTCTGGTGTAACAGCTACCAAATCATTGTGGTTTATGTTATTTAGTACTATTAAAATAAATGAATACCAACTTTGGGTTACCTTAAAAAGCTCAGTTGTGAACTGTGACAGTCAGCCAGTGCTGTGTAAAGAGCTGCGATATCCTTCAGTAGAGTGGGTACCTCCAGGAGGAGGGTGCAGCAGGGGTCAGGGACTGCCAGGAGGTAAGCTACCACTGCTGGTGCCCAAGAGCCTGGAGATCTGTCATCTCGGAATGCTTTTTCTTTCCTAAGGTTTATTTCCTAGCATAAGCTGTTTCATGTTGCAGTTTAACGTAACAGTCCAGTTCAATCACCAGGTGTAAAATTTATCTAGGCAAATGTAACTTACATGAATTGGCTGATGAATTGTAGGAGAGTGGTTGCTTGAAGATGCTGAGCCTTTTTAACAGCGTAGGTAGGTCCTGCTGGTAGCATATAGATGACCTGAATTCTGAACCTGATTTTCAGATTTTAATGGCAATTTCCATATTTTACGTGAGGAGTTTACTACTACTGTAGTATTTCCCTCTCTTAAAAGTTGAGCAAATGTCACCAGCAATGAAAACTGGCAGGAGTTATCTTGGTCCTACCTTGGCCTGGGTAGTTGGTAGAAGGCAATCCGCTTTTTAGACACTTGATGTAACTGGATAGCTGCAGTGTGCTGCAGTCCTTTGTTTCCTGCTGACACCCAGGAGCTGTGTGGGTGGAGGGCATTCACTAGGACTTCCAGCAGTTAGAAGGAACCCCAAAGTAAACTTAGTTTTGAACCGATGACTCTTCAGCTTTTATAAAGGAGTAGGGAGATTCTTTGGTGCAGGACTCCAGTTCTCCTTTGCACAACTTCAGTGCAACAGTGTGCTCTTAGCATTGTATTTCTGAAGAACCATGTATTAAGGGAAAAATTTAACCAGAGAAGTGCTTAGGTGATGAAGGGATTTCTGGAAGTAACCAAGAAGTACAATAATGGTTGATTTCTTTTGAGGCTGATCCTGATATTTGTAGTCTTTACATCATATTAATTCCTTGAAAGATAAGCTGATACAAGAATGATTTGCCAGGGCCAATGGCTCTTCTAAAAATCTTGGCTCAGGTTATATCCCCCTTCTCTCCACATTGAAGATAAAAGCACTGTGAATATGAGGTTAACTGAATTCAAATAGAAGACTCTCTCGAGTTATTGCATTCCTTAGAAAATAAATACATTTCTCATATGGTTGAGATTGATCAAAAAAGTATTCTGTATGCCAGTGATTACATTCCCATCTGTGATTAAGGTTTTCTGTCTGCATCTGGTTTTCACATTATATTTCTGTAACAAGAATCCTTTATATGGCAGAGTTCACTCTCTGTATTTTCTATTAGCTGCAGCTTGAACTACTGCACGGATCGCAGATTTACACATGTGGTTTTCATTACTTCATACCATTGAGAAAAAGTAATATTTGTTTGGGAAAGTATGTTTTTCAAAATTTCCATGGTAATACAACATGTTGATCCTTTTTTATAACACTCTTGTAAGACTACAAATTGTTTGAGGCATTCTACTTTCAGTGAAGTTCAGACTTTAGACAATTTTGCATGTACATTTGAACAACAGCAGCAGTTTACAATTCAGGAGGCAAAAATAAATTTAAAGAAGATTAGCGTAGAATGGGTATAGCAGAATGCATCCATCACTTTGGAAAATGTGGCATATAGAGAAAATGAACATGGGGCTGAAACAAAGGAAGAGTAGTAAGTTAAAGTGATGTCTTCATTGTAAAGTGGATGACAGATGGGTACTTTTTTTTTTTTAAAAGAATATGAACTTTTTTTTACAGTAAGAGGTTTAAAAATCTTTTACCAGCCATGAAAAAGGAGGATGCTATTCAGCAGACACAAATATTGAATTGTTATATGTTACATAATTTAACATATTTGATCATAATTATTTCTAGTGGCCAAATTAGTAAAGGTTAGCAAAACATGAATACATCTTTACAGATGGCTGCTGTGTGTAATTCTGAATCCAAAATATGATGTTAATTTAATGTTCCACTGTAAGTCCATATTTCAACCAGATTGTGCTATCGTCACTCGGTAGAAAACTTAATGTTTAAATGATCTCAGTGAAATTAATAGGGCCACTTGGTCAGTGAAGGATTTTTCGGTTTTGGTAGAGGCATGAGTTTATGGCCATAAAAATCAGATCAAACAATAACCACAATTTAGGGAATGTTGTATGCATTTATGGAAACGTGAAGTGTTACGCAAAAGTCTGGACAACTGAAAAATACACAATTCATGACAAGGCACAACTGAAAGGTAAATTTATTGCCTATATAAGAACATGGTGACAACTAGAGAATTTCATACAAAATAAAAATCATTTTAGAAAAGTAGTTATTGCACCCAAGCTGGGGAGTCGTAACCACATTTTTGAGATTATTTTCCAAATGCCAAAGGCAGTTGTGTTGTACTGAAAGCGTCGCAGTTGCCAAATCCTGGGTAGAGTCCTGCAGTCCTTACACGCCTCTCGTTTTCACTGAAATCAACAGAATTTTGGCTTGTGTCAGGGCTGCAGGGAAACGTCTGACCACGAACATGGGAAGGACAGGACTTTGAGTGGTGAACTCCTTTGTTCTGTAACCTTAACTTTAACTTGGGAAGGTTTGTTTTGATTTGAGGAGGGTGCTTGTTTGTGGGAAAGATTGCAATTTCTAGCACAAACACAAATGTGAGCTTTTGCAAATGCCCTTGGGCAATACATTTTTTTGCAGTTAAGATCTAGTCCAGGAGCGGGTTGAGGCTGGGTTCTCTGTTAGATGCATGCAGCTGCGACCAGATCCTTATGCATGCTTAACTTTATGTCCCAAAATACCTGAATAGTGGATGCAGATTGAAGCATGTACGTAACTGTGTGTGCCTGGCTCTGAAAGTCTTTCTGCCTTGACATAATTACAAACCCCTGAAAAGCATATTAATGTCTTGGAAAAACTGACAACGCTGTAATACAGACTCATATGAATGGCAAAGTATTTGTGTAACCCAAATAAACAGTTTTTGTAGGTGTTGGAGTGGGAGGGAAATTGCCTTTTCAAAAGTGGGAGGATGATTTGTAAATATATCAATAGCTTTTTGATCTCCCTTTGTTTAAATGTGTTTGCTGTTATGACTTACAAATCCAAATTAGTATAGCGATGTGTAATTGCAAGGTCTCTATTTTTAGTGACCATGCTTGTTTAATAAATGATTCTCTAGAGCTTCTGTTGAACCAGGTAAAGTATGTAATGTTTTAAATTATATGAATGTATTTAAACCCAAGCATTTTTACAGAATTGGTTAATAGGTGTTTTCATGGTAGAATACAGGCTGCCCTTACTTTGTTGCCCTCTATATGTCAACTATTTAAAACGAGCAACTTATGAAACAGCCTTTGTTGAAGAATTAATACAGTTTTAAAGTACTGCCTTAAATTTACTAAGAATATGTGGGTAATTGATTTAGAATGATACCGTTTCTGTCTTCCCTTTTTATTTAAAAGACTGCTATTATAATGCAAATGAAGGGGTGTGGTGCTTCAAACTGGTATTTTTTCTTCTTTTTTTTTTTTTTTTTTTCATTTGTTGTTGTCAATAGAAAAGATTGATCTCTGGGCTGGTGAACATAATAACTGTCCCAGTCAGAAAAGGAAAGAGGAAATTAGCAGAGCGATTGGTGGAGAATGATATCTGTCAAAAGAAACACTTGGAGAGCACTGAGTTTAGTGATAGGTGACTGCCGGAAAAAAGGGAACTTTGAATTTTGTCAAGGTAAGGAACAGAAAAATATTTGATTTTGTAATGTGCATACCTTTTAGAAGTTATTTTTAATGACTGTACCTTGCCTTGTAAACTGTAATTAAAAAAGAAATCTTTCTCTTTAGCCTCCAAAGAGTCTGCCTAAATCAATGAAGGTGGTGTCTTCATTTTAATATCACTGAGAAAGAGTACGGCAATAACAATGGAATCCTTCAGAGATGACTTTTCTAAAATCTTCCTTAGCTTAAAAATACATATATGTGAAATCTTTAACTGTCTTTTGTGTTTTTGATGACATAGGTGCTCTTTATCTCGCATGTAAATATTACTTGGCTGGGCAGTGAAAATAATGAAGTTCAGTTTCCTGAACTGTGAATTGGAACAATATCTGCAACCAGGTTAAGGGATGGTGGTAATCACATTGGCAAAATGGTTGTGTTTGCAATTTAGAGGAAGCCTCTGGTAAACTCATTGCATTGGGAATCTGTGATAAATTTGACTGAGATGATATTGAGAATGGATATTTCTGTTTCTTGTGTGCAAAGATTTTTACCATAATGGAAAAGTAAATCTGCTATGGCAGAACTAAACTTATAGGTAACCTATGACTGTCATTCCTGTCTTTACTGTAACTACATTTTTTTCTCCTAAAATTGTGCGTCTATTTGGCAAGAAACTACTAAACTGATTTTAAGTGCTTTCCAACACTGATACTTTCTTTCTCAGTGTTGGACCATTTCGCCTATGACATAACTTTGGTAGAGTATGATACCAAAATAAAATGAACAGCGTCTGAGTACTCTAGGCTATGCTCCATTTAGTTTTGAAGGCAGCTAAGCCTTGATCATATCACTCATCTCCCCACCCAAGACGCTGTCTTCTCCGCAGCCCACGCTGCTCTGTCTGTGGGTGTGGAAAGGAGATGGAGCACGGCTGAGAGTGCCAGCAGGAGGCTCTGCACATCGCGTCGTGGCAAGGGGCCGGGGCTGAGGTTTTGTGCACCAGCGTGAACATACTTTTAAAAAATTAAATGCTATTAAAAATGAATTTGCATTCTAATTCGAGTTCCTAGCTCAGTTTAAAACAAGTAAATGCTTCTCCGGGACCTTCCTGTACACAGGCAGGATGAATAGCCTTAGCAGTGTTTCTTCTTGCATTTTTATTTTGTTAATTTAACAGTGTATAGCATCTGACTAATTCTCCTTTTTTTCTATCTATAGTCTATTTTTCAAAGCGCAAGTGTACCCTGTCCAGGTGGTTGTTGGTTAGTTTCTTTTGCCATATGGGTCTTCATAAAGGATTTTAAAAATAAATAAATGTAAAAGTAAAGATTTCATGCCTGAAACATGCAGTGCTGGCATACTAATGAGAAGCTTATTGTGGTTTATTGCTGTCAGAGCACGTGCAAGATAATGGAATTTTCCTACAACTTAGGAGGAAGGCATGTTTTCTAATACTATTCAATTTTATAGAAAGAGGGAATGAATATGACTAAAATTCACTTCATCTTTATGAAGTCCAAATGATCTGGTTGTACTACTGAAATATTCATAAATGGGAGGGAACAGCATGTTCTCTGTCTTGTTAACCGTTGGCCAGGTCAGGCTGCCTGTATCACCTGGATGCAGGCGCATCTCTACCATTGTGAAGTTGCTGTATATGTATATGTATATGATATGTAAATGATTCCCTTTCCTGTGCAGTCCTATCAGTGTAGCCTTACACCAAACCAAACACATCCTCTCTATAACACAAGTTACAGAGTTAACCATAATTGTATAGTTTTCACCTTGGTGATGAAGATAATCCAAAACTGCTTTGTAGCTCTTTATAAAACAGAGTAATCGGTGATGGTTAGCAATTGTTAGATCTTTGGACATTCCCATTTTGACATTTACTCGAAATGAGGTGACTGGGTAAGGTCCCTACATCTGGATGTACGTGTTTGTCACACGTTCAAAAATTTTAGTCTTAAATGGCCAAGAAGCTCCACATTGACGTTTGGATGAGTGATTAGAGATGAGGCCAACACTCTTATAGCTTAACTTAATATGGACTTTGCTGTGCCCAAGAAGATTAGACTTGCTATTTGAAACCAGAATGGAATAGAAGGCAAAAGGAAAGGTGTTTATCGCCTCCTTGAAGCAGTGGCCTCTTGTAGCATTAGACTACCTATGCTTATGTGATCGCTTTCAAGCATCCTCATCTTTGTTTTGCTGTTGCAGAGTCTTCTTGGGTTCCTTTTTTATCTTTATAACAATTGTTTACCTACCTGTGTATCTAAAGAGTACAACTGAAATAATAAACCCCGCTTCTAACATATAACAGATGCAAAAGGGGACGAGTGTATTAGAGACAGCGAATTGTCATTACACAGTTCACAATCAGATTTTCATCTGTTCATGTGGTGCACACCTGTGGCTTGCTGGCATTGCTCTTGATTGGAGTGTGAGAGATCTTAATGAAAAACAAAGCCGGGATGACAAGAAGAGACTCCATGGCACACACAGGTTACTTCACACGTTGTAAGAAAGTGAAATTCTAAATACGCTGGTTTGGAGAGAACGCCTCGTGGTGAGGGAGCGTGCCTGGGTGACTCTGCAAGGGGAACCGGGGCCCTCTTTATTGCTGCCTTTCAAATAAGGTGTTTTTCTCTGTAGGTCAGGTTGCTTTGGACCAGTTGAGAGCGGTGGCCGATTTCTCCAGTTTCCTTTCTAAGCCAGTAAGAGTATCCTGGGCAGGAATCCAGCTTTTGCAGTACAAAGAAAATAACCCATAATCTATATAAAATGCTGGCGGATGGGGAAGGGAGGAAATTTACAGAGAATAACTGAGTTTGAGAACAACTGTGTTAAAAGTAGAATGTTAAGGGAGTGTATGTGTGACATTGGTATTTATTTTAATTTGAAAATACGATCTTTGAAACCTTCGAGGTGAGCAGAGGACGAGCTCTTACAATATGATAAATTTCTTAGTAAACTGAAACCAAGCACTCCAGCTGAAGCTGAAGTTCCTTTTTCAAAGTGATTCTTTTGAGTTTGGAGTTTGGGTTTTCTCTTGCCTGCCGCCCACCCCCCACCCGTAATGTACTGTGGCTCTGATAACGTTAATGGGCTTTGCCCCACATGGAGCAGCGAGTGTATTGTACCACTGCTCACTGATCCCAGGTCAGTGTGATGCGTGAAATCAATTTATTTGAATCTCTTTGCCTGTATAGGAATTTGGCGGCGTGCCAGTTGTTTTCATTTAATGTTCTTTGTGTTGAACACAGACAAGCAGGCATGCTTTTGTACTCCTCTTTCTTCTGGGCTCTTCTCTTTTCAGCCAATATTCTATTCTGTGGATTTTTCAGAAAGAAGTAGGAATGTGTTACCTTTTTTAAAGATCATTTTTGTTTAAATAGCCTTTAAAGAGTATAGAAACTAGGTCAGTCATAGAGCAGCCTGTGTAGGGTTTTCAGTGAGTATAGGTGGTAACACCTGCCTTTTCCTGTTTCTTGAATTTGGGGAGAAAGAGAGAGAAAACACTGGTCTATTTTTCTAATGCCTGGTTCTATGATTTATGTCCTCTTGTAAGACAAAGACTCTTCAATAATGCTTAAATCCAAATAACTTTATTTCTAAATAAGTGAATGACTGGCAGTTGGTTGGACGAATTGGAAACACTTTTCAGGATCTTTTTCATTTTGAGTGATGACCTTAAAGTAAGCATTAATTTGGGAATCCCTTGCCTCATCCTTCTGTCTGTTCCTCCCCTCCCCCAGATATTTAATATTTGGAATGGCTGGCTGAAGAACAGCTACCCGAAAGTACCCATTTCTTTCCTTTTTTCCTTCTCTTTATGAGAAAGCAGCAACGCATGTGGAACAGAGCAAGTAATTTAGTCCTTCTTAAATGGGTGGGGGGGGGGGGGGGGGGAGGAGGAGGAATAGACAGCAGCAGATATTTCCAGGAGGATTTGTTTTAGAGCTTGGTGTGGGGAGCGGGAGAGGCAGAGAGCAGGAGTAGAGGACTCTGTTGATGCTCCAGGCGGTTCGTGCGGAAGTTGATATGCAGAACCGCGGAGCCGAGGCGCAGGGGTCAGACTCGTACACATCAGCCCCGTTTCCTTGTTTAATTACCTGAAGAGCAAAACATCCAGGCTGGGAGTGTGTGAAAACCCAGTATCTCGAACAGCAGTTTGCTGCTCTGACATCCTGCGAGGCCAGCCCGGTCTGTCCACAAACGTCAGGGCTGGTTCCTGACAGCGGGCTATCTCTGCCGGGCCTGGGTTCCTTCCATTCAGGAGGCATTGTGTAGAAGAGGGTTTGGTCAGGAATTTGAGGTTCCTGCCGGTTCTTCCAGCCCGGACAACCCTGTGACAGATAGGCCTGATTTTTTTTCTTTTAAAGAATAATAATAAAAAAAAATTGGCTCTTTTTAGTCTTTCCCTTGTAATTCTGGCATTGGTATAATACTGACTGAAACAAAACATGTTAACCCTTTCACTTCTGAATTTGCGGCTTTTTCCTTTTACTTTATTGTTCTTTCTCCCCTTGCTCGACCTTTTATTTTCAGAGGTAAAATCTTCTGAGGAACAAATTCTTTCAGGTGAAATTTGTGCTTTTGAGCAAATAAACTTACAAAAAATGTTAATTTTTTTTTTTTTAGTAATCATTAACATAATCATCATACTTAGCATTTTAAGTTTTTCATTTTCAGCATGCTTGGCAACATTATTTTTATTCATCCCATGGAATAAAACCAAGCCAGTGTTTGTTCTGGCATGGACCATTAAAACAGTGGTGGCAGCTATCAACGCATTCATTCTCATTATTCATGTGATTTTCTTAGATGTCCAGCTTGGTGTTCAATTTTAAAATATTGGGATAGGGTCAGTTATAGTCCTTGCTCCTCGTAGCTGCTGTTTATTGAGGTCACTCAACAGGCTGAAGGTGCAGTTGCATGAGGCAGGGCTCTCTGCACCGGTCAGGTTTTAGCCCATAGATGGAAAGTGTCCATCGGGATGTAAAACTCAAGATCATAGCTGAAAGATACTGAAATGTTCATTTAGGTAAAGGTCTTAAATATCTCTCTTTTTTTTTTTTTTTTTAAGCTTGTGAAGAATTAAAGTATGACTTCTTGCTTGAATGATAAATGAAGAATATGGCTCTTATTTGGATAATTTTAATACTCTAGCTTATAGCACGGTGCTGTTCATAGTTGTACTGGCAGAACTTAAGATCACAAGGTACAAGTAATAGAGGGAGGGAACATAATATGGCTTTGCAGCAAAAATGAGTGTAGCATGTGACTATTGCCTTTTATTGTTGTGGGCAGAAGCTGGTCCAAGAAAGATATTTGTGGTTGTAGGAGTGGAGAAGGGAGAGCTGAAAGTTAACTATGGTTTCGTTTTCTTTTATGCTGAAGGCTTTCGGTCCAGTCTGTAGAGTTATGCCTGTAGTCTTGGAGGACACTTTCATGTGCTAATGATTTTGGGTACTTTGTAGGTGGGACTGAAATCGTTTGAGCAGTAACTTATATTTTCCCTGCTAGTATTTCATTAGGATTTTGTAATACAGACTTAAGGGCATACTTCTTGCATGCAGACATTACCAGGTAAGAGTTTTGGGAACCCTTCATTAAGAGAAGGTAGCCTTCAGTGGGCATACGCAGCCGGTATGGTGCAGTGGGACCAAAAGAGTCATTATGATCTATTGTGCCACTAATCCTCCATCTAAGAAGGATTTGCAGGAGGTGGTGCAACAAAAGAGCTGTTACAGTGTATCAGATCGATAATTGTGATCTAATAAACTCTTAAATATGTACGTAATCCTTCACCTTTAGAATCAGGCCCCCTTTTTCATTATGAACTCCTTAGGCTACTCTGGTGTAAAGGTGCCTTTAAGTAAAAGTGAATTACTTACACATGTAGTTTTAAATCTCTTTATCCTGTCGTACTGTAAGGAAGCCATAGTTTAAATAAGCATTGCCTGTATCTACAGGATGAAAAAAAGACGGTTTATGCATTGTGGTCAGTGTCATGTTCCTATAGGGTTTGTACATATAAAAGAAATTATATGTCTGTATGAAAGTGATATTAGTTAGTTAAACCTTTACAAGTCATATAAGTCGTGTCCCTCCTTCCAGTATTTTACATGCCTGTATGTTTTTTGCAGAGTTCATAATCTAATGAACTGTCCATGACCTCTAGCCAACCATTGCCCACCTCAACCAGCAGCATAGTAAGAGAAAGTTCTCCATGGACACGTGGTGACGACAATAACCACACTACCTTTCCTCCCACCCAGCGGGTGTCTAGCTCGTCTTTGAAAATGGCAGAAAATGATAGCCTTTAATCCATGGTTGCCGCCTCAAAAATCCCTCGGAGACAATGGTTTTAAATCAGCATTCTGTTTGAAAAAATATTTATCTTGGGCATCTCCACAAGTCTCTGCTGCGACAATCTTGCTCAAGGAAAGTTCTCACGGATAACTGTTCCCAAGCTGGTTTGGGCTTTATTAAAACTGGCACCTTGCATTGTGCCCAAACACTTACTGCTGCTCTTTGCAGATGTTCTCCTAGTGTGAAGTGGTGTAATTTGCTCTTGGTATGAAATTCCACTTCATAATCACCTCTGCATTCTTCTCCTGCTTCTCTTCTGAATGGCTACAATGAAGCACCATGTGGAGTACAACACAATTAGATAAAATGAAATGATATTTAAAGGCCTGTGTTCCTCAAGGCTCCTCCCCGTTCCTAAAGAAACAAAGATTTTGTATGTTAATTTTCCTTAGCTATGATGGGATTCATCTGGGTTGGACTAAAAGCACAAAGCTTATGTCAACACATTGTGCTTCCAGGGAGCATGGTGTGCTCCTCCGATTGCACATTAAGTGGATCCCATTCTGGTTCAGTTTTGTAATGGAAACCGAACTGGCACAGTATTTGTCCCTCAATGTTAGGGTGCTGGTTGTTGACCTTTCATTTATGTGTTAATTGCGGGTAATATTTTATGGTAGTTCTCACAGCTTCGAATTCGGGAACTTCGTCTATCTTTCAGGGCTAGCAGAGGTGGGGGAGGATTAATGTCCAAGGCTGCAGGAGCAGAGACAAGTCATTATGCTGGTTTTTGCTGGGATAGAGTTAATTTTCTTCATAGTAGCTAGTATGGGGCTATGTTTTGGATTTGTCCTGGAAACAGTGTTGATAACACAGGGATGCTTTCATTATTGCTGAGCAGTGCTTACACAGAGTCAAGGCCTTTTCTGTTTCTCACACCACCCCACCAGCGAGTAGGCTGGGGGTGCACAAGAAGTTGGGAGGGGACACAGCCGGGACAGCTGACCCCAACTGACCAAAGGGATATTCCATACCATATATGACATCATGCTCAGCAATAAAAGCTGGGGGAAGAAGGAAGAGGGGGGATGTTCAGAATGATGGCGTTTTGTCTTCCCAAGTAACCGTTATGTGTGATGGGCGATGGGCCCTGCTTTCCTGGAGGTGGCTGAACCTGCCTGCCTGCTTTCCTGGAGGTGGCTGAACACCTGCCTGCCGATGGGAAGTAGTGGATGAATTCCTTGTTTTGCTTTGCTTGTGTGCACGGCTTTTGCTTTGCCTATTAAACTGTCTTTATCTCAACCCACGAGTTATCTCACTTTTACCCTTCCGATTGTCTCCCCAGTCCCACCAGGGGGGAGTGAGCGAGCGGCTGTGTGGTGCTTAGTTGCTGGCTGGGGTTAAACCATGACAGTCATGTAGTGGATTGCAGAAGGGAGGTGTGTAGCAGGGTGAGGAGGTGGCCCCAGAATCAAGAACATAGGGTTAGGCATGATGGCAGAGAGAAGACAGAGGGCACTGAACGGAAAAGTAAGAGAAAAACGTGATGGAAGGTGTAACTAAGGAAACAATGGAAAGAAAAAGATTTCTTTGACTCAAATCAGTACCTTCCCTTTGTCACTCACAAACAATAATGCTTTTCCATCATCAAGGGTTGAATGAGTCTGTGTACTGATTCTGCTGTGTTTCCAGACGCTGAACTGCATTAGAGCAGTTCACTTGGTAATACTGCTTTGCCATTTTAGCAATTACAGGGTCTGCCAGTGGGTTGTCCTATTATAACTGTGAGAAGAGTCATCCATAACCACTTTTCTGTTAGGACTTAGTTCTTGTCATGTAAAAAGGTGCCCCCCTGCCTTTATGCCATTCTCATTCATCAGGGAAAGTTAAAATATTTGAAGTGGTTTTCTCACCTGGCTCTGGAAAGCAAATAATTTAAATGGGGAAATAATGCTTAGCTGTCCTAGATATGCTCAAGTATTTATTTACAGTCTTCATTTGCTGCACTCTTAAAATTACTCAGTAGTTGACGGATGTCATACTAAAATAAAGGCATTAATAGTAAACACCAACATACTGTACAATGGCATTGCTGTGACGTTTCTGGCACTACCATGTATATAAACACATAACAAGGCATGCAGAATGGCCTGGTTTCCAGCCCATTATGGTGGATCCCAGTGTAAAGATTTTGCTGTCTGATGTAAGACTAAGCTTTATTTTCTGAATGCTTGTCAGTTTGTTTTACAAGCATGACATTATCCTTATATTGTTGAATATATATATGTTGACTAATAATTTTTTTTTATTTCCCTTATATGTGATGACTTGTGGTTTGCAAATTTGTATTGAATCTCATCAGCAACAATAGCTTTGTATCAAGGCCCCTTTGTACAAAGCTTTTGTACCATTATAAATGTAGTAAATAAGTACAAATTGATCAATATATGACAAAAGGGTGAAGAAGGGAGGTCAAGGGGTAAGAATATTTCCATATAAAACATTTTTCCCTGTTGAAAATGGCAGTATGAGCATAAATACATGTTTTGTATTGCTGTGTATTTGCTCCACCTGGTGGATTTTCCTGAAAGTGTTTTTAATCCTTGCTAATAAGGGGAAGCTGTCTTTAATTAAGTATAAAACACAGTACCAAGAGTGAAGGCAACTTTTTATTTTTAGAGTGGCAATAGCATTGCAAAAGGCGGATTTGGGGAAAGAAAACATTAAAATTAGATATTTCTCTTGGCCACACTTGGTCAGTACAGTAATCTCTATGAAAGCATGGCATTCCAAATCATTTAATGGTAACAGTTTACTCTTGGACTCATCTAGAGATTAGTAATTAAAAAGGCCACATCTATGGCTTGTGGGGTTATATGTGATCAGTGAAAGCGAGGATTTGCTATGGCTTCGCCTCCCCAATTCGTGACCCCCCCTGATGAGAAGTAGCAGTGCTATTGAAAAAGAGAGTTGCTGCGCTGAAGTGTTACCACTGTACATCGGCATAAAATCTGTCTGTCATTAAGCTAGCTTTGCAAACATTGTTTTCTTTGGAATTCGTAAGGACTCGGTTATGCTTTGATCATCTCATTGTTCTCCTTAGGTTATTTTTTTCCTTTAGAGTGTAATGGCTCCCTAACAGAAGGTGAAGTTTAGAAAATAGTGTCTCCATATGCAAGGGATTTGGAGACCTTTTTATTGTCTTTAAAAATGTCATTCATAGTCCTCATTAGCATTTATTGTTGCAAGCGTACAAGCAGAAAATGTGAAATTGGTATGTCATGAATAGCTCCACAGAGCTCTAGAGCCCTGAAATTTTGCCTGCAGTGTGGTGTGGGGCAGGCATTGAGAGAAAGCTGGCCAGATGGCTGCCAGCACAGAGCAGAGCTGCAGGTTTTTGTCTCTGGTGCTGAGAGGAGGGAAAGTTCACTGGAGCATACACTATCACCCCTTGCGTTTTAACAAAACTAACTTGCCATCAGTCAAAACGGGGAGGTGGTGACATTGAAACAAAAGTTTTCAATATAATGTAACAGTCTTTGTCAAATGAATAAAATATGTTTAGTTAGTGTCACAAATATTGACAAGCTACAAAGAAAAATGCAAGGCTCAAATTTATGGCTAGTGGTAGATACGCTTTCACACAAATATGCTCTCACATTATCTTTATTATGAAAATCCTATGCATTGAAAAGACATCGATTAGAGGTCAAAACTAGGGTTAATATACTACAGCAGGAGGAGTTCCCCTACCCGTGTTAAATGAGCAAACACTTTGAGCTTCAAGTCAAAAAGCAACTGATAGCTTGAAACCTTTTTTTTTAATTTTTTTTTTTCTTTTTTTCCTTTTTGGATCTTAAAATATGACCCTAGTTCAGCAGGACCAGATATTCTTGTCCAGGCTTCTCTGGGTCACACTGGATGTGTTCTTTCTCCTGTCAGTGAAACGGCATCTTTGATATTTTCTTGTGTCCTTTCAGAAATAATATCAAATCAATATCAAATTTTCTAAAGTGCTTCAGTGATGTCTATGCTCAGATGGTGTGGTAATTTCCTTTGAATCTGAACGATGATAGAAATTAACAGTCAATTCTAATTTACTTTACCCACATTATAGAAAATACTGTATTTAATAAAAAATGCAAGGCAAAACTTGGTTTAGCCCGTGTCAAGTGAAGGAAATAGACACCAAACCAGGTACATATGTGTGAGTTTGTCCACGTGAGTGTTGTTACTAAAATGCATATTTTACTCTATAAGAGCATGCGTTCTTTAAGACCTGAAGCCTATGTTGGCCCTCCCATTCCGAGTCAATTATTTTGGTGGATGTTGTTACTAAAATGCATATTTTACTCTATAAGAGCATGCGTTCTTTAAGACCTGAAGCCTATGTTGGCCCTCCCATTCCGCGTCAATTAATTTTTGGGGGAACTATTCTTCTCCTATGATAGATATTTATGTATATGTTCATTGTTTTAAAAAGTGAAATACACCTGAAATGCCACTGGGATTTCTGGCAACGTTCAACAGGAGTTAATTTTTTTGGTTCTTTTTTGATCAAAAAGCAATAGGCAATCTAGGTTGCCAAGTCTGACCCACTGCCAAGGTTGCCTTTTCTTAACAGATGATTTGAAATCCTCTTTAGAGGACTAATTTCTGATTAACCTGTTGAAATAGTATGACTTTTACGTTTTCTTAACTGAAAAAAAGAGATGAAAGCTTTCTCACCTCCAATGAATTTAATCCAGTACTAGAGGTACCGTGAGGACCAGTTTCTCTTAGACAACCAAGAATATTTTCTTCCCAGCTTGGTGACTTTAGCTTCCAACTATTGAGTATTTGTGTAGGTAATCTCAATTAGTCTGTGTTTCACGGAGCTATGTATGTTTTAAGGGTCCCATTTGTCTTTTTTCAGAAGTCCAGAAAGCCTTGCCAATAAGGAAATGCTTAGGGAAATGTTTAGTGTTATCTGGCAAATGTTTTGTGTTGCATGCATTAAGAGCTACTGTTAACAGATAAGCACGTATCTTATTGGAATATTTTAACTCTGCTTCCAAGCAAAGAATTGGAAGTTTATAAAGAAGTGCCTTTCTTGAATAGCTTGAGCTCTTTTGTGGTAGTGCAGTAAAAACAAGGGAGGCTAGGTACGATGTCATGGAAAAAGTCACACTGAGGGTACCCATGGCAGTCCTAGGTGGACTACTGTTGCACCAAACGATAGGAGGTTCTGGGCAGCAAGAAATTAGTGAGCTTCTCCTGAAGGTGTTGCCTTTACTGTACTTTGGTTGGGCAATCAACTGAATAAAGTTCAGAAAGCATCCAGAAGTGGTCGTCCCCTGTCCCCCCCATCAGCTCTACAGCTCACACATTAGGTGGGTTTGCTCTGTCAGTGGGATGCCTTAAGAAAACACTAATAGCTTCCAGCTGGGTGGAAAATCAAAACGTTTGGGGGCTGACAAAACTAGCAGATTTGAATTTGAAAGCCCAGCTAATGCCTCCATTTTTATTTACCACTCGCCCATAAAAGATTATTTTCCAATATGTCAGCCTCATTTGGTGGCCAGTGGTCTGAAAGTGAAAGTGGAACAAGCAAGCGGGGAAATCTGGACATTAGTGAGTCCGCCCTTTCAAGCTGGTGTGCCACTTTGTGGAATGGCCTTCCCTGAGATTGGGGGGGTCCTAATGACCATTCATCAATGCTCGTTGACTGATCATTGAGTGCCTTCTCATTCAGTTTATCAAGTCTTGCACATAAAAAGTCAGAATAAGCATTATTCAGCTTTGTTAAAGCCAACTAGGAGTAAAATGCTCCATTTGAACCCATTTTGCCCTTGGTTTTTCACTTTGTTAATGCAGTCCTGCTTAAATGAGTGCTTTTATTGGGTCGGTTAGAATATCTGAAACTATTAATTCTCTTGTATTGAATAGCTGGTGGCAGGCCAGAGCAGATGGGGTAGAAAACTATTTGGTTGGGTGTATTGCTTTCAATTAGGATCAATGAGGTTTCAGCTCCTTTGAATTAACTCACTTAATACCCACTGTGTGAAGTCACAATGTATCACAACAGTCTGCTGTAAGTAGAGCGGGAAGTTGAGAAGTCCTACAGAAAAGCTTTGAGTTAAATTCTTCCTTCACTGTTAATAGAGAGCCTTCATTAACTACAGATGCGTTTCAGTGGACTTCCAGTCCCTGTTATTAAGCTAGGTTTGCGCAAAAGGCAATCTCTGTACTTTTAAATGGTGATCATTTGGAATTTCTCTTTTCCATCAGATCCATGTCTTAGTGACCTTATATCATCCACTGCATAAAAATCTTCTTTTTTCCCCTTCAAATATATGAATATGGAGGCTGTTTTGCCTTCTTTACCCATTTGCAAAAATTAAGAGTTGTAGAGGATTATTTAAAATTGTTTTGTAAAGTGTGTTGAATGATTGTCAAAGAAGGAGCTGATTCCCACCCAGGAAGGTGTAGCGTAACGTGCAACCATAAAGAAACTGGCCGAAGATTATCTTCTGGATTTTTCACTCTCTTTATATCCCTTTCATTTTGGTATTACATATAATATCGACTCTTTTGATACAGCAGAATTGTTCGTATGTTAAAACCACTGCCTTTCCTTTCTTAGCGGAGAATAAAACCGTTTTACAGAATGGGCTGTCCACCTTTTCTTGGCTTCCTAAAATTTCAGACCTGGTGCAAAAACTGTTAGGGCAAGCTTTAAGTGACTGCATTAAAAATGGGGGTGGGGTGGGGAAAGCAAATAAATATCCACAGATATTTATTCAGGGAGGACTGCCAAATGGGTTGCAGCCTGCCTCAGTGTATTAAATAATGAGAGGGAAAAACTATTCATGCAGCTGGCTGCTTGAGAAAATGCTGAAGTAGTCTCAGATGCACAGGCATTCTGTTAGCCCCTTCCATGAGCAGACTTCTAGGTGAGAATCTCCAGGGATCCAGGTTTTGTTGACGTGGATCAATTTAAATGGCAATTACTGTAGTCAGATAACAGCTTAAAAAGGCTTTTTACACACAGAAAAAAGATGCATAATCACACAGCATATGGAAGTTCAATTTCGTGAGCCGTGGTCTGTGGATTTACAATGTACTGATATTAAGACCTACTTTTAAGAGTGAATATTGTTCAGTTTTATTAAAATGCGTCATACCTTTCACATGATACTTTCTACTCTGAAGCTGATTCAGGCTGCATCTATGTTGATGAAAGGTTGCATTTCCAACTGTGAAAATGTTTTTCCTTTCATGTAGAGTACAGCATTAAAAAAGAAAACACGGCAAATACAATACTAAGTGACTGGTTTTAAATAGTGCATCAAATAATAAAACAAAAAGAATGGTAAATTCTTTAAAGGCCTCGATGGCGCAGACTTTGCTTGTTATTCTCTCCCTTTCCCCCCTCTGCTTTTCCTCCCTTCATGAAAGCGGTCTGTCATGAAAACGTTTTCATGTTTCGGTGTTTCTCTTGGGCTTTCCGACACTCAAAAATCCATTATAGAGAACTTCATTACAGTAGATATCTGATGAAGATGAAGAAAAGACCTGCCTCGAGTAGCAGACGTGTTATATTGTTAGTGCCGGGGTGTTTACTGGGGCGAGGGGAGCTGCTCCTTTGCTTCTTTGATCATCTTGAATTTGTCAGTCCTGTGTTTGGAGTCTCTCTCCTATTTCGGTGAAGCTTAAGGGTGGCACTTAGATAGTGTTAAAAAGTTATTGTGGAAATATCAGTAAATTAAGTGACTCATTTGCTTTATGTGAGAAATACTCATTAGTTCAGTCCGGATATTGGAAGGGTTGTTATTTTTTGCTTAATTTCGCATGTGTGTCCTTTTCCTAACTAGATCTTTATCAGGCTCTGTGGCAGCCAAAGGAAGGAAGAGGAAGGCCTGAACGCAGAGTTGTTTCTGCGTAGTAGAGGCAGAAGATGGCATAATGAAAATCAGGGGGATGCATAAATAAGTACAAAAGGATGAGTCTTGTACTGACAAGAATGCAGCCTCTGAAGATCTGAGTATCGCTGCCTTTCTATATGGGTTTAAATGTATACTGCAAGGGCAAAGTCAAAACCATGAGCTACGCGCTAATTGCTAGAGAAATACTTGTTACTAAAGGGAGAAGCTTTTGCAAGTGCTAAATGGGAGGAGAGTTTTAAAAAGAAGATATTTTTTCTTGTGCCTGGAATTTTGTGCAAGCCTATATGTGCTACAGAAGGCATGCGAGTCAGGCGTATGTTTCTCCTAAGAGGCAAAGATGTTTTACAAAGGACTAAAGAGGGACTGCTGAGAAGAAAATAGCCAGCTTTAGATAAAGCACTATAACAAAGACTTCTAGTTTTATGTATCATGGTGTCCATTAAAGCTTAATAGGGAAGAGTGCATTGAACCTAGCCAGGCGTACCTTATTCACGTGAAGGATAAACATTTAAGGGGTGTGCAAAATCAGAAATTGGGAGGACATGATTGTTTAGCTTTTGAAAAAGCTTTACAGGGAAGATTTTGTTTTCATCCCCCATGGATCACCATGCAAGGTAAAGGAGAGTAAGCTGCAAATGTTTGGAACATATCAATGCAGGAATCCCAGGGGGTTAAAAGCACTATAGTAAAATAAAAGTGGTCTGCTTTCTAAGTGTGTTCTATTTTACAAATACTACTGAGAATCTGAGAAAGGGAGTGATTTCGATACTCCGTTCACTATAGTAAAACAGCATAATAATGACAAAAGTGTGGGGAAGGGAGGAAGAGGAGGGGGGACTCTCTCATATATCTTCATGCGTGTTTTGAATTTCCAGCTAAATAAACAAACGTAGTCCTATGGAGTGCAAAATTATGGCTGTTAAAATAAAGAATGAATTTGTTTCTACTTTTGGAGGAGAGCTGATTCGAAGTGATGCTTTTTTTCTTTAATTGCTGTCAGCAGAAGAAAGGGTTAACTTTTAAAGAAAAAATGAATAATTCAGTGTTTGGCTTATCACTCTGCATTTTACTTTCTATTCTTTGGTCATCTGGAACTTGGTGTGAAAGGTAGAGTAAAAGGAGTCAGCTGAGGGGAGCCGGGGTTGTGATAATTTGCACACACATCCCTGTCATTGTTCTGCCTGAAGAGACAGGGCTGGGTTCAAGGCCACATGTGCTCCTGTCATCATTCACATTTCTGCTCCAAGTGCAATACAGAGTGTCAGCTCTCCATCTGTCTTTGCCTGGCAAACGCACGCGCCCAGCATCCTGCCTCCAGCTACGCTGCCACAGCCAGTTCTGATGGCCCTCCTTGCTTCTCTCTGTTCATTCCAGAACAGGAGGCACTGAGCCCTAAATAAGCTTGCTTTTAGGAGAGAGCCATTTACAGTGTGGTATATTTTATCCAAGGATGCCTGGTGAGTTGAAATTATTGCAGCTCTTTCGGTTTTAAATGAGGAAACGCTAATTGGTTTTTGATAGTATTTTTTTCTTTTCTTTTTTTTTCCTTTTTTCCTCTTTTAATATAGACGGTGATTTGCAAGCTGATATGGGTACGGAGCGATCGTGGATGCTAATTCTGTTGTGTATATGTTTGGGGGAGGGGAATTTGTGCGAGGGAACTGCCAGAGATGATACTTACAGCAGGACTGGATGTTTCAATGAAAAGGGATAGAAATAGCAGAAAGTCACCGGCTTTGTGGGTGCAGGTCTCTGCACAGGGGATCATTTGTAGCGAAGAGAAATACAGCTTTGGGCTGGCTTTCATGACTGTCAGCTTTACCTTGAATCTGCAAACATTTGATCGGTAGAGATCATTCACAGCGTTCACCCATCAGCTGAAATTATCTCTGTGAAAAGCTGTTTATGTTAGAGAAGTGAAGGAGATTTATAAAACAAATTATTCCAGTGTTGTCCTAAATCGTAGTCCTTAACTGTCACCAGGCAGATCACTGAAATATGTTGATTCAAAATAAAACAATTTAAAAAATCTGCTGAATTAAAGGAATTGCTGTGAAGCTGGAAATTTTAATAGGTCGGTTTCCTCAGGAAAATATTATCCTTGGATCTTACGATCGCTTGTCTAATTGATAAATGTTATTGCCAATGAAAACGGTGGTTCTATGCAGGGTGATTTGTCTGAGGGGTTTTGTGAGATGCTTGACCACGACTGAGTGGATTGAATTTGGTGTGTTTTGTTTGGGTTTTTTTTCCCTTTGGTAAGGACTGAAGAAAGCCATGTGCCTGATTATAGCAGCCTGTGTCTCTGGATAAAAAAAGACAGGGCTAGAGATCCTACAGCTGGCTGGTTCTTGTGGATTATTTGGGTAGGACAGGCAGAAGAGGCTACGCTTGATCACAGAGAGTCTGTACACCTCGCAGATGGTGTTTTGAAACAGTATCTGCCAGTTTGCTGCAACCACAGTTGCATGTAGGTATTGCCAGTTGTTGGAAGAATGTTTTCCTTTTAGGATTTTTATACACGGTCATACCCTACTGCTGGTATGTTTGCTGATCCTCTGGTTGTAACAAGAAAGTGGGCTCTGTTTGCTCAAAGCACAAGGCTAAGAGGATTTATATGGTTGAAATATGGGCAAATTAATTTGCATAGATAACAACTGAGGACTATGAAAGGTCAATTTAACCCTTTAAACGTCAAATTTGATTTGCATGCGTTACATTCCTGGGAATGTGGTCTTCATTAGAAATATCATGGTAATTCATTAATTTGGAAAACTGTGCATTCTGCGTAATTTGAATCCACTGATGTTTCCCTTATATTTGTATGAAACTCCTCTTCTCGTGCGGTTTACTATTTCTGTGTTTTATAAAGATATTTAAATGTACTAAAATGACACAATCTTATCAGTTTCGATCCTTGTGTGCAATATTTGTGGCTATTGGCAAACACCGTTGGAATGCCTAGAGTGGAGGTTTTTGAAAACCTATTAAGCCTTTGTCATTTAAATTACTTAATCTACCTGCTGGTTAAAATTTCATGCATCTTTAATCAAAATGGCATGCGCTACACTCGAGTATGTATACCCTTATCGATACTCGTTAAGCTTTACCATTAAATAAATCTTTAATTTCCAGCATTCTCCTAAAGCAGTAGCAAGCAAGAAGTGTGTTTTAATGTCAGCTCGGAGTGTTAGAAAACCTTGCACTTGGATACAGAGAATACACTAACAGCTGTGACTGGGAGCATGTGCCAGAATGGAGATACTTGAACAGATCTGACACTTGGCTATTTTTGACACCCATCTGCACTTTTTTACTCTCCTCTAGGATGAACTGCCTCTCAATCTGTTCACAGCATATTTTAGCCCTTTAATATTGTGGTGTTGGGTTTTTTCAAATGGGCATTATTAGCCATCTGGGGCAGATTTTGTATTTTAAAAGTAAGCACATTATGTACAGGAGATTAAAAGGATGTGTATTTTTATGTAATCTGATATTATGTCAGTGCCTTTTGTGTATGTGTGAAGTCTTGATTTCAGAAGCATCCCTTTAGTGATTCAGACATCTGAAGTCCTTCTTTTGGGGAAAGAACAGGAAGTAATAAAACCAGGTTCTGGTTTATGTGTAGCGATAACACTTTTACACAAAATAAATTTGCCCTTCAAAGATGAACTGCTCATACTGTTATAATTGCCACTGGCCGCTCACCTCCTCGCTTCCCTGTCAGGGCAAAGCAACAGCAGCGAGGCTTGCTAATGAAACGTTGTAAAAGCAGTTCAGATCTCAGTTAAGGCACTACTGCAACTCTGAGAAAAGTCTCTGGAAAGATAATCCCGTTAACATGCAGCTTGCAGTAACCAAGTTAACCATTTTGTCATTCTATGTAGTGAACTCTAGGAAGTGGTTATCTCTAAATAATTGATGCTGAGGGAACAGTGTTCAAATCTAATACCGTACACCGGTTTGTCTGATTACTGTGAATATGGTGTGGGGTTTTTTGTTTTGTTTTAGGTTTTTTTTAGAACTGTTTATTCCGGACTTTATTTATGAAACATTACAAATCTATCAGTCATTTTATAGTACTTTCAAAGAACAGATGTTGGCCTACAAAATGCTTTATTATTGCCCATGGCAGTATTCAGTATGGTTTCCTTAAAAGGACAATCAGTGATCACAGTCATTGTAGCCCAGAAATAATGCTGCTCTTTCAGAAGATGGCCTGGTATTAGGTCAGACCACCCTTTCTTTACTTCTGCTCTCCAGATGTGGCTGCAACTTTTTTTTTTTTTAAGTTCATGTTTCAAAAAAACGGGTTTGTTTTCAAAATCTGGTTTTACTTAAGATATCTCCATCCTGGAGTGCATTTCATAAATTGCCCACATATTTTTCTTAGCAGAGAACTTAACTGGCTGTAATTTTTAACACATGGCCACATCATGTGATATTTTCAAAACATTTGCACATAGCTTTAAGAAGGTCCCAGCAGAAATGATCCATCATCTCACAGCCAGCCCGTTTCTTAACAGCATATCTGCATTTTCCATTTAGCAGAGCTATATATTATTAGCTTACATTTTGGGTAGTAAAACAGTGCATTGCTGATTGTAAAACATGGACTTTATTATCTGCTGAAAATTGATTTGGCATTTATAGCCACTGTGTACTAGACTGGCTTTCTGGTTTTAACATTAGTGCTTGCAAGTGATGATTTGTTTAAAGAACAGAAACAAAATTGCCATGGACATAACTGTTAGTGTCCTAGTAACTGAACATTTGGATTATCCACCTGTTTTTTAAATACTTGCGTCTAAATGCTGTTATACAGCAAAAGTCTCCTAACAGTCCATTAAGCGACTTGTTCTGGTTTAAGTTGCAGTTGCTATGCTGTTACATTAGGACAATTCTGTATCTTACAAAACAAGTTGCCTGCCAAACGGGGAAAATACGTCTGGAAATACTTAAGTCCAAGTGTTAACCTTGCATCATTGTTCCAATCATCCTACATAATGACTTTATCTTCTTCAGGATTCGGATAGGAGTGAAAAGCTCTTTCCCTAAGAGGACTGTGGGTCACTAGGTTCTTCAGATATGTACCGTAGAGTTTGGGAGATGATGTATAATGACTTGCTTTTCAAAGTATTAAAGTTTCTTGTTCTTTTATGGTAGTAATAAATTCCAAAGTCTGCATGACATTATTGCTCTTATTTTCAACCCATGGAGCTGTGAACGGCATCTTGCTACGTATGCGTGGAAAGTAACTAACACATCATGGGATGCAGATCATGCTGCAGAAATAGCTGTTAATATATATTTTTAAGCAGGGTCCCAAACCCTCTTTCCTTGTGAAGATTTAGTGCTTTTCAACTCAGACCCTTAGCTGGAGAGGGACAAATGAATCAGCTTCTCAGGGCTGGTACTTCCTTGGTGTGCACAGGGTGTTTAGCACCAATCACATCTTAATTTGAAGATTTTGGACTCCACACTAATAAATAATTGCCAGTTAAGGCATGATCGTTGTAGCTTGCAAATCAATGTGATCTGTGTATATGCAACTTAAAAAAAGACTTGAATACCAATTTTGGGTAAAATAAATTCTAAAATGATGTGATACGCCAATCTGAAAAGTCTAAATAGAGAAGTTGATACGTGTTAAGAGCAGAAAAAGACATGGTATGTGGTCCTTTTCAGGACCTGCACCTATACCTGTACCAGTTTTCTGGTTTGTTTGCTGCATCTTTTTTTCATCCAAGTGTGTACATCAAGGATAACTACAAAAAAATCAGTTGAAGCCTGCTCTCTCGCTACCAGCTCACAGATGAAAGCTAAGTGCACAAGGTGACTTCTGCACTTGAAGCAGTAGCTGGTTTCCAAATCCAGAATTGCATGTCTTTGAATTGCCCTCAACTCTCTCCTTGTTCCAGACGCATCACTGTTACAGCTTTAAAGTTTCCCAAGCATGTCGATGCTAAGATCTGTCTCAGTATCGACAGGGTTAAGCTGGCCAGTGCTGAGTTCACACCTATGTCTTTTTGGGATTGAGGCATTTCTGTATGTGAGTCATTTGCATAGCTGGATCTGGTAGGTAATCTCGGAGGATGCCTAATGTGTATTTAGAAACGTTGGTCTCTTCACAAGTGCAGGCTTACTTTTTGTTCCCAGAAATGTGTGTGGTGTAAAACGGAGCACTGAGCCAGCAATACTGAGGCGAATAGAGATTAAATCGGGAAATCCATAGGGTACAGCAGCGCTTGGATTTTTACTTGTACGCAGACACAGTCTAGCCATATTGGCCCGCTTGGCAAGGCTGATTTCATTCAATATCCCACTATGCTAACTCCACATTCACGCAGTTCCTCTGTGAAGCTGGTGAAGCCCTTGCTGTGCTGTACCATACTATCTATATTCACTGGCTCAACTCTCCAGGAGCTCAGCCGTCTCTGCACCACGTTGCATTTTACGATGTACATCTGTTCCTTCTGCCTCTTGTACACGAAAGTCATCAGACAAAGAGCAGAACCAGTGCAGGAGCCACTTCCTCCTTGCTGCTGTTGATTTCAGGCCTTGGTCCCTCCTGAAATGTTTCCTGCTCAGTCCCTGGCCAGGACAAGAGCGATGGAGATTGCTCCCATCCAGAATAAGCCGCTGCTGGGCAGTAGCTTTCCCCCCTGCCGAGGGAATACGTTACAGACCTGAGCTTGAGCAAGCAGAAGGAGGATTTGAATTCATGTTTTTCACTTCCAGAGTGAGGCTTCCACTCAAAAGACTTGAATAAAATCAAAGCTCACCTCTTCTGTCTTGCCTAGCTGTCTTACCCAAACCAGTTCTACTTGCCAATCTTCTGAACGTGAGGATATGGACATCTTTTCTGGAGGAGGGAGTAGTGCTGTGGATCCCATGTCTCCAAGTTACTGAGGCTCTTGAAAGGCAGGAGTAAGCATCCTGTCTCCAGTATTTCCTGGTTGGTGAGCTGTAGGCAGTTGCTAGTTAAATATAACTAACTTTATATCCTCTCTTCTGTCATGAGTTGTCTACAACTACCTAATGGGAGGGTGTAGAGAAGATGGATGGAGCCAAACTCTTCTCAGAGGTGCATAGTGATAGGATGAGAGGCAACAGGCACAAATAATGGACCATGATAAATCCCAAGTAGATACCAGGAAAAAAATTCTTCACCATAAGGATGGTCAGATGCTGAAACAGGTTGTCCAGAGAGGTAGGGGTATTTCCATTATTGAAGACACCATATTTGGACAAACCCCTGGCAACTTGATCTAACTGCACATGCTTTGAGGCAGAAGGGCATGGACTATCTGATCTCCTGAGGTCACTTCAGCCTGCATGATGATTCTTTGTTCTACTGGATCCGTTAGCTGTTTTGGATACCCAGTCTGAGGTGCTTCAGTCCTGTGCACTGTAGGGGAGAGCAGAGCAGTCCATGGCACTGGCTTTTGTGTTGTGTTTCAGGGGGAAATTTCAGCAGTGTTGAACTTCTGGGCACCTAAAGTTAATCATTCATTGAATCTGTTCTGAAACTATTGCTTGATCTGTAACTTGCAGAATGAACTTTGCCTTTGCGTGCTGGTAGAAGAGCAGAATTGTCAGACTCTGTGATGGCTGAAAGGGCTGCACCTCTTTCCCGTGGTAGCTCATTGAGCTGTACTTCCACATACCAAAGCTCAATTTATTTCTTTGTGCTGTTGGGGTGTTTTATTTTTATTTCTTCCCTACTAGTAATTTCTTCTTTACTGCCAGTTATAGGCACAGTATGGAGAAATAGCTTCATTGTGAGCATTAATTGCAGAAGAACTTGAGACAACAAGTTTCTGGAGACCCTGGGATTTAAGAAGTGTTGCTTCAACTGGAGATTCACTGACCTCTTGGTTTTGTCCCTGTGCTGCAGCACACCACCCGGTAGTAATGTTCTTGCAGCTGGTTTAGGGCTGTAGTGTCAAAAGAGACACTGAACCAATCCAACTTCTAAAAATCTCCTGCCCAAATTCCTATGGCATGAAGCTACAGCCTTACTTGAGCTTTTCCATGATGTTGCATAATGAGTTGTGCATTTATTTCCACTTCTTAAAAATAAAACAACTTCATTTTCTTGCTCTTGGGATCTGGCAATCTTGTGAAATTTTAATGAGGAATAACTAACTACCTGGTAGGACCCACACATCTGAATTAATTTAAATTATCCAGACAGCTATTTCAGTATTAGTGTGGATATATGTTCTGGAACAGTGCCTGCAATGTGACCGTGCTTTTAAACAGGTACAAAGTGTAAGTCAAAGGTGTCAGGAAATCTTTCTGAAGTTCAAAAGGAAATACCGTCAGCAGTGGACACAGTTATTAAGAGTACTGCTCATATGGTTCTCATACATTATGGACATCCCTTTAGAAGCAGACTGTAAGAAGCTCTGCAGCATTTTACATGTTGACCGAAAGAAGAGTGGAAATAGAAGAGCGAAAGAAATCAGTATTGATCACCTCTTGTAGGTGAGGCTGAGGAATAAGGAAGAAAAATGTATTTTGGTAACCCTTCAAGCGTACTGCAAGTTCGTGCAGATCTGGTGTAGTGTCAGGCCTATCTCATTCTTGGTTAAAAAAGGGGTTTGCTGTAATAAATTGAGATTTGAGGAAGTGGGATTTGCTTATTCTTAACTGTTTTCCAGCAAGGTTTGAAATGATGATTCAAGAAGCAGGAATATGTTTTATCTTTCAAAGTCCATTGCCCTTTCCAGCTTATTGATACATCTTTTCTCTTCTGGGGGTTAATGCACTACTCTGTCTTCTATAAGTCATTCAGAAGCATCTCTAAAATTTAACTTTGTACCTTTTCAGTTCTAATGCTTTATTGGAATTTTCTTCATGTGCCTAAAATCCACTTCTCCAAGCCTTAGGAGCCCTCCTGTTTATCTCGGGTGCAGATTCTTGTAGTCCCCCCTTTCTCTGATTCTTCTAGTGATGCTGGGTTTGCTGTCTTATTCTGCTCCTGTTTTGAAACCACATCCTGCTAAAGGAGTAATCTCCCGGTTTAGTGATACAGGGCCTTTCCCCTTCCTTCTCTCAGATCTCTCCTTACTATGTGTTTTGTGAGTCATGCAAACACGCATGACTCAAATAGTCTTCCTGCCACAAGATTACAGTTTGGAAAATGTGTGCACTCGGATCATACAAAAATGCAGCCATAATTTGGTTCTTGCTTCTAAACTGTGCATTCCAAATATATTCTGGTGGCCCTTTTAAGCCAGGGCAGCAAGCATGTGTACACAGCCTTGAATTTTCATTGTAGCTATTTTATAATCCAAACGAATACTATCTCCTTTGACCTTCCTATATGTGACTTCTCCGTATCATTCCTTGAATTTTTAAGAGAATCTTTTTTTTTAAGGATTTTGCGCCTTGCAGAGTACCAGCCACATCATTCGTGGTTAGCAAATACAAATTAACATTTATTGTTTTAATTTTATTTTTCCAGTCCATTTCACCACATAATTGTTGATTGCGTAATTATATCTGCTAGCTTTGCACGCAGTTATTTGTTTTCTAGTTAGGAGAAAGTTTGCTAACTGAAGTTTAGAAGAGGTCATTTTCTGTGGACAGTGTTACTGTTTCTTTTGGCTACTTTCTTTGCTTGGAACTGTACAAGGTACATTATTTTTTACTTTGTAAACACTACAGTGAACAAAAATGATCTTTAAAAAAACAGGGATATGATAACCTTGTTCTTTTTGAGAAAGAATCAGGGTTTGTATCAGTTTTGAAAGTACACACCGAGAAATACTGAGTGAACCATAAGGACTAACAAGTTACTAACATGGTAAAGAAAGCTGAAAGATGCTCATTAAAGCAGCCTTGGTTACGTCTGTAAAAGAAAGGGTGTAATTAGATGTCCAGCGAGGTCAGATGGCACTGTCATTGAATAGCTTTGAAAGTCATCCGTTTTCTTCTCAGAAACTGGTTTGCAACAGAGTGTACTGTGTCTTTGGACTTGGTGTTTTTAGTTTTCATTTTGCCACTGGCAGAGGGAGGGCAGCGATAAAACTCAGTTTCTGGAATTCAGGTGGTCCCTATTGGTCGAGTTCATCCTTCCACGGTGCTGCAGGATCTCCTCACTATAGGCTTCTGAAAGAGAGAGAGCTTCTGTCAGTCTCATTCATATTAGATCTTGGAAGTAATTTAAATTACTTTGTTAAGGTCAATATTTGATTATTTTACACTGAGATCGCCATTAGACTGCATTGCATCTTCAGAAACAAAGGCAGGGTCCTTTGCAATTTTTAAAGGGGATCTGTGCCGTAATGAGTGTGTATTTTACTTTTCTGAATTCCTAATGGTCAATGTGAGCACTTTATTTTCCCTTTGCAAATGGAGGAGAATTGAGACGGTGGCCTCTCTGGGAATACTATTTGTTGTCTCTCTTGTTAAATTTTTAAAGTATTTTGAAGAATGCTCTTTTTGTTGTGTTAATTTCCTTGCATCTCTCTCTACATTATTCTCTGTGGTTGTAAAAGCAAATCTGTATTTGGGTTTTCTATATTTAATAAGCAAGGCTACTGCGCAGGAGATGAATCTGTGCATGAAACTTTCATTGAGAGCTTGGTATGAAAGCAGAGTCTTCAGAGCGTGTATAGCAAGTTCTCTGCCGTCTGAGGGAGAGCCCGTATTGCACTCTTTCTTTGCCCTCTTCAGACTCCTCTGCATAGGCAGAACCACATCTGGTGGAATAAAGGTTGGACTTGCACGGTTGCTTCTCGGGACAGCTGACCAGCCAGGCTTCTTCCTCTGACATGTCAATTGGTAGAGTAGTAATTTCCAATTCCTTTCATTTTGAGGAAGGAAAGCAATGGTATTTAATCTTCAGAGACAGGCAGAAACAGAATTCTTTATGCTGCCTTAAAGCTTTTGCTTCAAACTGCTCTTGAGAGTCTGTAAAAGCACCAAAGATAAAAATACTACCTACATTTCAGGTATCGACCAGCAACCCTCCATAGAGCCACAAGAGAAATGATATACTCTTTCCTTAGTTAACTTCTATATTCTTTCAGAAAGAGCTTTGTGGATACTGCTGAATAACTTGCTTTTTCTTGAAGGAATACAGAAAATCATGATGCCTTGAGTTCATCCTGACACCAGCAAATATGATTGCCTGGTTTTGTCTGGGGCATTGGTTCAAGACAGTCTTGAAAGAATGAGTGTCTATTACTTAATCACCAGGAATGCTTAATAGTTTTGTCACAAATGTTTTTCTTTTTGGAGGCTGTAAGTGTCTTTGCTGTCTTGCCACACTAGATATAGAATAGATGCCTTGATGAATTACCCAATGGGGATTCTGCTGCAGAAATTGATGCTTGCTAAATCAAAATCAAAGCCTTTTTTTTTTTTTTTTTTTTTTTTTTTTTTTTTGTCTCCTTTGGTCATTACAGTAAAGCTATTGGTTTTTAAATATGTCTGCATACAAGTCTGGGATATGCACATGTTGTTGCATGGAATTGCTAGGTTTTGGAGGGCTTTTTGCCACAAAATAATATGATGATGCAGATGTTCTGATACTGTTCTTTAAAACAGTTGGTTGCAGATCTGGTGGTGAAAGATGATCAGCAGCTAGCATATATCATCATCTTCTGATCCAAACAGGTTCCTTTGGGAGTCAGCTGTACTGTTTCAGTATGTTGTAATTAAATTGAGTGCTGTTTAGGTGTCAGAAATTACTTTATAATGCAGGATAATGGACTTAAATAGACTTATTTGCACAATGCAAATCATAATCTAGCAAATTACCCTTAAAGGCTATATATTAAGAAACAAAACAAGCCCCCCAATATTCAGTAGGAAAAGAAAAAGGAAAAAAATTGGTCTGATTTCTGACTCAGTTCCTAAAACATCCTTGCATTAGAGTCTATCTAGACTTCACAGATGCTAGAATAATGCCTGTTATTTGTGAATAACAGTCATGAAGTGCTTTGTTTGAAAGAAAAAGGTAATAATTTTTTATTTTAGTTAGGATTGGATGGGTGGGGGAAAAACCCTGCCAACCAGACCTTTAATACTTAGAGAAATCCTTCTTATACATGCAACAGATAACTCGTGTAACTAGCTCTTGTGAGGTTTTCAGCAATGTTAATTCCCAGAAAAATTCGTGTGAGTTGTGAGTACTCAGCATCTTGCAGAATTAGACTGTATTTATGAGAAGGCTAATGTTAGGAAAATAATGGATTTACATGCATAGTGAGAGCTGTTTGTAAATCAGCAGGTGGTTTCTAAAATATCAGAAATTAGCAAAATGTTTACTGATATGATTTCTTTCTGAAAAACAAACGTGTTTAAAAACACTTGAACATTAAAACTTCAAATAAGAAAAACGTATTTGCTTTTCTTCAGCCATCTCAAGTCTTATCTGTGGTTTGAATGCACAGGCTTTTCATTTTCAGTCTTGAGGACCTGATTTTATCTTTTCAAGGGCCCACTAGGAGGGGGGGAAAAAAAGAAAATAATTTTCTTGCAAAATATATATTTCAATAGGAGGCATATTTCTATGAACAGACTGAAAAAATTCAGGTGATATCAGAAAATCTGTTTTAGTTTATTTATGCGTATTCACATACTTTCATACAGAATACTAGATTACATTTCTCTTTAGTCATATAAAACCCGCTTGGGACTGAATTCATTAATAATGCAAAGTGGTATTAAAATACTACACTTCTTTAAAGTCATACATATAGGTCCAAGCAATTCTTTAGTCATAAAAGTCAAAGAATGTCATATCTCTAATTAAAAAAAAAAAAAAAAAAAAAAAAAAAAAAAAAAAAAAAAAAAAAAAAAAAAAAAAAAAAAAAAAAAAAAAAAAAATGTGTATGTCTTCTCTGAAAAGGTTTCCAGTGTGGTGAAGAAAAGAATCCAGTTCAAAGATCTTTAATCCAGTTTCCTCTGTTTTATTTGGTTACACAGAAAACCTTACCCTTTGCCGCTGCCCCCCAATTCTTCATTCACCAATAGTACTGAGGGGGAAATTTGTGCCGCGCTACTTATACATAATTTAAAAAAATTGTGCTAGCTTTAAACCCAAAGTCTTTCTTCATCTATCATTTATCTCATGATGTTATCTTTTGTACTCGGTACCCTTCAGTAAGCACAGCCTGACACGTCTTGTGGCCTTTACCTTCTGCGATAAAAAAGATTGAAAAGATGCTTGGCACCACCTGGTGAAGATGAGGCAACCCTGGAGAACTGTGCTTCAGGAGCAGGTGACTGATGCTAAGAAATGTGCCAGTCTAGGGACACAGCTGAAGGGTTGTAGTAGGGAATGGGGGAGGGGAAGGGTGGAAAAAAAAGAGCAGGAACATTAATACATCTTCCTGAGGTTTGATGGGACATATACTGCCTACCGTTCCATCTGGTGCTTATGATAGCATGGCATATTAGCATGCTGCAAGTTCATAATGTATTCAGGGCGAGAAAACACCACTTGCATACCAATTGAGGCGTCCTCTTTCTCGGAGCTGCCTTTGAATTTCAATGATGTTTATGCCTCCTAAGCCATGACTGAACTGAGCGTTTCCGCTCGTGGAGGAATAACAGCAGTGAGGGACTCTGCCTCATGTGGGTTTTCTTTCTCCTCTCTTTTTATTTTTTGCCTTTTTTTTTTCTTCCCCTTTTTTTTCTTCCTGCTCTCCCAATTTATTTTGTTCGGGGAAGCTTAAAGGCAGGTTGAGGTTTTGGACTAGCTAATTCCATAGCTTCTGTTATAATATTACATTAACTTCTTTTTAAGGTTGTAATCTATTGTCTTTTTGCTTATCTCAAAATGGTTAAATGTTCTTTTTATGACATTTTGATGAAATTACTCTAAAAGCAGTGTCATGAAGCATTTAAAAAATAGCACGTTACAATTCTGCTTTATATTCAGATTTCCTGTATTCCTAAATTAAAGAACAAAAAATACCCTGAATTCTGGCTTTCATGGTAAATTATTTGGGCCCTACGTCTTTAAACACCTGATTTTAACTTCCAGTGTGCTACCGTAATAGGATAAGTATCTGAAGTTGAGCAGGTATGTAAGTCTTTGTAGGAGCGAGGTCTTTTTATCGATCCCTTGCAGGAAATGTACTGATACGTTCATTTTATTTCTCCCTACCCTGTCCTCTTTGAAACTCTGCTGAGATTGACACTTGACTGGAGACAATCTCAAAACTGCGCCGTAGAAACTCTTGACTGCACATTTTGTTTCTGAACTTGTCAAAGATTGTGATCCTTTTATGGCTCAGTGCTGTGAATTGCTCTGCAGCCCTCCTTCCAGAAGGTTTTGAAAGTGTGAAGTTTACACACAGGGTAGGGTATTTGATGTGGGATTTTCAAGTGTCTGGAGTAATACATGAGTACTAGTCACATTTGCCTTTGTTGGTGACTGTGCTTCTAAACTGCTTCACGTGTTTTGAAAGTCCTACCCCGAAAAAGGAGACTAAGCTTGCTGCTTGAAGAGGGAAGAATATTAAAACAGTATCTCTAGTACAGACCTGCTTAAGGAATGCATTTGGTATCTAGTCCTCTACCTGCACAGCTAGACTCTTGCTCCTGCCCAGAACCGACTGTGGTTTGAGGCTTTAGCTTAATCTTTAATGCATATGACTGTCATGCTAATATAACTTTAATAAAATTGTACTAGGTAGCACTTTGAACTCCTTTGGTCTAAATCAGTATTAATCCACTTGATTGCTAGGAAAGAAAAGAACTTGCTATAGGTCTGATCCTTTCAAATATATCCGGCTGTGACTTTTATAAATATATATTTTCAGACAGTCATTTAGCCACTCTTGCATAGATAAGAAATGAAAAAATGCATTAGTCATCTTGACAAAGAATAAATTGACTTCTTTTGGTTCACTATCTGTCTATCTGTTGTCTGATGGCTTAAGAACATTCCTTGTTTATTGATAGTGCATTTAGACGTAGATATTAATGTCTTGGCTTAAATGCTAATTATTTTTTTTCTTAATACATTCAGGAAGGCTAATGTTACTGAATAGGAATGTGGAGGAGGTAGTGTGGGTAATTCAAGCAAGTTTAGTCAGCACTTACAAGATTCTTGAAATGTTTCTTGATGTCCTACAGAACTGTTAACATCTGCACGGCTTGTGAGAAGAGCCACATTTATTACAGCTGTATGCTAGCTAGAATGCAAAAGAAAAGGGAGGGGGGGGAAATCAGAGTTAAGAATGAAGCAGCTGGCTTTCAATACAGAGATTTATCATTTTACTCTCATTACAGACCAACAGTAAACTCTACTTGGAGTCTTTTGCATCAGCTTCTTTGAGATGGCAGGTTGAAGGCTTGGGAGTTTAGCCATCAGTAAATACAGTCCAGCAAAATACACACAGTTTAAAAGAAAACAAAGCTTTTAGAGAAATAAACAGAAGTGAAGTTCAGTGTTTCGAGGAGCTGTTCCAGTATGACATAACATCATGCAGAGCATGTGTTCGAAGTCTACATTTGAGATGGATTAAAAAAAAAAGGGGGGGTGGGGGGGAGAGATTGTTTTAAACAATAAGAAAAAGAAACGGAAATGGGGGCGTAATAAATAAGAAGGCTGCTGGCTCCCTGCAGAACCAAGGAGGTCATACAGTTTCTTCTCCCCCTTCTTGTCAGAGTTTGGGGTTGCTGGAGGAAAGGAAGGTATGTCGAGAGACTCCTGAGATGCCAGGCCTGACTGAATGGTGTAATAGTACCTCGGTGTGTTTGTGTCACCTCTTCTTTTCTCTCTTTTTGTGCTAGAAGAGAAAACAAGGGAAGAACAATCAGTATCAGAATCCCATTTTCTGTTTCAGTCCTTCCTGTAAAACATCACATACATGTTTCCAGAATCAGGTTTTTTTGATCCAAGTTTGGGTCCCCCCTCACCCATTTCTTTCTTAGCCATTGAGACGGATTTAAACCCAAACTATGCCAATATTGTAGCTATTTGTAAGTTGTCACAATCTTTGTTTGTTTCAATTAAGATCAAAGATTTTTATAGTTTCGTTTTCTCATTCATCTATTTGATATGAACGAAAGCTGGTGTTTCTTTCGTTTGCTCTGATTAATGTAGCTTGGTATGCTTGCTCTTACCTTTTTTCCCTGCATGTTTTAAGTGAACCGATTCTGGTTTTGCTCAGTTAACTTCTTTACAACATGCCCAAGCCATTCACAGTGGGAGTGCCAGGATCTGTTTCTGTGTCTCCTACTGTTTCTTAACAACCTCAGCAACTGAGGAAGCTGCACGTCTATGCTCCTGTCCTTTATTGCTCTCCTTAAACGGTGGTTCAAAATAATTTTCTAATATATTCTAATACAAAACCTATTGCGTGTTCACTTATAGCGAAAGCACAAACAGCCACCCATTAAGAAACAAGGCCAGTTAGGACCGTTGTGATGAAGACCATCCTCTTGTTGCAAGAACTCTTCTAAAGAGTTGGTTGAGGTATCTTTATCTACTCACACATTTCTGCTGTCCATACTGTTGATCTATAGCAATGTCCACTCTGGCAACCTGCTGTGCTTTTTATCCCTTCTATCTAACTTTAGACTTCTTGCTGTTACACTCATCATCATTTAATTACAGCATGTGGCATTGTAAGAACTCTAACATATAATTACTGCCTCCTCTTCTTTCCATTCTCCTGACACCAGAGCACAGGCAAAAGCAAATTTTTTAACATTTCAGTTATGAAAATGACTGCATTTGATTCATCAGTGTTCACCACCTCATATCTTGTGAAGCTGTAGGTTTAGTTTCTGAAAGTTTATTTCCAGTTAGTCTTGTGGAAACACATTTTATCTTAATTTTGTGCAGATTGTTGGCATTGAACAGAATTATGTGCAAAACTGTGTAGCTCTGTAAGTCAGAGCTCGTAATCACCTTTGGAAATGACCTGTTAAGTTTCTAATAGGTCATTTGTATGCACAGTTACTGAAGCTACTTGCTCTGATTGCAATAATTATGAAAAAGATAATGGATAGGAACTCATTTGGGGACAATTATTCTTGTTAACTGTTTAGCATTTCATCCAGGTACTCCTATTTTCCCTCTTTTTAAATTTCCTTTCATAATTCCAGAATTTGCCTTGGATAGTTGTTGCAATTCAGCAGTTCTTTATTTCTTCATATCCCAAGCAGTTTAAAGCCTACCAGACAACTACTGATGTGTTTTACATCTTCCATTCCAAGTGGAGACCATAAAGAAACATGTCCTCACAGGAGGAGATCCCAGTGCAGTCACTCTCTCCATGCTTTTGAATTGTCTCTGCCATTGGTATTTAGCTTTCTTAATATGTAAGTGGTGCCAGAAGGATGTTTATAAAGATCTTTGTGAGCTGCCCTGGTATTTTTTTCTTTTATTTCTGCCCTGCTTGCCATTTGATCTCTTTGACTGATTACAGGTATGAAGAAAATCTCAGTTTTTGTTTGGTTCTCTGTGTCTTGGTGCAAAAAAGAAATGGTGTTACATTTTGGTGGGGTATTTTCAAATTCACATATCATCACATGGCTATAGTTGTGTGAGCACGATCGGGGTTCCTATGACTGGACATAGTGTGCAATTTTAGGCATGCAGCTGTCTGTGCTGTCTGCTGCAATTTTGCTTTTTGAGTATTTAATCTAGAAAGCCATCTCCAAAATAGGATGGGGTGGGGGGAGGTGTAAGTTAAGGGGGAGGGGAAACATCTGATTTGTTTGGCTGGGGTAGATAGGTGACAATAGGAGGCACTGAAACTGGTCTTCTGTTGCAGCCAGTACTGCCCAGTTATTCTTCCAAGGAAGAAATGTTTACAGCCAAAATTTAGAGGGAAATACTTAATATTTTGTTTGGTACTGTGGGAATGGAATAGTACGTACTGATGTATACGTACACAGTATCATAAGCTTTCCTTCCTATATCGCACGGCTGAGGTTAACTTTTGATACTGGAAAGAACTTAAAGCATCTCCCTTTGACTTTCTGAGTGCCTTGCCATTTACTTTGGATTTTCCGCATGGAAAGGCAGTTTTTCCCTGTGCGGCTGCACAATATCGGCTCCCTCTAGTGGTCAGCAGTCACCTGTAAAAATTTCCAGCGACTGTTCGCCAAGGCGTGCTACCAGCCGGCCCGTGTTTTTTGCCGCGTACCCTTTTATCCAACACTCTGGTGCCGCCAGCGAACGCTGAAGATGCATCCTGGGGCTGGTGCCACCCCATGGGAAGAGGCTGGCCCGCTGCCCTCTTGACCACCCTCTGCCCCGCCACAGAGTTTCCTTCCTCCTGTTGAATCTTCTTCCCTTTCTCATAAAGATGGCTCCTCTTCTGGTTAATCTGCTTCTCAATGAAGCAAAGTGTATATATTCAAGTAGACCCAAAGCCAAATGTAGGGTGTTTCCATAGCACGGAGAGAGTTAAATCTGCTTTTCATAAGGGTAGCATGTATGAGAAAACTTACCATATTACCAAGGGTTAAGTGCTTCCACGTTGAACATTCAGAGTTCAAACGCATCAGACTTCTTTACTTTGTCAATATTTCTCTTGCACTTGTAGCATTGAGTGGTTTCTTTCTGGTGTCTGACTTCTCGCCCTGCAGTTTCCCCTCCATTTAACACTCCCTTCAGTGTAATTGAAGACTATTTCTTTCTTAGTTTTCTAAAGCAGAATGTCAAAAAAAAAAAAAAAAAAAAAAAAAAACACAGTAAGTATTTTTATAAACAAAATCAAGTAAGTAAAACTTGATTAAATATGTATATAAGTGCACATACATGCACATGCACGCATATATGGACATATAGAGAAGTAAGCCATGGAAGCTGCACTGATCCACAAAGGTCAATATTAAATTGCTGTGTTGAAGTAGTGGGTTTAGCTGGCTTGATGAAAATGAGGTTCTATAAATATAAAAACCTTTTGAAATGTATTTGTTGGGGAAAAAAAAATACATTTAATTTGAATCTGCTGGGCATGAAATGAAGCATGTTTTGTACAACTGTCAAGCATGGCAATGCTATGATACCTGAAATTGTTTTAATATTTTGCTTATGTTTTCTGTGGACTCTGTAATAATTGCTGATTTTTTTTTTTTCCAATTCAGGCTTCAGCTGTATGATTTTGTTGTTGTTGTTGTGGTCTGATACTTAAAATTCAAAACAAAGAGAAGATACTTTAAAAGAAGGAAATTTTAAGTTTTGTTGTGCAAGACTGAGACTGCTGTGGTGCTTTAAGGTCTAGAAACATTGCGTGTAATTGTATGCCTTTTGAGTGGTCTCATTAGTTTACCTACAGCTGTTTTCAGTATCTATAGTTAAGCACATATTCCTGAGTGTTTCTGGGGCTGGGGTCTGCAAGGCTAACCCAGCATCTCTCCTCCTGGGTGAGCTAACCTGATTTCTGTGCCAATGTGAATTTGCGTGAATTCACTGGCTTCAGAAGGGGGTTTAATCTGGTTTTACATTTGTTAGTCTGGTTTTACATGACATACACAACTTTCTTTCTTTCCCTCTTCCTTTACATGCTTATATTATTTCATATTAACATTTAAGTATGCATGTACCATATTAGGCCAGACAATTGATTTGAAATATGCTTTTGTTTTTGCTAATGGTAACATTTGTTTTGCTTGTGAGCTTATTTGTCAATAAGTAATATTACCTCATCTAAGAAAGTATTTGAGATGGAGGATTTTAATTTCGTGTGAAGTTTCTAAGACCCTCTTTCCCCCTTCCCACCTCCCCACTGCCGCTTTCAGGTGCGATCCAGTGCCCAAAATAAAAGACAGTTGGTGTGACGTGCAGCATCGAGGAGGAGCTGACTTGTAACTAATAATGAGTATTTTCCCACACTCTGTCTAGACAGTCAGTCATGTAAACACAAGATGTCTTTAATGGCATCATCTGATGATGTGAAATGATAGTCTTCCAAAGTGTGTATTTCCACAAATGCCGAAGTACTGATTAGGGTAATAAATTGCACTACTTGAAGACTGTCAGTGTATAATACCGAGATAGGGGAAAAGCTTATAGTTTCACTTTTCTGTCGCTGGTAGTGGCAGTGAGTAACAGTGGCAGCACCTGAGTGAGGGTTTCTGGGGGAAATATGTTTCATTATGTATTTTTCATTGGTGGATTAATACCTGTCTTGGCTGGCTGAATAGAAACCAAGGAGTTAGTATGCCTGGCGATTGAGGATCACCGATTCTCATGTACACTAGCCACGCTGCTAGAACAGTCTGAATATCTCTGGTTCTCATGAGGCAAAGGACCTAGATCTGTACGGGAATATTTATACCATCTGACTTAGCAGCCTAGGAATTAATAAATTAGAGGGTCTAACTCTTCTTTTCACTGATTATATGGGGAGTCTCGTCTGCTAATTTAGCTATCTGCTTTAGATGGCAGAAATTAGCAGCCTTTCTCCGACTGGACTGGTACTTGCTGGAGAGGGACTTTGGCTGCCCGTGCCTTCTGTCTTATGGGTAAGGTCTTGCTCCCCAGGCCTGTGCGTCTAGCCTAACAGAACAAACTTTTCATAATTTGAAATATCACTGGGAGGAATTGGGTTCTTGGATGGGTAAAATGGCGCAATCTGATAGAGCGGAGATTTGGGAGCTTGATCCACGAGGTGAGGAGCAGCCTGTCCCAGACTGGCCAACACCACTCCATACCTTAGAGGATCTTGACTTGTCCATGACAAATTCCACAGTTTAAAAACAAGCAAAGCCGGATGTATATCCATTACCTTCTCGGTAGTCCCTATGTCATCTTCTCAGATGTATAACCATGGAAAATATCACCTCCCACACCGATGTTTGATTCTTTTTGAGCCTAAAGGACTTCTGGCCTGTTTTATAAATATAAGCGATGCCTTTTAGAAGTACAGCCATAATAGCTTTTTTGCTGGCAGAGTAATTTAATACCTGAAGTTGCCCTGAATCTAAATAAGTTATTTTAGATTATTTTATCTAGTCTCTATCGGAGACTTCAGTTCTAGTTAAATCTAATGGAATACTGGTATCAGTACTCTCTTAGGACTTTTCTAAAATGGGTACAGCTATGCTTGACACTGTGTAAGTGCAGTAAAAATAAAGGATTTCATAATTGTTTTGCTTCAGACTTTTAGCTGTGTGTAACAAACTATTTGCTGTTAATTTAGGACAGCACAAACTTTGGATTAAAAACATAAATATGCTTCTGGAGAGCAAGTTTGGAAATTTTAATTGGCGTTGGGAGAGAAAATGTTCTTACTTCTGGTGGGAAGGACATGTGCTGTGTGTGGTTGAGTATGTAAGAGCATACAAACAATACCGATTCGATACTGATGGCATTTGAGTTTCTTAGATATCAGTCTAACTTCATCTGTAGTTTGTCATATAACATGCAATCTTGACAAGGGTAGGTCTTCCAGAGAAGATGGTATGAAAAGGAAACGAATTACTGGTCAGGGAGCCTTTGGGAAGCCGCATCCAAAAACACCCTGGTGGTTTCCTCTGTAAGTACAGGAGAAGTGAAGGGAGTGATTGCTAATGTGGAGGAGTTGTCACCTCCTCACCTCCGTAGCTTGTAGGGGAGGCCAGGGAGTGGGTTTGGCCAGCAGTTGCTCTGATTGTTCTTCAGTTCTTCATGCTGGAGGCGGTGGGCACCTCTTCTTCACTTCACTTCACTTCACTTCACTTGGGCCTCAACGTTCAGTGAGCTGGTTTTGGAATAGCAGTAATAGTTCCTGTGATGTGAAAGACAACCACTCAAAACACACAGTTCTTAGTTTAGTAGCTTGTCAACAAAATGAAGTAGAAAAGATACAGGAAACAATGTAAACAGGAAAATAGTATTTCGATAATTATTGTGGGACTATTTGCTTATTAACTGCATTAGTTATGTATACATAGAGGCATTTTCGTGATGCTTGGTGGCATATTTAGAATAAATCTGCATTGTCTTCACCTTTGTTACAGGCCAACTCGTATGTATTCAGCCATGACAAGGGAACTTGTAGACTTTATTTTCTGGGGGCTTATGGAAACTTAGGGCAGCTGCCACAATTTGGCCCCTAATTTTGCTTGTCTGTTCTTGCTAAAGTATTTCATAAACCATAATGGTGGTAGTAGATCTAGATTTAGAATGCATTCTTCTTCCCTGTGTTACTTTGTATGTTCAAGTGATTTTACATGGTAAAATTTGCAAAGCCAGGAAGGGGGAAGGAGAAAACAGGCGTTTAAAAAAAGGTGCATTTCTGACAGGAGTCAGTTTTTTATTATTAAATAACGGAAAGTGAATTTATGATAGTTTTGAAACTGTCAAAATATGTCAGATTGTTAAAGGCGAGGAAAAAGATTATTTTTCTAATTTTTTTTCCTCTTTTAAAATGAAATTATATGGTAAGACAAGTTTATTTCTTTCAGGAGAAAATAATATGTCCAAGCAAAGCCAAGCCATAACATTTTTGTCTCAACTCTGAGATTGAACTCATGCATTGCTTATTTTCTAATATGTGTAACTATCTGGCCTTCAGCTGCTAAGCCATGAGCGTGGGACATAGGTTTTTTGCCAGTCAGAACCTCTCACCCTAGAGAACTGAAACAAAAGAGAGTGCTTCTGCATTTTTGGTTTGTTGTCATGACGGTAGGACCAGTAAGGGTACCATTTTGGATGAAGAACATGACGTAAAGCATTTTCCATCATTCACCTACTTTACATCATTCACAAGCTCAGGAGACAGTAGCAAAAAAACTCTTTTAGCTTTTGGGAGACAGAGTGGAGATTGCATTATTCTTAAGACTTTTTTTAGCACATCTGAAGAAAGCTCTGATAACTTGGCCTGAGATAACTTCAGTGAACTCCCAGGATGCAGAATTTCTTCTAGCTCCTGCATATTAAATGAGAAGAAATGGGTAAACTGAGTGTGCTTTCATTTATTCTGAAGAATAGCTGGTGATATGAAATGTTCAACTATCTGAGCAGAGGATAACCAAGATGAGACTGCAGCAAAGTTGTGACACTGCTCTTGCAAAAGAGTCATCTTCAGTATGTGATCTTCATACCCAGCATGCTAAAGGGGCAGTGAAATGTTATGTTGTCTTGAAAACTTTGCTGTGCATGTCCGTCACTCGCCCCACACGCCTTCTTATTCCTGGTGGATAAAACTTGCAGGGGTAATGTTTTGTGACAAAAGATGGAGTCTGAGAGTGTCTGACCTGCTTTCTGATATTGCCCTTCTGCAAATCACCTAGGGAGTAGAAGTTCTCCACTGGGGAACTGGAAACCGGGTGATGTTTTCTTTCTAGGCCAATAACGAGACTGCATCTGGTGCTGACAGAAAGTTATGTCTATATTATGGCTGTTTGGGATCAGTTGTTTATAGCACAAAAACATCCATTGTGTTTAGGTCCTTGTTTATTCATTAAGAAAAAGTCAAAAGGGCCAAGAGACGAATGGAATGAAGATTGGACCGGTCTCAAACAAGTCCCAGGCATGCTTGGCTGGGAGAGGGTCTGCAGTGGTGTCGTCCAAATGTCGCGTTTTATGGCTGCATCATAGGACTTCCAGGTTTCCCTAGGTGTGCAGTGCACGAGGTGGGTAGGCTTTACCACATATATCAGCCTTATACTGTGCATTCTCAAACGAGTCCTTTTCAACCAAGGCAGATCTCTCGTAATATTGTCCTGCTCTGCGTAGTGGCCGGTCTGAGAGTCAGGAGTTGTGGGTCTCCACAAACACTGCCTTGTAACGGTGCTGCCTGGCTTGGCCAAATCTGATGGAGGGAAGGTTCTTTACTGACTGTAGCGTGATAGCATTATGGATGAGAGTGCTATGTAATTTGTCATCTTAGGTGGACTTGTGGGTTTCTGTCTCCCAGTTTGTCACTACTGTGACTCACAACCTGTAGTTACCTGCTTGCAAATTCCTTGCAATCCCTCTCAAAATAATCAAAATTAGTCCAATGCCATCTAGGTAACCATCATAGGTATTAAATCCCACAGATTTAGGTCTCAATTAATATAATTTGGGTGGTGGAGGCGGGTTCTAATCCCGTGTGTCCTATGCGGGGTTTGTTCTTTCTGTGAGTTTAAAGGAAACAAGACAATGGGCTCTTTTAATTTGGCAGTTTTTATTTTTAACATGCTGGCACAGAAGTAGTAAGTACTGTACAATCAATATAGAGCGTCTTTTAAGAATCTTTCATGCCTGAATATACATCTGGAACTGTTTGCACTAACTAAAAGTAAAATAAATGCCATAGCGTATTATACCATACTTTTTTTCATTTAAAAAAGGAAATTGAAAACACACCACTCCTAGAAATGCTTGACACTGAATTGGCTATTGAAATGGTATCAGTAAAGTATTTATGTATTCCATATTTTGTTCCATACATCAGCTTTCCTTGATGCGTTAGACTTGGAAGGGTGCCACGTGAGCTGTAATGTTGCCATATATGAAAGACCGCCTTGTTTTAAAAACGGACTAAATCTTTTAGGGCACAGGAAGTAAAGTAAATTAGTTTGAATACATGCACATCTCTCTTTGCCCCTACTCCTGCACGTTTTACTTTGTCTGTTCGCTATTTGTCTTCAGAAGCTGGCTGTGCTTACGGTAAGTATCAATGTTCACCTAACAGCTAAAAATAGTGATAAAAATAACTCCCACCATAAAAACTGAATGAATGACAAGAACAGTATAGTTTCATGAACCAAGAAATCCACAGAAGAAATATCACAATTTAAAGTTGGTTTTACAACATTCTTTAATTTAAAATGTAGCAAAATACTTCTGTGGTAAAATCACAGTTCTTCACTCTATGCTGTAAAAGAGATTCAAGAATGTATATTTCAAAATGTTTGGGGTTTGTTTTTTTTTTTAAGTAAAAAAATATAATCCAAAGCAAATGCAATAGAACTCTGCATACTTGAAACACATTTTCTGTTCTAAGTCTCTCACTGCACCAGAGGGTTGTGTGTATGGATTAGGACTAGACCATTATTTCACCATCTATCTCCATCCTGAATTGATTGCAGCGAACACTGCAGAATGAATTGCAGATGTCTCCTTTTCCCTCCGGTTTGGAGGACCTCTGGTTTCAGCCCCATTTGATCTGAACTGGGCTAAGGAGTGCAAGTCTGTCACTGTTTAGAGGGATTCGGTGGAAGAAATCTTTGCACCTGAAAGAAGTTACTCTCTCTCTGTACACACCCTGCACTCTGAAATGTGTGATGCTGTGGGATACTGGCCTGTATGAAACTTTTCTGGTGTGTCCCTGCTAATTCAGGATGATTGTTTGAAATGTCAGTCCAACAGAAAAAAGAAAAAAAAAAAATCAGAACTAACTTTGCAAATGGGGAATTTGGTTTGACATGAAAGCATAAAAATGTTTTTGAATTCAAGAAATCAAGCAATTTTAAGACATGGTTTTCCTTAAAGTTCTTCCAAATTTCAGGCAAAGTTCAATGTATATGCTCCTGTATTATAAAACCAGAGCAAATGTACATGAAATCATACACAGGCAGGTTTTCACATGTAAAAAATACAGTTTTTCCTCATGAGGGATTCTTTCTTCCCCTCCCAAACCCTGATCACCTCTGAATGTATGGCTAGCAGAATATCCACAGAAAGTTTGTATGAAAAATGTCTATACATAAAAGCCCTCATGGAATAACATGGTTTAGGGGAAACTTGGCTCGTGAATATGATTTAAATACCGTTTTGCTTTTAGCTTTCATATCATCAGGCTATTTTTCAACAATTAGAGTAAAAAGTGTTGGTTGTTGGGTTGTGGTGTTTTTTTGTTTGTTTTTTTCATTTAAAAAAATAATAATGATTTGTAGAAACTGGAGTTCTAGGCTAAGTATCAGACACTACAAGCTTTAGGAGTTCAGATCTCAAGAACTGGTAATGCTTTTATCAGTGGTGGCTCTGCTTTGTGTTCCATCACCACTCCACCCCCTGAGAGATCAGCTTCTTAAAAACAGAGCTGCTGAGGTTCTCTGGGGTTGTGGGTGGTGGCAGTGGTGGGGTTGCAGAGCCGCTGTGGGTTTGCAGAGCCGCTGTAGGCGGGTGCTCCCAGCCCCATAGCTCCCTCAGAGGTTAGGGAACCAGCTGTAGAGGCAAGGAACAGGTAAACAGTAGCAGCAAGAGCAGAATGGCTCCTGCAGGAGTTTCGCTATTAAAGAGGGTGGAAAAGTGGGATATAAAGGCTGTTCTCCTGGGCGGTGTGGTGGTGGTGTCTTCTAAGCACACCGAAGAGCTTTGCATTTTGCATTGTACTTCTTCAAAAGCCACCCCCCCAAGGAGAGTCTCTGCTCTGACAAGATAATCTTGTACCCTGGTTAGAAGTGTTTTGAGGGGTGCTTGAAAGGGGAGCCTTATATCTCCTTACAGAAGGCAGGGCTAGGGAACTTATGGACAACCAGAGATAAATCTGCCTGCCTGCGATGATACAGTAGCAGAGTGGGGTTTAGAGCTTTGTAAGGGTGAGAGAGAGGTTAAGCAAAGGTAAGTGGTCTGTAGAGGGTTTTTTTTTTACCCCAAGAGGTCCAAAGAAAGGTAATTAGGAAAATCAAGCCTAATGTCATTAGATTCGTATGAGAAGTACAGGGGTCTGTGGATAATTTCAGCGATCTGCAAACTGGGTGGCAGACATTGTTTGAGGGGGTAAAAACCAGTTGGATCGCAGTAGAATGGCAATCTGAAATTGGAGGGCAAAACCAACAGACTATTTCCCGCTACCGTGTTCAATTTAAGTAACAAAACACTGCCAGCTTTTTGGGAAAGCCTCCCCCCTCCAATCTGAGTGCATTTTTGATTAAACCTGAACTTTGAAATGCAGCAAAGGAGGGGAGCAGGAGCCGTGCAGTTGGTTACAGGCTCAGGATCGCTTTTAGTTATCAACAGCTGAATTGGAGGATACAGGCTGTGCCTGCTCGCTGCGAGCAGCAGACTGTTAGAGGAGTTCGATTTCTCTCACTCCTTCTTCCACCCACCTCCATCTCCTCTGTGCCTGTGTCTGCGCTCCCACATGCTTCAAATCTGTGTACCTGGACTGCCTTCCTTAACAGTTCAATGTGAGTGTTAGCAGAATGAAAACCAGATGGACCAGCAGTTCCCACTGTTATCTCCCCACCAGCTCTGGCAAGCCTCCCTTTCTCTCTCCTTTCTTGGCATGGCAGAAATATTTGCCTTTATTTAGGAGGGCTTGGGCTCACTGCTGTGCCTCTTTCCCTCTGTTGCAACATGAGCTGAAAGCTATTTATTCCCTTGTTGCTGAGGTTGGTTGAGGTGAGTGCAAGATGAATTCAGCTATTAAGGAAGCAATTAACGTTTCAAGACGAGTTTTCATAGTTCTTTATACTTGTTGAAGATATAGATTTAACTGGTTTAGTATAGCGATATGGAAGGGAAATTTGTATAGAATATGTTTAAAAACTTGCTTTTGTTTTCCAGCATGTAATAATTTACTGTTGCTTGATTTGCAAATCAAACCTCACCTGTCTGTGTAGCAGCCTTAATATTTAAGCTAATCATTTTGGATACTGTTCCCTACACAGCTGAGGTTTACTAACCTTAGATCAACACTACAGATCCTCTAATACTGTATCTGTATTCCCCTCATCCTGTTCTGGGGGTGCTTCACTGCTCATCTTCCCCAAACTTATCTCTAAATTCTATATGAAATGACTCCCTTTCCCTGAGAATGGAAGCATTGTCTGTAGGCACTTCTATAAAGAGTGAAGATGGCTTCTATAATTGCAGTACCTGACACACTGCATCTCTGGGACATACTTCCTCAGTTTCAGGCAGCTAAAGATTGGTATCAATTATGCATTGTTAATTTTTGTGGGTGGTTTTGGTTTTTTTTTTAACTTTCTGATAATTAAGTGTTCTGAGGCTCTTTTAAACATATCCTTCCTTTGTTCAATGTGTGCATTGCATTTAGTTTCTCCTAGTGTCTCTCAGGGCAAATTTTAGAGATGATTTTTTGGTTGAAGTTTGTATGTTGTTAGTAAGAACAAGGAAAGCACGTCGCAAAGTGGAGTGACAGAATTTATAGAACGTGACGGACTTTACTATTGTCTTGAATTAAAACCACAGACGTACGTGCTTACCCATTAGCAGCGACACTTACTTGCTTGGCAAAATAGTTTAATGGAGCTCAGGAGGACTTGTGTAGGACAGTGTATAAAATAAATAACCCCGGCCCCCCAAAAAAGGGATGGAAGAATTTAACTTATGCCCATTAAAAGCTAAACTTGATCTTGCTCATCTTTACTCAAGATGGCTCCCTAAGTTCCTGGCATGAGTAAGGAAGCCTTAATTTTGCTTTCAGTTGGTAAATGTTGTCATGTTTTGCCCATTCTCAATAAATGAAACATAAGGGTTTGGGTGGGTTTTTTAAAATTTTAACGTAGAGGTGTCCAAAAAGATGTTGGAAAAAGAAGATACTTCTATAGCTTCTATATCAAATACCTTGCATCTTTAGATCTTTAGTTGCAAGAGAACTGTTAGGTTTTCTGCCTGGTTTTGCCTTTTGTTTGTTTTGTTTTCTTGGGGAGGTATGTTTCTACTTCTTGCAGGTTTTGAACATTAAAGTTGTTCTTAATGTGTGAAGGTGCAAACTTAGATACTTTTTAAAAAAAGATGTTATGTATGTGTGATGATAGACTTACCATTTTGGCATGTTGTGTTCATTTTTCTAGTGAATGTAAGAATATCCAAGGGCAGGGCGGTAAAGCGATCCAGGAGGCGCGCGGTATTTAACATAAGTATCTCTCCATGATTACAAAGGGAAACGATGGAGAGGACGGCAGGTGTTACAAAAAAGAGACATGAAGAGAGCTGGCTTCAACCAGTATCCCACCCAATACCTCACCTGTACTAAAGAGCTTCAGGTTTTAGTTCTGTAAGAGCTGTCGTGAGGGGATTTATTACCTTCCTGTCTCTACATCTGTTTTTTCCTCCTGGCTAACGTGAGAGCGTTGAAGGGAGGTGGCATTATTGCAGCTCCAGGAGTGCTTGGGAGGCAGCATCTGCACACGCTAGAAATAATAAAAAAAAAGATAATGCACCACTGCTACAAATGAGGTCTTACCATCTGCGTTACACCTTCTTAAGTAAGGTTTAGATGATGTAATTTGGGAAAAGCACACTGGAGCTGATAATCAGGTGTAATCTTTTGTGGCAGATGCTGAAATGGCTCACTTAGTGTATTAGCTTTTAAGATTTTGTCAGAGGGGGTGTGCTTGGGGAAATAAACTGGTGTGTTCCTGTGGTGTGTGTTGCAGATCGCACTGAGAAGCATTCCACAATGCCAGACTCACCTGTGGATGTGAAGACACAATCCAGGCTGACGCCTCCAACCATGCCACCTCCTCCCACTACCCAAGGAGCTCCAAGAACCAGTTCATTCACGCCCACAACGTGTAATTAGACTTATTTTCTTCCTTTTCTTCCATATTCTTTCTATTCTGTACGTAAGAAACCAAAATATGTGAAGGGAAACCTGCATGACATGGCGGGAGCAGCATTTGGTTGTACTGTGATAAAGTAATTAAGCAAAACTAAGATCACAACAGATTAATGCATCTTTAAGGTATTAAGACATTCAGCTCAGAGTTGTGTTGTTATTTAATTGACAACTTGGCTGCAGTGTCAAAGAACAGTGAGCGAGCACTGGTTTCCCGTGTACTTAATGATCAGATCAGTCCTTCTGTGAGAATAACAGAAAACCACCTTCTCCTCTTTTATGCCATTCTGTTGTTTAAAGGATCCTGTTCCCTCTTGTATAGAAACTTTAAGAACGGTGGGGGGTGGGGGTGGGGGGTGGGTGTTTTTTCAAGTGGGAGTAATTCATAAAGAAAATACTTATCTTCATCCTACTTACGATTGAATGAAGAATTCTGATTTAAGTGCTATATAATGTCTAGTTAATATTGATATAAAACAAAAAATAAAGGCCTTTTATTGTTTTATCTAGATATTTCTAGTCTGTGGCCACTTCTCTAAATCGCTTGGGGGCTGCATCTCTGTCTCAGTTTATTGATGTAAACACACAAGAAACTCTACTAGTCTTGATGGAATTACTCTGCATTCGTGTCAGCGTAACTGAGATTTGAATCTGGCATGTTGTCTGGACTATTCTTTTCACAGCCATGAAATGATCCACATTTCTCTTACCAAGATTTAGCTGCAAATTTTTTGGTCTCTTTTATACTGCCTTGTAATAGTATAAACATGAGAATGTGTTTACATTTCACATTTTAAATAAAACATTTTTAGAACAGTAGAATACATATGCCTAAACAGAATGAAGGCAGCATCTTCTATTTGTCTTGCCTATGTCTGTTTAGTCCCTTTCTGTCTGTTAAATGCCTTATTTAAAATTCACCTCTATGCAGAAGGCCAGCTGGAGGCCTTTGTACTACTTATCTCAGGGAACCCTGTCCTGACGATTTACATCGAACTTAAACAGTGAGGAAGAGGGTTTGTGCCAGCTATTCGCATAAACTCAGATTTAACCTAGTGACCCTGATCCTGCAATGATTTGTCTGTTTTGCTTAACTCCAGCACCTGAATCATCCTAGGAGCTGCTCCGGTCTAAAGTTAAATTGTTTCTAGGTTTTTGCAGGATGGGGCTCTTACAGATTAAGCTTTCCAGTGTGATGCACTTTGCACAGTTCAGGGTAATCATAAAAGGAATGGGACAATGTTCTTCTTTAATCACTCTTGTAATCCTCGGAGTACTCACAAGATTTCCGGATGTTTGTTTATTTGATTGGGTTCAGTATTTTGGAAGGTGTGTGAACCACAGCTGGATTTTTGGGGCTGTTTGTATGAAGACTAAAAGTCTAAAAAAGTCTAATTTTAATTGCCTTTTACCCTGTCAGATTTTGGAGTTTGGCCTTAGCGGTTCCAGCTTGTACAGTAAACAGTTACTTCTGTTGGAGTGTCTGTTACATTTATTATTACTACAGTGGGAATGCCTGTAGGCCAGGAAGATCGTACTCGTTTTCTGGTCAAGAGTATGCTTGTTTTCTTTGGTTTAGACGATTAAAAACTCTTGACATATATTACTTTGAAGTTTTAAATGCTAAATTCTGTTTTATTAATAACATGGTTTTGCTTTAGAAATGACGTAGATCTTTGCCAGTTGGCAAATTCAGACATTATAAAGAAAGAGATAAAATCAGTAGTATGGGGTGGGCTATTTTTAAAAAAAAAAAGTTTTAGAGAAGTTGCATTTAGGGAGTATTACTATATTTCTTTTGTTGTGGGAGAAATTTCACCTGCCTTTCTCCTCCTCATATCTGTCCTAGATAATGAACTCTGATGTTCTGTGCTTTCTTGATCATAGCCCCAGGACCTTTTGCCTAGAGCAGCCCCTTACCAGTGACTGAGTTGTTGGGTGGTGTCAGGCTAGAGCAGGACATGTTCTCATTCTTCCCAATCCTCATTTAAAAAAGTTCATGGTATGATGACTTTTGGCTATGCAAGTTCCTTGCAATCACGATGTATTTGTTTACTCAGATATCTCACTCTACTGCAGCGCTCAGAGAGCGTGGCTTGGAGCTACACGTGGAGCTGAACTTGCTGAGGCCAGCTTCTTTCTGTTTCTGCTTTTTCCACTTCTTGTTCTCCCTAGCCCACGCAGCTAGAATAGGCAACCAAAAACTAGGATGAAACACAAGCAGAAACTAGATAACCATTCAGGTAGCTTTTTCTCTAGTACCTCCAGAAGGGCACTTCAGTCACTAGGGCAAAAGCTCCTTCAAAAGTATTGTGGTAGTGATTTAAAAATCTGGTAATAGGGTAGTGATTTAATTCTAGTGATAGGTGCCCACCCTCAAAAAGGACTTGCTGTCTAAAAATAAAGATGACTGCTGGAGAAAGTGACAAAGAGAAAGGGATGTTTGGCTTCAGAGAGGCTGGTCATTAAGAAACATTGAAAGTTCTTTAAGTTGCTAGCTTGCCACGGTTATGCTTTTAAATAGGAAGCAATTTAGACTAATACTCCTATGCATTTTTGATTGTAGACAAGTTCCTGATTTTTGATGTTTTTTGGGATGGGTTCTGAGTGACTTCCCAAAAAGAAATCAGCAAATTTTTCCAGGGCAATGGCCAGCTGAGCGCGGCTGCTGCTGGGTACAGTTGTGTACTGCATGCCCACACCTGCCAGTGACTGGTACATTCGTATTTCTAGGGAGCCGTCCTTTTTCTTGCCATTCGCTGTCGTTTTGGTGAGTCAGATTCCAACAACCTCAACAGAGTGTGTTTGACTGTTGCTGTTCCAAGTAACCTGGGTGGAAAAGGATGTCCTCGGTTTGATTCTTTTCTCTCTTCTGGAGTGCAGATAAGAATCAAACTGAAATCACTGCCAAAAACTGTCTGTTGTTGTCTTCAGTATGTCTGCATGAATCTCGTTACCATAAATTTTGAACACTTAGTACTTTAGATAGTTATTCTCACAGCAACCTTGCAACAGGAGGGGAATGCTTTCCTATCCTTTTTAGAGATATGGTATTGGCACATGAAAGCTGAGTGATTTGCTCGTTGTCTCTGAGAAGTCTTCTGAAGTCTAGTTTCATGCCCTAACTGCAAGGCTTCAGGCCACAGTGAGCATGGCACCATTTGTACCTGCACAGACAACTTCGTGTGCTCCATATGTTAGCAGCTAGGAAATCTGTATCGGAAAAAATAACCTTCTCGTTGGGTGGTGTAAGGTTAAAACGTGAAAGTCCTGTTTTATAAACACAGCTGTCAGTTGTGTGTACAAAACACAAGTAAAAATATTCAGAGATAAACTGAGGCTTCATGAAATATGTCTGCACGTTTTTTTCTACCCCAAAGAGCAATTTTTTTTGTCTTCGATCATACATGCACTCATGCTCTTTCTCTCTCTGTTTCCCTCTCTCTCTTTTTTAAATCCTCTGACAAAAGGCTGGTATTAAAATGATGCTTTTCAGGTCGAGGAGCACTTTGCGGGGGCTGTGTGAGAGGCAGCTGCTGTTACTTCCAATCCATACACCGTTCAGTACCAGCTACTGGGAAATAGATATAAACTGCAGAGTGTCGCTCTGTCAAAAGGCTAATTATCTTTGATTGTGCAACTTAATTAATTTTGAGGTCAAGCACAGAAAACATAAGCTGATGGATTTTCCCCTCTGTCTTCTTCTTTCTCTCTCTCTCTCCCCCCCTCTCTCTATTTTATCCTTCCTTCTCTCTTTTTCTTTCAGTAACCAATGGCACTAGCCATTCACCAACAGCGTTAAATGGAGCTCCATCTCCTCCTAATGGCTTTAGCAATGGGCCATCCTCTTCCTCTTCCTCTTCTCTGGCTAACCAGCAGTTACCGCCAGCTTGTGGAGCTAGGCAACTCAGCAAACTGAAGAGATTTCTTACAACCTTACAGCAGTTTGGCAATGACATTTCACCAGAGATTGGGGAGAGAGTGCGTACCCTTGTGCTAGGACTTGTGGTAAGCAAAAAAACAATGATGTAATAACTGTGATCTTTTTCTCTCCTTTTCCTTCTTTTATGCTTGACATGTTTATTATATAAAAGACTGGCTGACATACACTGCACGTGTCATACTTCAGGGATACCAAACATGCAAGAATGAAGTGCTGGCTCTTGCTGCCGGAGCTAACATGAGTAACTTGACTAGCTTCCCATGAGTGGCAGCTATTCCCAACCAGATAGAGACTTCACTCTTTTTGCCAGTATAGTATTATGCTGTAATGGTGTGAAAGGGTTTTCGTTCTATACTGGCAGCACCCCTAATGTAGACGTACCTTGACTTATATAATGTAGTAAAATATGGTTTGGCTTGTCTAGTTCGGTTGGCTGGAGAAAGGAGACTGCCCTATATGTATAGTGGCAGAATACTGGTTAACAGAATGAGCTGGAGATATGTTTGGACTGTGGTTACGCAGTGGAAAACCTTTCCTCGTTATTCATTGAACCCAACAATGAGGGACCTGACAGGGCATTGCTGCTGCTTAAGTCACCTTATTTATAAGGTTATCTTTACGTGATTGTATGGCTGAATGATAATTTCAGCTTTTTCTTACCTACATCTGTCAAGTTGGGCTGCTGTTTTACAGGCAAACTGTTGTGAATCTGGACCAGGATTCTTTTTATTCCCAGTAAAGCCCCCTCTCTGCCAGACATTGTTGTCTCCTGTGTATCTCCTTCAGCAATAATTAGATGTACCAGGAAAAATGCTGTTGTGATGCTGTAATTTACATCTGTTCTGAGCAGCTGCAGTTGCCATTGACTTCATGTGGAGCAAAGACTGCCAGCACTGTTTAGTACTAGGGCTCAGGTGTCCTCTGCTTGTATCTTCACAAAACACTACCTGACAGCCATGGGTACCCCTTCACTTGAGTCTGTGTCAAAAGGAAGTTTAATGTAGGCAGTGTAACTTCAGTAAGTCCTACTCTCCATTTGCTTCCATACCCAAAATGCCTGTTTAATGTGGCTTTGCTTGTCATATGGTTCTCTGTGGAAAGGGGAACTAGTAAAGAAACTAAAGACGGCTTTGGAGCATCTACCTGCCCTTGACTTTCAGATCAAAAGTGCTTGCCCGCTGTTAATTACAGTTGATTTCTACCTTCATCTGAGCTCTGAGGAGCAAATTAGGATCTTTTCCTTGGGAATGTCCACATACTACGTTATTCCCTTGGTCGACCCTGCGCAGCATGTGGTCTTCATGATTATGCCCTCAGCTGTAAAGTAACGACTTCACTACATAGCCTAGAACGTAATAAACAATCCTCTTTATAAGTAGAAGAGGCAAAGTGCAATTTTCCTCCTCAAACAATCTGAATGTGCCTTTAAAAAGTGTGATTTTTTTTGTGTGTGCATGTTAATTACCACTTCTGCACTGGGAACGAAATAACAAGAGGCTCCAATAGGGGAAAAAAAAAAAAAGTTGAGAAAAGCAGCTTTAACTGATGTTTGAAATGTGAAAGCATTTCCATGCTTAGCACCTGAGAGCTTAAACTGTACTCTAAGCAACAGGCACTGAATGTCTGAGATGCTGGTGGTTTCCTTTGAGTATTTTAATAAGGTAATAATTTAATATGCGGCATGCTTTTCTTTATCCTCTTATCAATATCAAGAACAAGTTATTAAGCAATTTCAGAGTGCTTTGGTTACTGTTTCTCTTGCTAAGTGTTTTCATTATTTTGTCACCAAGACAGAATTTTTTTTCTCAACAGAATTCTACTTTGACAATTGAAGAATTTCATTCCAAACTGCAAGAAGCTACTAACTTCCCACTGCGACCTTTTGTCATCCCATTTTTAAAGGTATTGCACAGTTCAGTGATCTGGAAAGTATTTCAAACCATATTGTTGCTAGGTCACAGATGTGTGTTACAGTTTTTCTTTTTTAAGAGAGTCAGGAAAATGAATAACGTTTAAGGACTTCTTTCCATAGCTTAGTGCGTGGAACTACATTTGAGTGTATGGTTCGGGGACCATTTCTGGCTATTCACAGGAACTGTCGGTTCCCTAATTCTATAATCACTGTTGTTTGTTTTATATTTTTAGTTTGTAAGTATAGGAGCTTTTACAGACTAAATCTTGAGACCTGGTTATAAATATAATAATGTCACGTGCTTGCAAAAAGCTAGAGTTTTGCAAACTTTGCGTGATTCAGAGTAAGGTGATGTCAGGAACTCCTGCTACCAGCCCTTTTGTAAAGTGCTGCTGATCATTAGTACATGATGAGATTCAGACACTCTGCCATACAAGGAAAAGACTAATTATTTCTTCTGATTCCAGCCACCAGTACAAACGTGGTGTCTTAAGAAGGCTGGTGACTGTGTCCGCTGGTTTATGTTTACGCACCTTTTATTAGAAATCAAAGATAAAATCTCATCCAAAAGCC
>NW_008794963.1:942637-975137 GCF_000699145.1 Aptenodytes forsteri | reverse complement strand
GGCTTCTGGTTGAGAACTGGTTTGTATCTCTCACATGTAGAGGTGTAGAAGTCTGTCTGCAGGCACCAGCAGCAATGCTGGGAGAAATGTGCTACTGCGCGTTGACAGAACTGCCTCTACTGTCAGAGCTGAACCTCTGCATAAGCCTTTGTGTCCCAAGACCATTTTGGTTTCAGAGTCTGTACGCTTGAGTTGCCTTAGGAGCCTGATCTCTCCCTGCTTGCGGTAGGGAGCATGTCGGTGCTTCATTCTGCATCCAGCTTCCCAAAAACTAGTTGTTCTTGTGTATCGGGGCCATGGTGATCAGCAGTCTGTACACTTGACCTAGCCATAGAGGTCCTGATGTTTTTTCTTTGAGTAAACCAATTATTTTTTACTATATGGTTTGATAAAGATTGTTTAGAATAATGTCTTGAGCAGATTGAAAGTAGTTGTGTTGAACTAAAAGTTTTCAAATACTGCTTTTCTTCACTTTGAGTTTTAAGTCTTTGTCCAAACATTGCTTGATGCCATTATAAACCCAAATTATGAGGCATGTCATTCATAGTTTTCTATAATAACTTCTAAAAAAATTAAGAAACTGAGTAGATCCATGTTTAATACATATATTAAAAGTTGTACACATCTGTTCTGTGCACAGAAAACATATTCAATCCATTTAGACTAAAGGATAGCTTTAACTGCAAATCTTCATGTTTATGGTTAAAGAGCAAGAATGAACATTTCTTTAGGAGAAGGAAAACAAGTGAAATAAATCAAGGTTTTTGCTAGCGAATTCAAAATTTGTTTGTCTCCAGGAGCCAGGAGTACCCATGTATGAAATAGGTCCCTTTTGTTTGTGATAGTGGATAAGGAACGCAAATATGTTGTCCTGCCATTTCCTGCCACGTTGAGGCAGTTTAGGTAGTTGGATGTCTTGACTTTGATTCCGTGTGAGCTTTTAAAAAAAATAACAATCAAATTAAAACAAGTGAAAAACCCTGCTCACAAAAGCATTCAATATCTCTCTCTGTTACGTGGTAGCCCTGGACAAAAATGTGACACATAATAACCGAAAGAAGATATTTCTTTGGTACTTTCACAAAATATTTGTGTTCTGTGGAGGTCTGAAAAGACGTCATGTTCCACAATCGTCCGTCTTCCCATCCTAAGATGAATAAGTGATAGCAATTGCTGGGGGGTTTTTTCACTATTGAAAAACTTCCTATGTACTAACCCTAGTCTGGCATTTTTTTATTACACAGTGGATCTACTCTTATGGTACAGCAGCAGGTGCTGGAGCATTTGCCATTGTTCTAATGCTAGCAAAGTAATTTACCAAGATCCTCTGCTCAAAACTTTCCAGAACATCTGCTTTTTTTTGCTTTGTTCCCTGCACATTAGTTTCAGAACCTTTTTGACTTACATTAAAACAAAACAAAACAAAACAAACCCCAGGAGTTGTTTCAAAGCAAAGGGGACCATTGGAGTTCTTTGTCTTATCTCTAGCTACTAAAGGTCATGAAATTTAATCCAATACTTGAAAATCCCCAGGCAACAAATCATTGGATCATTCCATAGGCATGGAACAAGAGAGGTCAGGGCACATCACCTTATGGCACAAATAAGTAGGTAAGAAATGACTGTACTATCAAGGTCAGGGCACATCACCTTATGGCACAAAGAAGTAGGTAAGAAATGATCGTAGTATCGATGTATGCATATGCTGCAAAGAAAGGAAGAAGTTTCCCAGGACGTGTAACTCCCATCTCCTCTGATGGGAAGGTCATACAGTTCCACCTTGGTCCCAAATCTGGCAAGAAGCATGACTAGTAGTCATACTTCTACTACTACTGTGGCCATGACCAGTAGATGGGTAAAAAGTGCCACCCAGGGATCAATGAGCATTTTTAATTCTCTGTGTCTGAGTCCTGGTACTCTCCAGCCCATGACCTAAATCCCAGTGGGACCCTGAGCAGAAGGTTAAAAATACTTCAAGGTGTATCTGGCTAGGAGGAGAGTTGTAGCCCTCTGCGTGCTTAATTGAAGCTCTGGACCATGAGATTTTGTTGTAATCTTTATCTTAATGTGTAACTGCAAATGTAATGGGAAAGCTGAGGGCAATCCTGTTCTCCCCAAGGCCCTTGAAGGATGGTTACAAGAGGCAACTTACAGAGCCATAGTTCCTATGGTTTCAGTTTCTAAGTACTAACTGCAGTCTGAATGGGAAACAAATATTGAATGAAGAAGGTTTGTCACTTGTTGAAAACTGCTGCTCCATAGGAACTGAGGTTTTGGATAGTAAGAAAGAAGATGAAGTCAGCCAGGGCAGTGCTTTTTCCCCTTTTAAAGATGTGGAGCTCAGACCTAGTTTTCTCACAGCATTTTCCATTTTCGTAAGTAAACTCCCATCCTTCCATGCATACGTACCACAGCCATGACCTGACCCCGTAAGGAGGCTGCCTGCTTTCCGGCAGCTAACCACAACAAACCTAATTGAGGATGCTTGCAACAGGTTCATCCCAAAGCAGGCTTTCCTTTGATTTCTGATTTTTCTGCTTCATCTCTGTTGAAACTGCCTGCAAGCCACCCTCTCAATGTGTGCAACGCTCTTGCAGGCCAATCTGCCCCTGCTGCAGCGGGAGCTGCTGCACTGTGCAAGGCTAGCCAAGCAGAACCCAGCCCAGTACCTCGCCCAGCACGAACAGCTGCTTCTGGATGCCAGCACCACCTCACCTGTTGACTCCTCAGAGCTGCTTCTCGATGTGAACGAAAACGGGAAGAGGCGAACTCCAGACAGGTGAGCACCGCCGCGCCTTTCACACCCCGCTCAGGAATGTCCCGTGGGTCGAACGTGCCGAGCTCCACTAGCAAGGGGGGAGCGTGTGGGTGGGTGCCTGGGGGGAACTGGGATGGTGTTCCTGGGTGCAGGTCCTGCCCTCGTTACAGCTGTGCAGTGGCCAAATTACCTTTGTGTATGTGTGTATGCATGTGTATATCCAGATATGTATGCATCTGTATATCTAGATATATAATGCGTGCACACACTGACTCAGGCAGCAAAATTGCCTGAGGACACGCTATGGTCATATCTACATAGAAATAATACTGGCCGGACAGTGCCATACTGATTATTTAGTGCATAGTATTTCTCTGTAGCATAAAGCGATGAGCAGCAAATCACTCCAGCTCCATATCCAAGTCCTTTGTATTTGAGGTTTTGTTGATTAAACAGTAAATATGGGGAAAGTGGCTAGGCAGTCATATTGGGAAGTACAAGGCAAGCTCCGGAGTGCAGTCAGGGCTTTGACTCCTTCTGCTGTGCCATGTTTCCATATCCATATATCCAAATCCATAAGGATATTTTTTCCAAACAGGAGGAATGTTCACTGAAATCTTTTTGTGTTTAGCTGAGAAAGGGTCCATGCAGAAACAGGGCAAGCGAGTGTGCATGTATGAAGTACAGTAGCTTTAGGGATATGGAACAATTTTCTCTTTTTCTTATTTGAATAAAGTTCTTTGTTTAGTGTTACAAGAAGGTGACTCTTGTGGTTATTTATTTTTAACTGTCTTCCCGTGATAATGCTAGAAATTCAGTTAGCGTATAAATGTTACCTTTGGGAGGCCCAAATATTGGATTTTTCTTAGTTTTGTTTGCCATGGACTTATAGTATGGAAAACTTTTACAATGCTGTTCTGCCAAATGCCACTACCTGCATGCAGAAAGCGCTGCAAGTGTCCTAGTTATCTTTTAAATTAAGAAGGCGAAGATTTGCAAAGTCAAGAAGGCTTGCAAGTTTGTACAGGTGACATTTTGGTGTAGGGACAGGCCATGATAGCACAAAACCTATGGAGAAAACGAAATCTGAAAGTTCCTGAGGCTGGTAGGCAAAAATTCAACACCACATATTTGAGCATATTATGAAAGTGAGATATTAATGATGCAGATGCAAGATCTTGAAAATGTCTGCATAGTAAAACTTTAAGCTACTCTGAGTCAGAAGTGAGCACTAAAAATTGAAGTAATGTAGCCATTGGATAGATGAAAATGTGAAAGTATTTTGCTTTAGATGGTGTTTCAAGAAAATCCCTATGGACCCACAAAAAAATAAAGATACCAGCAGAGAAGCCCTTTTCCCTATACCCTCTTTTCACCATTTGTTCCTGACAACTAGACCAACAGCTATCAGTGTTAACACAAACCTGCTAACTGCATCCAAGAAAGATGATTAATTTTCAGACATTTTCCATGAGAGAACATTCCAAAGCTGAAATCCGGCTCCCTGGGGCAGTTCTGCTGCATGTCCTCAGTCTTTGCAGAGTGGTGTACCAAAGCATCTATTAAAAAGGCCTCTTAAAACCTTGTGCATCTTGTGAATAACTTAAATATCAGCATGCTGTAGTCCAGTGTCAGTAGCAGACATGGTGTTTTTCCTACAAATAGACAGACACACTTTAAATTATCTTGTAAGCCCGTGAGGTCTCGCTTGACAGAGAATACAGAGGAGAAGAGGGACGTACCTTCCTGACAGACCTAGCTTACTTTTTTTTCCTCTTAATAGAGAGCAATATTACTCACTTCTCCCAGAAAGGCCACAAAGGAAATATGGGCAATAAAATATTTCCTTTGTTTTTCTTCCTTAGCATTCTGGAGTAATACTCCCCCCCCTTTGAGACCCAGTTTGGAGGTGCTGAATTTTGGTTATTTTGTAATAGGTACAGTCTCACCTATGGTACCTTCAGTCCTGGTTGCCTGGGAGGGGGTGGATGGTGCAGGTGAAGACCGGTACAAGAACTTAGTAATGAAAAGACCCCGTATTAGTCTTATATCAAGAAGGACATAGGAGTAGCCCATAAGCGGACCAGCAGATCAGAAGAATATTGGATTTTAAAGTCAGCCTTCATCTTTTAATTAAAACTGAGGCCTAGACCTAGAGAGATTTAAATCTGGTTTATGGATTTTGTTCTCAGTGTTTCTTTTTAGTTAAAATACATAGGTGCTCTTGAAACTCAGAAGTCTCTGCTCACGAGCAAGTGCCTTTGCATTCACAACTGAAGTCTCTCTTAGGCTCCGTGCAGCTCAGGGAGTCTTCGGTTCCTCTCCAGGTAGTAATGCAGCTTTTGGGGTGAGGGGTAGACAGTTTAACTTCCAGTGTTGTGGGTAAAACCCTGCATTTGAATTCCCAGGGTCCAGGGAGGGGCTGTAATGCGGGGTGTCCCACTGGCCTGCGTGCTCCGAGGTGCCAGAGCTATCAACCGTCAGCTTCTGTCTATCGCTGCTTGAAATTAGGCTGCTTTGTTCTGGGGAAGTGGCATTGCAGAAAAACTCATCCTTTCTTTTTTGACCCTGAGATTCTTTGCTGTCATGAAAGATCTGGAAAGAGACTGCCCAGCTCACCCACTGGAATGGTGCCTTGAGCTTAAAAAATAAGTTGGTTTTTGCAGTATCAAACAATCCTGTCACTGGTTAGTCACACCAACTTCTCCGTTGACTATGATTAAAGCTATACAGAAAAAAATAAACTCATACAGTAGTTTTGGCTGAACCAAGTTCAGTGGAGTTGTCTCGTGCACTCAAGAATATTTGCACTACAGATTTAGTAAAATGAACAAGATCCTGTTGGAAAGATGCTTAAATTTACTGAATGGGAGTTTGCATACCTTTTAATTTGGATAATGTAAGTAAATCAACCACAAAAAACTGTCCTCAGAGTCAGAGCATGCCTAGACTGAGTAAGTATTGAAACCAAATACTTGTCGGACTTTATACTCATTACACTATTAATTATTTTAATTGTTTACAGAGGAGCAGGAAGAAACATCTGGAAATATATATACCTTTTGTTTAGATATCTAAGTAGTTTTCAAATATAAAAATACAGCGGAAGATAGGAGGTATCCTTTAAGAGAAGGGTTTGCTGTGACTGTTGCTAGAATATGGAAAAAAATGACTAAAAGGCAACATCTTTCTAGGGCAACTAAATGCAGTTGGAATAATCTTGTTTGGAGATATGTCTCTAGTAAAGTAAATTGTGGTATCTTTTTCACTTCCCAAGGGATATGAGAGAGAGACATTGTATATAATGTGTATGTAATATATTATGATACATACATGTATACATTAGAAATATATATACACACGTTCTTCCGTATTTACATTTTTCTTTTGGGCACGGGTAACTGCATACCGTTGATTCCAATAGAGGTAAAATACAGTAAGGGATTAGGCAAAGCGAGTGGAATGTGTGTGTTGCACATAACCACATCCACCTCGTGACTTTTTGTTGAAGAAAATCCACATACAGTAATTTTTTCTCTTTATAATTTCAGAACCTTTTTTGCATATGCATTTTCCAATTCTGGTTATTTATCTGCATATCCAAGTCTACTGTATGTGAGGTTTTATAGAGCAATCTGACAGCAGAGCTTTGTGTTTTACTGAATGTTTTCTTGGTGCATATGGTCTGACACGGATGAGCAGCCACGGTGAGATTTTGGAGTCTATTAAACTAGCTCATTAAAAAGATCAATCTGTTTCTGTAATAACACTGGGAACCATCAGTCACTGCAAGAGAGAAAAACTGACACCTGAGGAGACAACACATTTTGGTAATTTGTTCATGACATGTCATGAACAAAGTGTTCACTATATTTTGTTTACAACTTTTGGAGTTTACATTCTACTGTAGTAAAGCAAAGGAACTTGGACCAATATGAGTTTTTATTTTGGTGAATGAATGCTTAATTACAAATAACAAGATTTTAAACACGTTAACCACAAAAGACTTTTTGCTAATTAGTTTGAGCTTGCTAGGAAGGGCTGTATGGCACATGAGCGTGTCATATAGAGACTCTACATTTATGACAGCTGCCTACAAAGTGGATATAGGATAGCAAAAAAAAATCTGTTAGAATAGTTCTAATTTTGAGTGAGAAGAAAACAAAAATGGCCATGATTGTTTTGTGACTTTAGACAGTGCTGCTGTGCTTGCTGTACCCTTGGCACCCCTGACAAGGAATTCATGTCGAAGGTATCTGGGCACAGAGACCGACTTTGATAATTCTGTTAGGTAAATCCTATTTGAAGAAGCTCCTCCACATCTCAATAAGGTGAAGGATGCTCACAGCTCTTACAGCTATGCTACTTGTAAGCCATGTGTAATTATGAGGAATTTTAAAAGAATTTTCTTAATATGAACTGTTAGCAAGGCAATATTAATCTTTTCTGTAACACAGTATTATAAACAAAATAAGTATTTTATTCCAGCAAAGCATTATCACTTGTTTGGTCATCAAAACTTCATTGGTGGAAGTCCAATTTTAATCAAAGTATCTTGCACAAATAGCAGATGAACAGCTTTGCTTCCTTCTTGCAAGCTGACGTCAGTGTTCAGTGAAATTGGTGTAATACTCTTGATCAGGTGAAACAATTTTCCAGCCAAGGCAGTTTTGCATAGTCAGATTTCCTACCCAGGAAATTATCCATAAATTGCAATAATTTAAAACTGAAATGATAACTTACAAACAACATATAGTCTGTTAAATGGGTACAGACTGATGACTAGTATCTCTTCTGCTATCTTTAATCTGAGTAAATCATGGTTCCAAGTAAAATGACCCCTTGCATGTTTATAGCTGAAGGACTCCCTCTTTATCATATTGCCAATTTTCCAAACGACAGTGTCGATTTATGTGCACGTCAAGGAAAATGTGACCAACAGGAGTAAGAAAAAGAAAAACAAGAAAATGTGTCAGTTAGGCTTCCTACACATTCAGTGTTATTTCCTCTCTACAGCTTGCTGTTGCTTTGCAAAATCGGATGGATCAGATAAAAATCAGATGAAATCAGATTGAAATTGTGGCCCTTTTGGATTTGGAACTAGTACTTACACGGGTCTGCCAATTACTGTGAAACAGCAGTGCTTCCTCAGGCACCTGGGGAAATGCTGCTGTCCCAAGGGCGTGAGACCTGGAAGAATGAGTAGGACTGCGATCAGAAGCAGAATAGCAGGTTGAGTTCAGGGCATCTGAATTATGGCAGTCTTCAGTACTTCATCTTTTATCACTATATTCAGTATATTCAGATATAGTACATTTACCAGTTATTCTTGTTCTGATGAGACCTTGGAAGTTGTTACCTTTTTGTATACTTTATGTGGTCAGAAACACAAAATGAGTTTATGTACAGCCTCATTCTGGTATTCTGCTAAGTTGTTTATTTGGTCAGTGCAGAAAATATAACAACAAATTGTAGAATTAAGGTTTTAACATCCAGAAAAGACCTGACAGCCCTTACCCAGCGTAATAGCAAAAATAGGAATTTAATTTCAGTAAATGTGTTTTCAATGGTGATGTTAATTTCTATGGTAGTTAAACTCAGGGTTCTAGAAGAAAATGGATATGCTGGTGTGTTGTCCAAGTTAATGCAGTGCATTCCAGTTAAGGTAATTAAGTACAAAGCATTCCTAAAAAAACCACAGAAGTACCTGTACAGTACGGTGTGAATATGTACATTTGTATGAAAATACATGATTTTAACATCTAATTGTAGTGCAGAAAAGGAAAACTGGATTCCTACTTGTCACAGTTTTCTGGTTTGCTTTTCCTACACCGAGTGATCAAAAAAAGTCAATGAAGTTATTTAATTACTTACAGTTTCTGTTTTTTCCCCATCTTAGTTAGAGATCATTCTAACTGTAACACTAAAGAACTTTGGCAAATGAATAGCTTGGCTTGTACATACAGGAAGGTCCATTTTTTGCTTGCATAGTATTTTTACAATTGAAAGACCTGGACATTGAGTTTGAATAGGTATGTGCAAAGAAAACGCACACTAGCAACTAAATACAAAACTTGTCTTGGAGAGCTATCAAAAACTTCACTACCCATTGGGAGTTATTGCAAGCAGTTCCATCGTGCCAAAAGTCATGAAAAATATATAATGGTCCTCGGGTTTTCCTGATTAGGAGTTTTCACAGCCATTCTGCGTTTGCTTTGGAACAAGGTACATACTCCACTTTAACAAAGTATGTCTTTTATATCTCTGCCCAAAATTAGAACACTTGTCCTGCTGTATTGGTGAAAGATTCTCCCCTCTTTGCCAAGTTAAGGTATAATACAATATATATACCTGCAGCTTCTCTGGCTTTAGTGGTTGTGGTAAGGTCCTTGGAAAATCTCTGTACTCCTGAAAACAGTGCAACCCATCTTTTCATTTCCTGCTGGTAATTGCAAGATCTTACTCTGATCCTCTCTCCCAGTGGATATTGGCAAAGATTTGGTTTCATCCTTCCTCTCATTGACATTAAAGGACAACCTATTGAGGGGCAACAATTAATACATTGAGTGTTTCTCCACAGACAGTCCCTCGAGGTTGGTTGGTTTGTGGGGGAGGGTTTGTTGAAGGGCAGTTGGTTTTAACAGCAGGCAAACAAGAAAATTAAATCAAATTTACTTTCCTGTCCAAGTGACAAAAAAATTGTGTTATTACTAGGAAGATATATTATGCCATCCGTAAATCACGGAGGAGAAAGTTCTCTTTAAAAAAGGCCGGAATACATTAGCTGCTCAATAATAAAGTTTTTGGAGGGAGGGGTGCAACCTCAACAGTTTGCAATGTTTATATCTAATAACCTTTCTGTTCAAAGCTAATGTTATGTAGGTTTTGTTTATTCCAGTGGTAAAAAAACCCCCGTACTTCAAAGAAATGAAGCTTCCCTAAAAGGAGTTGTGAACCCGTTGAAGTAACTCTAGCCTGCCTTTTTTTATTTTAATGGAAGACGAATTCAGTGTGAGTTCCAGGTTCTCAGGCAGAGGTGCAAAATAGAGATTTCTTTGGAAATAGCTGATTATGAATTGAATTAACGAGTGTCTATAATGTAAAAAACTGCCCTTCTCCCTGATAACTCTTCAAAGTTGCCTGAGCATAAAACCCCTGTCTAAGAGTAATGGAGTGGGAAATCTTGAATGTTATTGAGGACTTGAGTCTAACCACATCTTCCTGCAAAATTAATGACAGGCTCAGCACCTTTGACTGAAATAGCCCAGATGGTACAAAAATCTCTGAAGGAAGCATTTCTCATCATCTAGAGTCATTCTTGCCCAAAGTCTCAGTGTGACACTGATCTTGATGGGAGCTCATCCTGGCATTACGTATAGCTGAGCTTCAGCACACTGACACACACTACCTTAAGACTGTATGCTATCCTCTTGAAAAAAACCCCACATTTCTTTAAGTGCAGATTTCCCCTAATCACTACATGCTATAGCACTACTGAAAGCAGGAATTTCTCAGCCTCTAGCTTCATGTATCAGTTGATTGTTTCAGCTCTGCAATTAGGTGTGTATCCATCCCATCAGCCGGTGATTTCAGCGGAGGCTGCTCGCTCTCCAGCCCAACTCTTTAAGCCACTCCATCAGAAGTCTCGCCCTGCTAGTATTTCTCAAGTTACAGGGATAGTTAGACAAGGTGAATGTGTCCTTTGTATGTTTTGAATAAGCAGTGTTATGAAATGTTCTGCAGCACCACACACTTGGAGCAAAGTGAAAGAACAAGCTTTAGTTCCTGAAGCTGCACGTGTCGGTGGGGGTGTGTGTTCCTGAGCAGCCCTGCTCGCTAAGTGAATTAAAGTTCCTTTGCTTTGTTTTTCAGAACCAAAGAAAATGGCTTTGACAGAGAGCCTTTGCACTCAGAGCATCCAAGCAAGCGGCCCTGCACTATTAGCCCAGGCCAGCGGTACAGTCCAAATAATGGCTTATCTTATCAGCCCAATGGTCTGCCTCATCCCACCCCACCTCCACCTCAGCATTATCGTTTGGATGATATGGCCATTGCCCATCACTACAGGGACTCATACAGACACCCCAACCACAGGGACCTCAGGGACAGAAACAGACCTATGGGTAAGGCATGTTGATTTTCTGCATTTTTTTTTTAGGTTTCTCTTTTCCTTGTAATTATATTCTGTATTTTGAACAGGTTTTTTTTTTTCCCCCCCTGATTAAATATACCTGCCGCTCAGATGTATCCTTTATAGGTGTTTGTCCATCTAGCTGCTTCTAATGGCCTTATTTCAGATTTATATTTGTAAAAGTGGATTGAATTCTGTCTTTGCTACACTCCAAAGGAAGAGAGTCAAAAGGAGGAGGAACCTGTGCTTTCACAGCTGCGTAGATGACATGGACACTCAGGTGTCTGGCAGGCAAGGATAGGTAGAGCCTTTTATTTTTCTTTTAATGCCACATCGATATAGCTTGATTTCAGCTTAGACTAGAGGAAAGCCTTTGGAGAAGTGTTTCGTGTGTGACATCTCAAGAGTGCACTGCAGCGTGGGGATGTCTGCAGAAGATGCGAACAGCAGCAGCACCAACCACACCCTGCGCAGGGCTGCCCTTGCAGCACGTTTTGGTTTAATGGGATGTCTGATGCTCTTGGATTTGCCTGGCTTGCTTCACATCTGCACTTACTATTCTTCCTTGTTTTAAACAAATCTTCAATAAAAGAGGAACGTTTACAAATATTCAGCATCTGTATAGAGGAGGCTAAACAAAGAGCAAGTGTCGGTTCCTCTTGAGTGTTGATAATAAATACTGGCTTGGTTGTATCATGTTGTCAGCTGCTCTGATATATGTGCTACATTTTAACCACATGTTGTTTAAACATCTGTGAAGGGATGAACCCTTAATGATGCTTTGTTGACATGGTAGTAATTACTGCATTTAGTGAAATAACATTGAGTTTATACTAATAATTTTGTATAAACTCTCTGAAGTACAGCTAGTATTTGATACACTGAGTTACCAAATAATTGTCTTGCTGACTTCTTCAGGGAGTGCAAATGAAAAACTAAATATTGTATTATGTTTTATATATATATATATATCTATCTATAAAAATTCTATATAGTCAGGGTTATGTCCATTTTTGAGAGGTCGTCTTGCAACCTACAGAACTTACAGAATTGAAGACATTAAAATGAGTAAAACAGTAGCATCTTTTGTGGGGAAAAGTGCTGAAAAGAACTTACAGCTAAGTTTTTAAGCATCCATTTATTTTTGCGGTGGCATTCCTGATACTAGACCAGGTAATGTACGATATATTTGTCTGATAGGCTCTTTTTTCTTTTTTTTCCCCTAGAGGACTCCCAACATTGTAAACATGATTTGCTCCTTTTTGGCAGGGTTGCATGGCACACGTCAAGAGGAAATGATTGATCACAGGCTAACAGACAGAGAATGGGCAGAAGAGTGGAAACACCTTGACCATGTAAGGGCTAAATGTACTCCTACCTATAATTGTCTGAAAGGAGCCCTTCTAAGATAGGAATTTAAACTTTTAAAACAAATCTGAATCCCTGGAGAAGTTTTGAAAACATTGGTGATTAAATCTAGGGGCTTGATGTTCCCCATTAGGTAGCTCATATCAGACCTTGCTGTTAAGTGCCTATTGCAGTATCCTAATTATTACAGGCTGCCAAAAGGGGAGTAGACTCTTGTCTGTAAACCCTGGATCTGGGACACATGAGCCTCGCCCTTAGTACTGGTTAATTGGATTTGTTCTTTGAATTTATTAGTGCTCATAACACTTGCAGGCATCAGTTCTGGACCAGATCTCCTGGCCTCCATGCTGCCATGTGATGCTAGTGGTGGGACTACAGTCCATTCAGTCTTTTCCTCCTCTTCTTCTCCCTTTCCCCCAGAAATCCGTATCTGTACAGTTTAGGATCACCAGTTAAACAGGAAGGGATTGTCATTCTTAAAAAAACCCTGTATTTGAAATAACAGGGAGAGGCTCCTTCATTCTTAAAACCCAGGCACTCAGCACATTAATGTTTTCTTTATTTTTCTGTCAGTTTATGAAAAAATGCTCTTTTTTCTGTCTCTGCTCCATCCATCCCTGTGAATAGCTGTTAAACTGTATAATGGACATGGTGGAAAAAACTAGGCGATCCCTCACTGTACTACGGCGATGTCAAGAAGCAGACCGTGAGGAGCTTAATTACTGGATACGGCGGGACAGTGATGCAGAAGATTTAAAAAAAGGCGGTAACAGCAGCAGTAGTCATTCCAGACAGCAGAGTCCAGTGAATCCAGATCCAGTTACATTAGGTACAGTATCCTCATTAAAAATTGTTTACCGATCCTCTTTCAGCTCAGCTAAGTGATAGATGAAGTTCATATTTGTTCTTCTGATTCTTCTTCTGTGATAGCAATGAAATATTCCTCTCTGCTGACTACTGAATTAACTATAACTCTTATGCCCTAATAGTCATATTTACATGTGGAATGGCGTGGGGTTTTGGGTGATGCTTGGTAATTTGCTTTCCATTCAGCAGTGTCTGAGAGTGGTGGGGCAGGAGGACAGACTGTCATGTAGGGATGGCAGAGCAGTGAGATGTGCACTGACTCCCTCCCTTGCCTGCTTGATTAAGGAAATCTGTAGGTGCTTCTGGGTTGTTAGCACCGTGAAACCAAGGGCTTTCACCTTCTTGAATCAAATTACTTGATTTGGAAATTGTCTTTCTAAGGAAATGAAGTGAGATATAAAGATACGGGCGCTTCTTAGCTGTACTTGGTTTCCGTATAAGAAAGAAACAACATCTGGGATGCCCACAGCCATGCGCACATGATACTCCTAGGTCTGTGTCCACTGCTGCATCTCACGCAGGTGTGTCGGAGCTAGTTTGGATACTGCTCGCTGTGTAGTTACACGGAGCCACTCAGAGCTCGGCTCAAGCTGCAAAGCCCACTTACAAGGAGTAGACCAAGCAGTTGGACTTTCGCCCCCTGCAGACCTTCACAGTCACACTCGCACGATACCTCACACAACTACTTCAAGATGACTCTGCTGTATAAAAACAAGCTTTTATTTTGTGGGCTTTCTGTAATTTATTAATATGTTGGCCTGCTTCTACCCCATCCCCTCACTTTTATGGCAGGTGTGGTAAAGAAACACATCTTGGTGATGCCTTTTTGTTGTTCTCTGCTCTTTTGAAGAGAACAGCAAACTATGATTGCTTGTCTAATATTTATCTTTTAAAAAATAAATTGTCCATATCGAATGCCATCTCCTCAAAATCATCATAAACTGTGGTCATTAGTAGAATTGCATGTGTGTGTTATTTTGCAACTATATTTTATTTAAAGCTGTGTTTTCCTTTTGCCCTTAAGAATAACTTATTAAATCTAAAGCTTATTTAATTGCAAATAGAAAAACAGAAAAACAAATCTAATGCCCTCTCCATCTTCCTTTTAGTAAAACCAGAGTTTTTACTGTAATGTTTAGTGCCTCTTGATAACAAACAAACCTTTTTTGTGTGTGTGTCAAATGATCTGAGCCAATAGCTCTATAAATTGGCTTCAGTCAGTGAAAGGAAGGGTTATGGAAATGCTGTTCCCAACTTCACTAATAAGTCTAGTCCCTAGAGGAGCCCTTCTCAGAAAGAAGCATTCAGGTAATGGCTTGTACGAATAGTGTTAAATGTAATGTAAAGAAAGACTCATAAATACGGCATCTGAAATGTCGATCACATCTGCAGCTTCAGGAAGAACACTTGTGAGAAAACCCCTAGATCAAAAGCAGTGGCACTCTTCTCTAGTAAAGCTATGATGCAAAAAGAGCCAGGCCGTGGTGCTTGTAAGTATAGTTAGTAGGTAAAAAAAAGGAAAGGAAAATGAGTTTTTATAATTTCCCCAAAGAAACTGGAACTCAAGACATTCATCAAAACTTCATAGATAATAGTACAATCCAAGAAAAATAGTCATAACCACAACAGCAGCAATAAAAAAGATAAAACGAAGATCAAACATACAATTAGATCCCTATATTACCATTTTGTCTGTGTATTTGTCAAGATGAATTCTTGGAAACAGCAAAGTCTGTTTGCTTAAAAAGACATTATACAGCACAGCCTTCAGCATTGGACACACCAGTCACCTCTGCAGTATTATGGGTACAACTGAACTGGTTGGAGCGAGTCCACTTCGATTTTAATATGTCTACTTTGGTTATTTGGCCTTAAAAACTACTTCCGAGACTCATGGACATGAAACTTGGATCGCTTCAGTGACGTAGTATCCACGTCAATTGTAAATATTGGTAAGATGTGCTTTTATGTCTGAAACATAAGGCAGAAAATACTTACTTAGGAGTCTGTGGAAAGGTAATCCTTATATTTCCTCAAATCTGGTAGTAATCTTGTAAACAAAATGAAGACTCCTAACATTCTGAGGTACAATAAAATTGAAGCAGTGTCTTGTGAGCCTTGAGACACTGTTCTGTTTAGTTTTTATTTTAGTTTTGAAGTGAGGAGGAAGGGGTTGAAAAATTCTTCCAATGTTTTAATTAAAGTGCCACAACATGTAAATACTGTTTTTTTGCTGCAGGGATTCTAAATGTCAGTGATTCCCCTTTGTACTTTTTTTTTTTTAAAGAGGTAATCCACCCTTTAAATCCATCTTGTCATCTCTACTAGCAAGAGGGGAAAAAAAAAAAAAAAAGGGAGCCATATGGCTACGTTGTCTGTGCCTTTGTTTCTTTCTCTTTACGATTAAAATATCATCACTGAAGTGATAAGTTCTCACTATAAACATTATGCCATGGTCTTCATAGATAGCTACCGCTGAAAAACTCTGAGCTGAAATTTAGCATAGATAGTTTGAGTCCAAAAGAAATTGAAGAAAATTCTGGTCGTCATTTTGAACCAGCAGACCTTTTTTTCTGCCAAAGATTTTTGTGCTTCTTTTAATTTGACATCCCTGTAAATCATGTTGAGCTTGACAGTTCACAGTATCTGATCGATGTTTTTCTGTTGATATTTTTAATTAAGAAATCAAATGAAATATTTAATAATTCATTTTAATGCAGTGTAATCCAATACATGGATTAGCCAGCTACAACAGGTTACAAGCTCTCATTATTCTCCGAGAGTGTGTTGAAGGTAAGATGGGTCCATTCTTTTCAGTCTGAATAATACATGTTTATGAAAGTCTAAAAATGACTCAGACTTTATATATATTCAGTTGATGAACTGTGATGGTCTATGAATTGAATAATACATCATCCGACTCCTCCATTTCTGCTGAAGAATTTCAGTACTACATACTGCAGCAGGACTGCAACTTTCATCCTAATAGTGAATAATTACACATATCAGACAATGTATACTGAAATACACACAGTCGGATAAATTAAAGATGAGGGTTCTTCAACATCGTGGGTTATAAACAAGATCTATAACCTTATTGAGTGCAGCTGTGGCTCTAGATAAGTGGTGTAGGCACACATCAGAAGGTCTGCAGTGACATTGATATTTTGTGTCTGTTGAATTTATCTGAATGGAAGTCTTACAAAACAGAGTTTGAAATCTCCAACTGAAGAGTGCCAATACCTGCAGGATTTGCCCCAGGAAGCCAAGATTCTCAGAAGTGTATGAATTTGTCAAAAACACATAGGTTAGCCATTTCTTCATACATTTTTAAATGTTAACCCTTTCAGAGCTAGTTTATATTTTATCAAAGGTTGTTCACCCTCGTACTTTCAGTGTTAGCCAGGGCATTCTTGCCGATGTATGTCTGTTCATGCTGCGATTATAAAATCTTTTTTTTGCCATTTGCAGATAATCGGCATTGCTGTGTTATGCATGATATTCTCAACGTGAGCTAACGGGAATGCTGTGAATACCACAGTAACATTTATAACTTGGAATTTTAGAATGTAAAGCCTCTGTAATACTGGTCACTGATGATATTAAGTATTGCTTTTAATCCACTTGTTGCATGGGAGGTTTGGGCTGGATTGTGGCGTGTTGAATTGCATGCTGTTAGATAGGGCTACAGCTTCAGAAACATTGTGGGTTTGTATTCTCAGTATTCATTTCTGACCTCCTTGGGACTAGGGTCTCTTTTATCCATTCCTTATACCACCCTCATTACTATCGTGCTTTGCAAAATATCTTATAAGTGGCATAAAAGAGAGAAAATCTATTGCTGTTAGTTATTGGAAGTTTGTTCTTGGTGGAGGATGATTCAGTAATACAGTACCTGAGTGGTTTTCCTTTTCTTATTCTTTTTAAATGAGAATACAACTATATTTTTAACGCAATTTCATGTGTGTTCAAGGAATGTTATAATAGCAACAAAAATGTATTAGAGGGCAAGGAAGGGCAAAGATGTACATAAAAATACTTGAAACTCACGCCCCCCAACAAGATTAGCAAGGTAGTCTCATTCAGTATTACACTTCTTCAGATTTATATCTATATATTCCATTAATTGGAGTGGCACACTTTGCGCCTGACTCTTACAAACAAGACAGTGAATATTTATTCCTCTGAGAAGTTTGTTGCCTATGTCCCACCAATGGCGTTACATTTATTATAGGGTAGAATGAAGCAAAACTTGCATATGAAATATGAAAAGCATATAAATACATATAAAAGCATATATATTTCATATAGTTCAGGGCTGGTTATACGCAGCTTTTATTATGCTTGAGCCCTAATGTTCGCTATGGCATATAGGGTATTGTTGCTGCTGGTGTTTTCATAAATACAATAAATTCTAAAAGGTCCCCAAAATATAAGCAGTTCATCTCTGTTTCTTACTATTTTGTTATTATAGGCTTTGATGTCATTGTCCAGTGGTAAAAACCTCCATTCTTTTATATTTTCAACCCATCTTCTGTTCCTTCTTTCCAAATACGAATTAGGCTTTTGGACAGTTCTGAACACATCTTTTCCTTTTAAGTCTTTCTATTCTGTTTTCTTGGGTTTGGTCCTTATTATCATATGAGAGTTCACCTCCTTTATTTGGTCCTAACTTTTCGTCTCAGTTTCACTTCCCAGACCCACATTTATTTCTGCTCTTACAACTTCACATCTCTCTCTCTCAGTACTTTCAGCACCTATCCTCCTTATCTTAAAACCACGAAAAATAAGCAGTCTGCAGGATGTTTCTGCTTGTTGAACACCAGAAACCTGTTTGATCAATTAACTGTCGATGATTCTTACGGTTGAATGCGTTCTTGAAATAAATAATAAGAGCCCATATGGAACGTGGTACCGTATTGTGGCTATAGGATTTTTTTTTGGTGACTGTTTTTTTTCTTATTTAAAAAAATATCCAGGATAGTGTAGAAATAGTACTTTTTCTATATATTTTAGAAAATAATGTATTATGTTGTTCCGTGCTATTCAGTAGAATGTGAGGTCTGAAACTGAGACTAGTTTTTCTGTCTTTTCTTCATGTGTATTCTTATGTGCCGGTCCAGCAACTGTATTGCTGAAAACTATATTTCACATTAAAATAGAAAATTCCATTTTCAATTTCAAAATCTATTTTATTTTTACTTCATATAGACTTTTTACAGGCAAGTATTGATTACTCTCATGTATATGTGCTTTCTATTTTCCTTGTCAGGCTTTTCCATATGGTTCAGTAGGAACCAGACTGATTATCAACAAGTGCTCTCAAACCATGCCTCTCTGTGAATTTCAAGTAAATTCAGTACTGTACATCCCTTTGTTCTGCATAATAACACTGTTGCATTTTCACCATGAACAAATCTGTGTTAAGTCTGACATGTAAAGCTTTTCCCGTTATCCTTTTCTGTATGAGCTGCCTTGTTGCTTCAGGTTATTCCTAATTTTGTCTGATTTAATTCCATTTCCTTCCAGGCAGAATTTACTTTGACTTCTAGGTGCTTCAGTCAGTTAATATAGTGCATTCTTCCTCCTTATGGCTTTTTGCAGTTGGTTTTACATTTAGTGTTTTAGGGACCTCACTTGACTGTGTTACTTTTGGTTTGAGTTTGCTAGAAGTCCAAGTTAAGATCTTTGGTGTTTCAGTTTTAGTGAGCAAGTTCTGTTATTCTCAATCTGAAGCACACCTTACCTTAAAAATAATAGTAATATAAGACTTATATCCTCCGGTCACATCCTGTAGTTTAGCCCCGAAAGAAGATTTTTTTCATGGACTCATCACCACTGACTAAACAATAGCCATGTTAATAATATTTTTCTTGCTTGGAAAATATGGTTTTTATTATCTTCATAAGTGCTTCTTGTCTTTTTTTGTGCGCCATTCCAAACTATGGGAAAGTCTCTCACAAAGTCTTGGTTTAATTCTTCTTGCAGAGGATCTCATTCCTCATGTAAATAATTTGTGGTTGGAATAAGAGCTTGATTGATGTTTATGTTTTGGAAATTTTAACAATTAGCTGGCAATCTGGTCATTTATGTCATTGAATTCCATTTTTGGAAAATCATGTGTACCAAAAAATCAGCCCCACATCTCTTTATTTTTAATACTAAGTACCGCAGTAAAGGGCTTAAATCAAGGTTATGATCCCCTTGCAGTGGATGGTACCTTAAATAGCAGGCAGGAAAACTCAACACAAAACACAAGACATGAATGCAACAAACCCCTTGTTTTGCCACGTTTGGAGTCTGGTTGAGTCTTTTCCTGCAGGTATTTCAGGAGAGCAAATAAGAGTGTTTTAATTTCTCACCTTTAGTTTTCCTGAGCTTTCAAGCAAAGTTTTCTGCTGCCTCCTCTGTCCCTGACTGAACTGGCACTGTTCCCTTAAGTCTAAAAGCCTCTAAGGGTTGAGAGAAGTGTACACAATGATATTTGTTGTCTCCAGAATCATACGAGCCAAGTGATACCGAGAATTTTCCCATTTTCAGCGTCAGGTCTGAAGTCCTCTGTCATGTTGATTAAACCAATGTAAATAGCTGTTTTGCAGAATCTTGCGTGCACACACACACACACATGCACTTCTCTCCTCCCCCCCCCCAATATTTTATGCTCGAGAGGTGTGAAATTCTGACTACAAAAAAAATCCATTTTAGTTTCATCCCAAACTTTAGTGGCAAACAGAAGAGCTGGGGAAATCCACTCAGCTGCCTGTCAGATGGGAAGATTCAGTCCACCCCATCGATGTCTGCAGATTCATGTGTTAGAAACGGCATCTGTGGAACAGTGCTCAGGGACTGGGATTCCCTACTCTCTGCGTAGCTGAAGCAGCCCCTGTCATTTCCACCTTTGTTAGCTGTCTGCAATATTAAATGTCATCTTTTAAATGTATTTAAGTTTCTGTAGCCTACTGTATATAAACAGTACCGCATGCATATGTATGGTGGTGTAAAAAACGATTTGCAAAACCTAATGATTCAGCCCTTCTCTTAAAAATACTACTTTTTGACCAAGTTATCGAATAACAACTTTAAGATAAAAAAATGAATATATTTAGTAAAAATTAGTATTCAAAGAATGGCATGTGTACTTTTGTTATGTTTCAAACTCAGCCATCAAACAGGATGGTTAATTTCTAGCAACATCTCTAAAAAGATGCAAACCTTATCTCTAATGTAATAAATCAAGTTATTTTATTTTGACAATTGGATTCTATCACACAGGCAATAGTAATCATAGGAATGAACTTACCTTTATGGTTTTTTTTTTTAATTTCTCCTCTATTACTTTGAAAAATAGTTAATAACTTTTTAAATTGTATTTGAAAAGAGCAGCTTTTCATCTGCTGAGAATCTGTATGCTAAATTTCAGGCCAAAGTGAATTTTCTTTCTGTATTGTCTGATCTTACGTCTTTGAAGTCCGTGTGGAAGGGATCTTGCTGATTTCAGAGCTCTTAGGCTCAGGCCCAGAGGTTAAACCCTTTAAAAAAAGAGGAGGGGGGGAAAGAGCTGTCAAAATGTGATTGAAATATATGGGTGAATTACGAGCTTCAGCTCCAGTGAGGTGGTTTGGCAGCATATGTATTTAGGGGCTTAACCTAAAGTTAAAGGTTCTGTTTTTCAAACTCGTGCAGTTACAGTTGCCAACATGGGCTCAGATATAGGAAAGCATAGCTCTAAACATGTAGAAACACCCCTTTCTTTTTCTGTGGACAGCTTATTTGATCACTGGAATGACATCTTGGCTTTTATCTCCGCTCGTCAGTAGCCATTCGGTTTTCACAGAGCAGAAGTGCCAAGCGCAGACTGTTGCCCTCTTTCTTCTTCCTTTCATAAACATAATGACAAAGGATGAAGCACGTCACTCCCTCAGTTGGTCTCGCAAAGCCAGCCTTAAAAGTGTGGAAACTGTCATACAGAGTTGACTTGAAACACTGTAAAATGAAAATAAAGCAAACTAGTCTCAGCTTGGCTTAAGATGAGACATTCAAGTCCTAAATGCTGATCTGGTCTATGTGACATTCGTGAGCTATGGCTACAACACCCGTTTTATTTTGCGTAAGAAAATACTTCCCGTGATTTTTTTGTGTGATTAAAGGGAAAAGGTATTTCTCTAAGCCTTGTTCTCGACAAGCAAGCATTGCTTACGATGCTCTTTCTTTTTCCCTCCACACCCCCTCCTCCTGCAGAATCGCATCGGGAATTCCTTCACAGGCCTGCGTCTGGATACGTGCCAGAGGAGATCTGGAAGAAAGCTGGTAAGAACTGTTTAAAAACACCAGCTTAGTCTTCTGGCAGCTGTGTGCAGTTGTTAATGCACTGATGTGAGGAATGAGGGGAAAAAAAAAGGGGGGGGAGGGCGGCTTACTAGTAACAAGAAGAAATTGTGTTTAATAATCTTAAACTGGAACTGATCAGGACATGAAATAATCTTTATAATAGAAGCATCTGCTGCTATAGTTAGGGGGATATCAGTACTTCCATTAAGGACCCCTATTTTCTGGGGTTATAATGGTTTCAGGCTGAAACTTGATATGCTAAAGTTTCAGTCTGCTAGCAATTTAAAAAAAAAAAAATCCCACACAAACTTTTTTTTTTAAGCTTCAAGGTTCTTACCTAGTTAAGGTCAGAATTCCCAACGGAGGGGAAAAAACCTAAGTATACCTGCTAAAGAAAAACCTCCAGCTATGAAATGTAACCATTCTTAATTTTAAAAAGATTTTGTGCCTGTCAGCCCCCAGTGAAGTCTGTGCTCATAAACTTGCAAAGTTTTCAATGAAGTAAGCAAGATCGCATCTCCGCAGCTGCTCTGGGTGGTTGCACGAGCATTGACGGCATCTTTCCTGAGCTTGAAAAGCACCATGGGCAGATGTTGTGGTTGTACAGAGTTTTCTTCAACACTTTAAAACTCTGCCTGAGCACAGGAGTTTCCTGGCGAGGATCCTATTGCGGTGCTGGAGCTGAAACTTTGCTCTTTCGACATCGATACCAGATTCCTTGTTTTCAGAGGAGCCAGCAGGTAGCTCTTGAACTCCAGGGACATAGTTGAGCTTCTATAGATACACTCATACACACACACCCCTTTTGAACACCTGTATAACCATGAAGTCTACTGCAGCTATCTGAGGAGTTAATGATTAAATGGCAAATATGCAGCAGTTTTGATGCTTTCTGATCAAATCTCCTGTAACTGCTTGCTGCTTGTTGGTGTATTTTAAACTAGATACAGAATGTATGTGTAGAAATGTTCTGCTGGCATGTTTTTGCATCAGACAAGAAGTTGTGGTGTTTGTGTGATGTGGGTTTATCATGTAAAGTCTACATTTGTCAATATGTAAATTAATGTTTTTGGAACTGCTGTGGTTTATATGAAAAATAACAAAATAATTACAACTTTTTCTTTTGTCCAAGGAAGGTATAGCCTTTGTAACTCAATGCTCTTGTGTACCCAAAAGTATTTTTATAGTTCGTTTTGCCATATTTATGTTAACATCTTAAAGGAAAAAGAAGAAAAAAATATGCAGTCCCAGGAAATCTCAGTAAGAGGAGCGTTATTCAGTTGAATTTCAGGAACTTTATTCTTTTTGCAAAATCTAGGTTTTGATGTTGTTTGGCATATCAGGTCATTTATGACTCCTAGATGCAGTACAATAGAAGAAAAAAAGTTTCTTCATAAGCTAGCAATACAAGAAAAAAAGTTTCTTCATAAGCTAGCAATACATGTTAATTGAACCTTTTGGCCTGAGTTATAAAATTGGATGTGCATTCACATTGCATATATCCACAAATGGTAGTGTAAAGCAGCTGCGACATGTCATCTTGTGAACACGTATGTCATCAGTTCCTTTGAAACAAAGCTTTTCCTTTGGTCCCATTTCTAGTCTCTTATTTTCATGCTGATATGGGTTTAAATCAGATTCCCTGCATTAACTGAGTGTGCCTGTGAATTGGAGAACAAAAAAAGTCTGACTCTCTACAGGATGCACACCTGTATCTGTTACTAAGAGTAGTAAAACATCAGAAAGCATACAATTTTAAATATACCAAGTTAAGCACATGCTTTTGTGATTGTTGGAGCAAGCACATAGTAAGCAGCACCTTGTGAATTAAAGCCATGTGAACCCAATTCAGTTTCATACATCACTGGAAAGTCATCAGTGTCCTGATTCATCTCATTGAATTATGGGTACGTAGATGAAGAGTCCAAGCCAAGTTCTTGGTGTCCCTCGGTATTCAAGAGAGGCAGGCATGTGAAGAGGATCAATCAGATCATAGATTGGATGACTTGCTCTCTGGAAACACCTATTTCTTTTTATTAAATACTGAGAGGATTCCAGGCCCACTGTGAGCTGCTGCTTTAGCTTCTTTCTGTGTCATGAGGAAACTGTCTTCCAGCCATCTCCTATCACACAGCAAGGCCTACTGTTCATGGCAGTTCTGGACTGGAGTTAACCAGTTTCTCCAGTTACTTACTGGAGTTAAGCTCTGCAGTTACCAAACAGGTGTGGAATGACCATGCTTTGTCATACAAGGACAGTAAAGACCCTGCACGTTCTCCAGGGGGGTCCCGAGAAAGAGGTTGTGCATTTTGGAGTATGAAGCTGAGACAACTTATGTCACCAGCTCCCAATGACCTTCTTTGCCAGGGTCAGCCTCAGAGTGAGATGATGCAAAATGTCATGGTGGCACAGGACTGCACCCCTGCCCACCACCTTTCCTTTTTTATCATGTGGACTGAGTGTGCCCGCGATGTGAGGGAGGTGACCAGGAGCTGGCTGGTGAATCATCATGTTGGGTTATATACAGGAGTGAATGATGAGTTGAGTACCTCTCCTGAGTCAGCTCCAAGGAACTCTGATCATGCTGAGTAACGCCTGTTCCACACAGGCTGTTGGCTCCCTGGAGCTTCTCTCATGAGTTAGCAGTACTCAAAGGGAAGGAAGATTTCAATTGCATTCTTAAAAAGACAGAGTGAATTTATGCCAAGAGTGCTTAGCATTAGTGGGAAAATGGAGGATGCAGATACGTGCATCTTAGATATTTGGTTTTAAAAACTTCCGGATTTATGTTTTCTGATACTGGAATCTAATTACTCTTCCTTTCTCTGGAAAAGCAGAGAAAGGAAGAGTGCTAGTAACATTCTCGGTCGTCATAGCTCAGCATTGTCAAGGTAAATAAAATCTCCTTCACTGTCACCCATAGCTTTTCCTGTACAGATATTACAGTTTTTATTGTTATCTGAAACTATGAAGCCTGCATTCTATGTCTATAAAATATCTCTAGGTACTGGAAACATTTATTTTAAGAAGATGTGCAGAAAATCAGTGATAGGAAATTTTGTCTAGTTTATTTGGGTGTTCATGAGTTCATAATGTATTGAAATTATGGTGCGTTGTGACCAAAAAACCCGACATATTTTAACTATTTGTTTTCACACTTAGTATAGCACAACACAAATTCTGTTGTCAAAGTTAATGGAAATACTGAAGTCCAATCCATAGTTTATGCCAATTAGAAAGTATCAGTCAGCCATATGGCCTCATAAGCACTTGTAGCATCTTCACGCTCTCAGAGGCCTTGCAAAAAAACTTATGCAATATAGAAGTTAGAATATAAAGTTCAATTTCTGTATTTGGACTGAAAGGAAGTGGGTTATGTAGGATGAAAAACTATAAAATTAGAAGTCTCTGTAAAATGTTGGAGTATTGTGCTTCCGTTTAATGTAACAGTTTAAACTGGCATTTCTAACTTCTGCAAACACTTCAACGTAAGACTAAATTTATATGATGTAATGAAAGTGCATCATGCCATACAAAGCTAATTTCTATTTGTAGCAAATATCAGCCAGAATACTGATTTTTCTCAAAAAAAAATCCACTTTGTTAATAACGGCAGTTCATAGACACAAAACGTCTGTATTTAAGTTGCCTCATTTTTATGAAACTGGTAATAAAATTGCATCTGTATATTTTCCTGTGTATATTTCTTTTCTCACGATCAGTGAATGTTTGCAGTTGGTAATAAATATTCAAGCACCTTGCAAATGTCCTACCAATTCCCTTTGCTGATCTGTGTGTGCCTGTGGGACTAGAATAGGAATGCATAATTTAAATATAAATTGCCTGATTTGCATATACAATTAGTCTAGCTGCAGCTTTGATCGTAAGCAAAAATTATTGTCCTGTATTGCCACTTAGATAGAATTTTAATTCACCTTGAATATTCAAAGTGAATTAAGCCTTGGCTGTATGGTTGAAGGGTATGAATTTTTCCTCTCCTGAGGCTTTCCCCTAAACAACATTTATGGTAGGGTAATATAAGGGCATATTTTCAGCCTCATAAAAATAAAGGCATAAGTTTTATCTCTAAATTCCCCTCCCTCGAAAACTTCAGTTGAAACATCTCTCGCAGATGTGCACACATGTAACACACACACAGACAGAGAATAATAGAATTCTTCTTTCATTTTAATTAATTCAATTTTAGTCAGTACATGGCTTAAAGTTAAGTCTTTATTGTAATTTGCTTAATAACTGAAAACGGAGACTTCCTGTAGTCATTATTTTTTTTAAATACAAGTGCAGAGCTGTGAGACATAAAAATTCAAGACAGTTATTGACATAGTATCTGTACGTAAGAGTTAGGTCTATGTGCATGTGCATGCACACAAATACATGGGCTAAATACATGGACTAAAACTCAAACCGGTAACACAGTTGTAATACTTGGATTTTAATCTACAGTAAAACATTTTTATTAGAAATCTATGTTTTTAATTAAACAGAACATTTAATTAAGGTGGTTTTTAAGTGGATGAAACAATTAAGTGCAAACACTTGAATGAAACATGTCATAATTAGTTTTAATAGAGTGTTAATTGGTACTAGGTTTGCCAAGTTAATAATTACTGCTTATTAAATTTTCAATTAATCATTGTCATTTTGCTTTGAATAAAGATGAAAATTAGATAAACTAATTCAGGGGGAGGATGGTTTCCTTGTTAATTAGAGCAGTTAATTAAAAAAAAAAAAATTGCTTGTTTTAGTTGTCAATTAAAAGACTGTTCATTAGTAGAATCTTTGCACTGTTCCTGCATCAAAACCCAAATAACTAATTTGTGACAATCCATGTTTTCCGGAATAAAAGATATATGATGCTAGTATATACCGAAGAAATGGCTCACACTGACTTAGTTATTTTACAAGAAGCATGAAGGTTTGAATTTAGTTCAGCGGTGTGCCCCTGCTCAGTGTTAGTTGTGCACTGAAGCCTTGCTGGCTGTGGTGTGCTCAAGAGCTCGGCGGAGCCAGGAAGTCGAGTCTTCACAGTGTAAACACGGGTTGGAAGGAGAGATCAAGAGGTCAAATGAATGTTCATAAACAAATTTCAATTTTGGCTTGTAAAATTATATGTCCAGGAAAAGATACTAGACCAATGATTTAAAATTTTTAAATAAACTCTTGGGTTTTTTTTTAACTTCATGTATTTATTCGTTAACATATGGGGAAAAAAATCGTTAATGACTATAAATCTTGTCTTAATTTCCAGAGCTTAAAGATACATTCTTGAAAAAGTCTGTAATATTATGTTTTGAATAATAATTTTTGCCAAAGATATTCATAAATCTGGTGTGCTGCAAACCCAGTTTTCCAAGTAAAACGTTGAAAAAGATTACAAAAATAATGCACCAGAGATCTGAAATGTCTGTACTTAAAGAAGTACTGACTGTGAATCAAAATAGCAAGACTCATCACAAGTGTTAGAGACTTGTGAGAGCTTTCGGTGATGGGGAAGTAAAGAAGCACTCACGTGGCCCTGAAGAGTCTTGAGGAACCAGGTTCCTCTGTGCCCTTCTCAAAACGAAGAGTGTCAGTATGATAAAGTCTCTGCTGCATTTCTAGCATCAGTCCTGCGTAGCCCTGTGCCCAACGTCCTGTGCTGATGAGGTTTTCTCCCCTCCTTTGTAGAGGAAGCTGTCAATGAAGTAAAGCGTCAGGCGATGGCCGAGTTGCAGAAGGCAGTGTCGGAGGCAGAGCGGAAAGCTCACGACATGATCACTTCAGAGAGAGCTAAGATGGAGCGCACTGTTGCCGAAGCCAAGCGCCAGGCTGCAGAGGATGCACTAGCTGTTATCAATCAGCAGGAGGATTCAAGCGAGGTAAGGTCTTTGCTGGGCAGGCACCACCTGTGGCTGCAAACCATAGGTGTATCTGGGCTAGCTTTAATCTAGCTGGCACAGGCTGTTTGTGCGACATCAGAGTTCAGTGCCCACTATTAACTGCACAGTTGCTTTGGACGCGTATTTCAGGCACATGCTGAGCTCCAAATTTTCTTGGCTACATTGTAAACTGAGCCCAAAATAGCTAGTGAGTTTGAGCTGTGTTCTCACCTTTTAACTGCTGTTCGGGGTTACATATAATGCACACATTTCTGTTCTAATTTAGCTTTTCAGGAGCTTTATTTTAAAGCTCTTCGAACTACCACATCAAATAGATAACAAGATTGTTTGCTGGAAAATATTTCACACTGAAATCTAATTTAAACAAAGAAACAGTTATTAAAGAGATTGTAGAGCAAGGTGGCTAAAAGCTTGTCTGGGGAAAGTGTTGGATGTAGAAGCGATTATCAAAAGATGATGTTTCCTGTAGGACAGAATGTGAATGTAGATTTGCAAGTGTTTCCTTATTTTGAATGTGTTACTTTGGCTGCAGGGAACATTTGAGATTTGAGGAGTGGGCAAACAGCATTTGGAAGGAGGAAAAATAGACTGAAAGAGCAACAAAGCATAAAAGAAGAATAAGTATGTTAAGCCTTGATTTACTTCCAGACCTGAGACTGGAAGCCTTGAATTGCTGCGGTACGGGACATCCAGCAGCACCACTAGCTGGAAGCTGGGAGTGACAGAACAGCGTGTGTTTGACCAGTGCTGCAGTACTCTAGATAGCAATTAAATTTTACGTCCGTTACAGAAAAACAATGTCCTAAGTTAAAACTGCCCTTAAAAACAGACATGACAAAGAAATGACGTCGGTTAAAAGTTATTTGTATATAATCTTCATCTCTCAAGGCCACTGAAATGGCATTACTTTCATGACGTATTTCTTGTTCTTGTACTAAGATCTTGGCTGTAGTAAAACCACTTTTTAATGTAAACTCTAAATGTCAGGGGGTTGGAAAAAAGATTAGATAGCGGTACCTATTGTGTGGGGACATACATTTGTGTATGCTAGTGTCAAAGCACTTTTCATGGGCTGGATGGGCAGTGTTGTAGAAGAGTCACTTCAGTTGAAAGATGCAGATGAAGCTAGCTGCAGCATGCTGAGAAAACTGGCAAAAATCACGAGCAGATAAGTCAGTGGCATGCTGCAGTATGCATCCATAATTTGAGGGAGCGTAAGATTTTAATTCATACCAGGCTTCTCTGGAGATGAAAGACCATTGTGGGATCACTGAATGCCCAGCGTTTCTCCTTAATGTGTAGCAGATGAATAACAAGGAGACAAAAGGAATTGATTTTCAGCATCTGAAAGTTTCTCAGGAAGAAAGGGACTAGGGGAAGTGTATGTACCCTTTAAGTACTAACTGTTCCATTGTAGATTAAATGAGACATAAATTCAATTTATTGGCTTTTTGTATCTGAGATACTCAAGGACATTTTTCCTGCACTATGTTCATAGAAAGGTCATTTGTCTGACTTAGCATCATTAAAGAGCTGTGATTTTGTGTGTCTATATATACAAGAGACTCCTGTTGTTACAACCAAAATTCTAACGGTAAATGCCTTTGGAGGAAACTGCAAATTAAATCTGCGTAGTGAACTGATACAGTGTAGGCAGGACAGAGGAGGTACTTATGTGCCAATACCGACAGCCCGTTCTTCCACAAGCAAATGTGCATCCAAAGGAACGCGTAGAGAGTTTGTGTGCTGTAATTCACTCCTGAGCCTTTTCACTCTGGAAAAGGCTGTATAACGACAGACATCTTTACTTCTTCTCCAGCAGATTGCTTACGAAGTTGCTCACTTCTTGGAAACAAGGCTTTGAAAAAAGGCAAATAATTCTTTTAATTGCATTCTAATGAAATGTGGCTCATAGGGTTACAGATATTCTCAGGGCTGTGCATCCGCAGGGAGGATACAAGCCTCCTGGACCTAGAAATGAAGTCCAGTGTCCTGGTCCTGCAGCTTTCACCTTGTGGTCATGAGTGGCACATCAGGGTGGCTGTTCTGAGGTGAAAAATGCAGGTTTTAGTAAACCTGCAGAGAGAACTCAAGTTTTCTCAGTTTGTGTTTACAGGTGCTTGGTTAATTCTGAAGGGAGATGACAGTGATACTTATTTAAGAGTTAGATGTGTCTATTAAGTTTTTATAATTATTTCTTCTTCGACTTCTAATTATGCCAAACTCCAAACGCTTAGGGCAATGCTGCTCACGATTACCTGTTAACTTAGGCTGTCCTTTTTTTTTTTTTTATAACTCCTGTAAAAATGGACCAGCCTTTTCCTTCATCTTTGAGGACAGGAGATCAGTTTGCCAGTGTTTGAAAATGGTTTCTTTGGAGATGAGACCTTGTGTTCATTGGGGTCGAGGAATAAAACTTCACGTTTGCTTTGGTGTTCATTATTTCTCGATATAGCTGTGAATGTCCCTCCTCATTTGTCTCAGTTGTAAGTCTCCATAAACTTCTGTTTACAACTTTCAGCAGTACACTTCCAGCAATGCAGATTCCTGCATACTAAAGGCACTGGAGCAATATTTCCAGGGCTAGAATATTTCCAGTTCCAAATATGAGGATGCTGAAGTAGCACCTTCTGCAGTCTTACAGATTTAGAGGAAGACTGAGCATCACTGCTCACTTCTTATCCTTGGTGGGACATTATGCCAAGGCCTGCAAAAAAGCTCAGTATAGGCTGCTATATAACCTCCATGCAGTTCCTGACAGAGAATATTTCTCCCACGGGTGTCATTTGTTCTTTTGGCTGTGGAAACTATGAATGGAGATGGGAATTTGGCACCAGATTTCTAATGTATCAGATATAATTTTTGTCTGATACAACCACTCCCTGTCTATTGGCAAGGTTTCTCCCTTACAGCTCTTCATTTGTTACTCAGTAAAATGCAACCTGGACCTAGCTGAGGCTTCTTGAAGCTGCTCTGGTGTGAGAACTTTGTGGCATGATTTTTATTGCAGTCTTCTCCAGAGCTCAAAGTGATAACTAGTACTAAGACTCAAGATTTTTGTAATTATTATAATTTTAAGATAATATGTAGTGTCCTCATTCAAGACCTTTCAGAGGTCTCACAAAGGGAAGTAGATTGGGTTTTTTATTTTGTTGTTGTTGGTGGTGGTGGTTTTTTGTGTGTGTTTTTCTGGTTTTGTTTGGGGGTTTTTGTGTTTTGTTTTGCTCTGTTTTTAACCCAGAAAAAGTAGTATCCCTGACTGCAAGAAAACAGTGAAGCTGGACATGTTGAACTGACCGGAGCAAAATAAAGGGGGCTTAGGACAGTGAGAGGACTAATAGGGGAGGTGTGATATTTGGAAGCATCCTGAGCTTTAAGAAGTGGTCTGCAATATTCTGAGAATCATCACATCGCATTACATAGTATAGTTTTAATTTCTGACCCTGACCTGGTCCCTTGTTGAACTGTTGTTCTTTGCTTATGTTTGAATTGTTCAGTATGATTTAATTTGCAGCGCCACTGCTTCAGTGTCTCTACATTTACTTTCTAAAGATTTCCATAATTTCTCGGCATAAGCCCTTGCGACTGACCAGGACATATTCATTATTTTCTGTTATTATAATGAGAGATTGGTTGAAGACCAGCGAACAGAGCACACTGCTGTTGGAAAGCAAAAGGACAGGAGAAGGCCTACCTGTCAGCATGGCTGTTCCTGAACCACAAATTATTTCTTTACCAGTTCCTTACAGTTGCTTGACAAAAGATGACCCGTTCATCAGTAGTTGACTTGGCTAAGTACAGAAACATGTGTGAGCAGCCTACTCTTTAATGACTGCCGTGCTTGCTTTGGCTGCAATGTACTCTTGTGCAAATCAATTTTAATAGTAAGGGTGAACAGCTTAGCAAAGAGACTGGCTGCCCAGATTGGGGGGGGGGGGGGAAGGGGAATCATCAAAACATCTGTCTTTCTGCTCTGGTATAAAATGCCACTGAAAAATCTGACACTCAGTGTTCTTCCTCACTTCTGAGTAGGGTGGGGGCTGGGGACGGGAAAGGAACACAAATGTTTCGGTTCTCTCTACTTAAAGCAGATGCTGACATCTGCTCAGATAAAACAAGTATGTAACTGGTCCAACACTGCTTTTAAGAGATGTGTAATGTTAGGGCTTGTTTATATTGCAGCAGTTTATGTTGTATGTGAATATCACACTTACCTGACATTTTGAAGACAGCTGGGTTCAATCCCTGCTGACCAATCCATTGAGACCAGGACTGTGCCAACAAACCTGACTCTGAGCATCAGATGCTGTGATTCAGGGAAGCCTAGTTTTTAGGCTGGTATTAAATTTAATACATATGTCAGCTAACGTTTAATTTTTTTTTGGCTGGGCATCTCTTAGAAAGTAGCACATCATCCCCTGCAGTGGTGGGTGGTACAGAGGTGCCAGAGCCATGTGTTCTGCGCAGGATCAGTCCAGATGTGATGTGAACATTGGCACTGCCCCAGACTCCTAAGCTAAGCCTGGCTAGCCAGCTTGCACGTCTCTTCCGTATGCTTCTCCGCACTTCTGTTTTCAGGATTTAGCTTCTCTCATGCTGACTTGTATGAACATAGATGTACTTCACACAATAAACAGTGGCTTGGGCAAGCCTGGAGCATCCAGTGATAGGTGTAACTTTACTAGAAACATCTAAAGGTTTGAATATCTTTGTATGGAGCGTTGCATTTTGATGCAGCGTGGGAATTTCCAAAGTAGTGATGTGTTTCCCTTTCATAGAATCATAGAATCATTAAGGTTGGAAAAGACCTCTAAGATCATCGAGTCCAACCGTCAACCCAACACCACCATGCCCACTAAACCATGTCCCTGAGTGCCGCATCTACATGTCTTTTAAATACCTCCAAGGATGGGGACTCAACCACTTCCCTGGGCAGCCTCTTCCAATGTTTAACCACTCTTTCAGTAAAGAAATTTTTCCTCATGTCCAATCTAAACCTCCCCTGGCACAACTTGAGGCCGTTTCCTCTCGTCCTATCGCTAGTTACTTGGGAGAAGAGACCGACACCCACCTCGCTACAACCTCCTTTCAGGTAGTTGTAGAGAGCGATGAGGTCTCCCCTCAGCCTCCTTTTCTCCAGGCTAAACA
>NW_008794963.1:938312-941166 GCF_000699145.1 Aptenodytes forsteri | reverse complement strand
AGAGCAGCCAGATTGTGTTCTAGCTGGGCTTTTGCCTTTCTCATTTCTTCTCCACGACCTAACGAGATCCCTGTACTCTTCTTGAGATGCCTGCCCCTTCTTCACAAGCGGTTTCCTGGACCCCTTTGCCCTTCAGGACCGTCTCCCAAGGGACTCTCTCAACCAGTGTCCTGAACAGGCCAAAGTCCGCCCTCCAGAAGTCCATGGTTGCGGTTTTGCTGCCCCCCTCCTTACTTCACCGAGAAGTGAAGTAAGGGTCTTGGATAGAATTTTCATAAACAACTTTGCTGGTTTTTTGCACTGGTGTTCAGTGGCTCATACAGTCCTCATTTACACCACTGTGGTTTCAGTGATTTCTAGATGTTCTTTTTCTTGTGGTTAGCAGTGATAGAGTTTTGAATGCCATGGGAATCGCAGAACTGGGAAAAATCAGGGTTCTTTGTACCCGTGCTTCCTTTCCGGGTAAACTGGGAAGAACCAGAATTTGTCAAAGGTGACAGTGCAGTGTTTGACACTGTATTACGGCATTTCAGAGTTCATAATCTCTTTGACATGTCACAGTCCATTTGGGTTTTTTTTCTTCTTTAAGCCAGCTCTACACTGAGTCTCAGCTGGAGGTTTCAGAGGAAAGAAAATACTCAATTGTGTTTAAATATTTCAAAGATGAAACTGATGGGATGGGCAAAATTATTGACAAGTATGTGTCCTGGTATTGGAGACCACAGAAATGGAGACCATTTGTTTTTAAGAATTTTCATGATGGCAAACAGAAGTTTCTGAGTTCTGTTGTTTGAAGATGGAAGCTTAAGTGCACAAGAATTAGGAGTCTGACCTAAGATAAGGCTCTGACCTAAGACTGATGTTCCTTGTCAGCTGAAAGAGGAGGATGAAATATGATTGGTGGCATAGATTCGCAGTGAGATTCCCATCTGGTGTAATTTAGCCAAATTTCATTGAATTAATCCATTTTCAAGGTAGTGAAGTTAAATCGAATTATGTAGTCTGAGAATCTGGCCTTTTGTATAAACTCACTGTTTCACAGGAAAATCAATGCAGAGTTAAACTGTCATCCAGTCCTCCTTGTAGTTTTAGCTACACCTGGAAATCTATAAAGCACGAGCTGGAAGTGCAGCGTAGTAGGTCACTACCTAAAGACAGAGAAGATAGGCCAGGAGAGGCTTTGAGAGATCTGGTACTCCCTTTCCCGATGCATGATCAACTCTAGCTGTATCATTCCTGTAAGATACCTGCTTTTCCTGTGCTTTAGTGATGGAGATTCTCCAGTGCCTCTAGGCAATTTTTGCCTGTCCTTAAAAAGATTTCTCATAACATCTCTTTCCAGTTTTTCTTGCAGATGTTTGGTCCCGTTACTTCTCCTGTTCATCCGTGTAGACATGGTCATTGCCTGTTTCACTGCAGTAGCTTCTAAGATGTTTGGCTGCTACTGTCCCCTCTCAGGCTACTGTCTCTCCTTAAGTTTAACAGTCTCAGTTCGTTCAGTCTTTTCTCATAGCTTGTATTTGTCTGACCTCGGATTATTCTGGCTGCCTTTCTCTGGGTTCTTTCCAAGTCGTATTTGTCTTATTTCATTTGCTGTATTTGAAGTGCATCATCCCAACCTGGACAGTACTCCAGGCCGAGCCTTGCCAGTGCTAGGTGGTGGAAAGTCTTAACTCAGGTATAAAGCAGTCCACAGTCCTGCTCATATGCCCTCCTATGATGATTGCCACCTGGTCACCAACATGACATTTTGGTCCCCTGTTATCCGAGATGCTGTCCACACAGTTCAACCAGGGTGCTCTGTTTTGCTGGTACCTGATAGAGCTTCCCAGGAGGGAAGGTACCTTGACCGTGCTCAATCCGATAGCGAGCTCAAGCTCAAGCATGGTACCTGGATCAGCTGGAAATACGTGAGCAGGGGAGCACGAAGCACAGCCCAGGCCATTAGCTGGCATCTCGAGCCTGGCTTTTCTTCGGTAGAATTTGGGCTCTGGAGCTATCAGCCAGCAATGTGAACAGAAATCATCTGTTGCCAAAGCTTGCAGTGCCTGAGCCTGATCTTTGCTGCTGTTTATCACTACTCACACATGGGAAGGAGCAATGAATGGCCACAGCGGTGAGGGCTGTGTAGGACAGGGAGTTCTGCATGTCAAATCCAGCTACTATCGTAGTGCAAGCTCCCCATGGCTTGTGTGCTTGTTTATGCTAATTTGCACTGTAGTAATTTTTAAATGCAGTAAGTTGTTGCATAAATGTGAGCTGTAAAATTTATTTTGAAATTCTTGTATTTTATGCGCTTTTATTCCCGCAATTACACTAAAGCTGTAATGACCTGTTAAATTAGAAATAATATGTCCAATGGACAAAATAACATACCAGACAACGTAGGACACATTAAGTAATCATGTAAGGAGCCAGCTTTGAGCTTTGTCCCTTCATTAAAATCTTGCACTTATGTATCACTTTTCATGTTCTGTACAGGCTGATAGTTAATTGATGACTATTTTAATAAGAAAGTTGAACCAATACTGTTAAAATTAAATGACTGTTTTCTGATATCAGTACAAATCTTGTGGTAAGATACTGAAATATCGTCCGGTGGCTCTGGTCACATGTCGAAGACAGTTGTGTCTGTGCAGATAGGCCTTCCCCAAAAGGGGAAGCAAAATGAAGATTCCCCAGAAGTTGACCTATATTAACTAAATAGATAATTGAATAGAAAAAGTTTGACACCCTCATAATAATTCCAGCACAATTAAAGCATGCACTTCAATGTTGCAATTGGATCTGTGCAAGGGAAGGATTCCTGCACCTGGGCAGGTGCCGGTTGACTTCAGCATTATTCCATGTGGAG
>NW_008794963.1:863312-930812 GCF_000699145.1 Aptenodytes forsteri | reverse complement strand
TAAGGTGTAGGCTTTTTACCATTTTTAGTCTTTTTTTTTCCCCAACGCATAGATCGAAAGTGCCTGATGCTATGTTAATGGAGCAAACTGAGGGCACAGCGTCAGCACTCGTAACTGCTTTTCTCTCCTCTGGCTCAGTGTGAGATGCGTCAGCCAAAACCAGCGTGCTTTGCTTCTTATTTTGGAATCTTTAGAGAAGTGGTGACAAATTTAAAATGTCTTCCGGAAGGGAAGGAAACCTGATGAGATTTGAGTCAGGAGGTTACCGGTTTGCTGCTTCATCTCCCCTTCTCCGAGACATACCCAACAGGGCTAGGTAGCACTTGTAAGCTGACCGAAGAGGAGCTGAATGGTAAACTCGAGCTTTGAGTTTTGTACACCTTGCTGCAGCTGCTTTCCTGTTCCTGTAGCTCCCTTAGGTTTCTCCGTTGGTTATTCCAGCTCTCAGACTATTGATTCATGTGATGTATGAGCCATGTTTGGAGCTGAATTTTCTCATATGTATTGGGCACAGCAGTAGGAACAAACAGCAACCACTGAATCACTGGATTTTCCTTTACATGGCTCTAGTCTTCGTATGCGAGGCCAGTACCACTATTGAGCACGAGAAGAGACAGAGGGCACTATCCTCCATTGCACCCAGCCAGAGCGCTCGTCCCTGCCATGCAGTGGCCATCCCAGGTAGAGAGAGGCCATTTCTGAATGGGTCATCACTGGCAGTGGATTTTGCTGTTCCCTTCGTACAGCCAAAGCAATGTCGTGTGACGGGAGACGGCCAGCTTAGCATTGATCCCATTCACCTCCCGTTCTCAGAAGGGTTTTCCCCTCACCCTCTTCCTGCATCTGCTCTTCACCAGTCTTGTTCACAGGACCTTATTGCCTAACCTAGCTCTCCTCCCGTGACAGGCACAGAGCAGGCGAGACAGCACATCTGCCTTGATTGCTTCATCCCACGTTGCACTAAAGTGAATCAGGTAAAGACTTTCTATTTCTGCATACCCTTTGCTGTGCTGTCCCTGTTTTCTGCCTCCCCAGCCCCCTGCACCACAAGGGTTGGTCTGAGGGGGGAGAGAAGGACCTGCTGAGGCAAGGGTGGCTGGAAGGGAAGCAGAGGTGCTACAGTTCACTAGGTGGGCCTGAACCAGGCTGGGCTGTATTGGCCTGAGTGAGAGGAGACCTGTGGGTTTTTTCCTGGCTGTTTCTGCCCCCGCTTTGCCCTGCAGGTCTGAGCACTGTGCTGCCATTTTTCCAGCCATAAAATGGAGTTAACAGTGCTTCCATCTCTGCAAAAGCATGCTGGGGCCACCAGAGGAAAGCACAATGCACAAGGTAAGTATTTATTCTAACAACAAGACACCTATCTTGGGGGCACTCAAAAAAAAAGAGGCTAGATAGAGCAGAGGAATGTAAACATGCTGGCTTTGAAGGCTAAGGCCATCTTGTTCAGTCTAGATCAAACACCAGCTTCCAGGCATGGGCATGAGCCCAAGAGTACACAAAGTGCATGCACAGTTCAGTGAGCACACTGGCGTCCCTGGGCTGCACTGGGCAGACACTAATGACAAAGGAGGAGTTAAACACCAGAGTGCAGTGACAGAGTTATGTTTCCTTAGAAATCATTAAACCCAAAGGCAAGTTGTTTTATAAAGGAAACACCCTGTGTAAAGTGCAAGAGATGAGAAATGACAGGGAATTGGCTCCCAACCGCACTATGCGCTCGGAAAAATCAGCAGATGTAGACTTGTGCAATTTTCTAGCATACAATTTGTTTTTACATTATGTACAACTTCAGGTAAAATGCACTGATACCCCATCCCACAACTCTTGAGTTAGACAGGTGGGCAGCGTGGCTGTGTAAAGGCGTTTACTACTTCTATCTCCCTCCCATAGAGCTGGGTCCTCTTGGGGCAGTCCGTGTGTGTATGAGAAAGAAAAGTGCACTGAGACCTGGTTTCACCACTGGCCACAGCAGCTGAGAGCCCAACAATTTCTCCAGGGCCACAGCCAGCCCAGAAATGGGGGCTGTGAAGAGCACATGCATTCAAGCTGTACCATAAAGATGGGATTTTTTTCTCTTTTTACTTTGATAAGAACCACACATGCTCCAAAGGAGCTGGGGTCTCTCCTCTCTCCTCCACTCCCAAGTAGGCAACAAGACGAGGAGTCGTGTGGCCTGCTGTGTCCCACTCTGTGATGCTGTTGTGGCAGCGGATAAATCCAGCTTTTGTAGGACACTTGGAAGAAAAATCTGCTTGCATCTTTTCATCTTTGTATCTTACAAAGACCAAATGGATGCTTGGAATCTTTTTTTGTTTTTATTTCTGGATGGGAGAAAACCACAAGAAAGACTGACATTAAAGTTTCCTGGATGCCCCTTCTGCGTACACGTATGTCCAGACTTGCATACTGAGACAACGCTGGTTACCCTCAGCGCAAAATGTCTGCCACCCATCTGAGCTCATGCACTGCAGCTTGTCTAGCTGTGCTCTCAATACCCGTTCACGAAGCAGCCCGTTATGTCCACTGTTAAAGCTCTTTACGTTAGGTGTTTTAAGGTTCTCTAAAACTTTTTCACTTTTTGTGTTTGGGGTTTTTTTTATAAACTAATATAAAAACCATTTCTTGAAGCCTGACGTCAATTGTGGTTGATGGGCTTTGTTTATTCATGCCAGTTATTGGGCTAAACGGAGGTCTACTGTACTTTTGTGAGCAATCTTAATCCCTTCAAATGAAAAACAAGAAGAAAAAGATGGGTTGACAGAGGCAGTTAGCAGAGATCATACTTACACATGTTTGTTTTCAGTAATTAGTCACAGTGTTAATAGAAACATCCACTTTAAGCAAAGACTGCTGATTTGCACAAACAGAGGGCCATATGCTCTGGTGGGTGTGGAAGGGGGTTGATAAAACTAAAAACTTTTCAGGAATTTTTATATGTGAAAACTTGCTATTATATTTATTCATTTATTTATCCAGTTTAATTATTTTCACGCCAGTTAGGTTTTGCAATATTTTCCACTTGAAAACGTCAGAATAAAAACACAGGGCTCCATGTTCACCGTCTCTCGCTCATTCTTTCTCACACACACACACAGAGAACAAGAGAGTTTTTAAGTGGCTGTCTATGGCTAAGGGCTTACATATGGATAGCATATGAAAATGAACCAGGCTGTAGGTGTTTTAACAATGTAACTTAGAGTATGTTGCCTTTTTTACTTTTCCAATAGTGCCAGACGGGGTTTGCTGCCGGACTATGAAAGCAATGGCTGCCTTTTACGAAGATTTATTATTTTTTAGTGATATGATAGACTAATACTAGTTCCAAAGAGGGAGATATGCTGAGTTGTTAACATAGCCCTTTGATTCCAGCCTATTCTGTTCCTGTCAAGTGTAATGGGGAAACTTCCTATATGTTATGAAATGCTATTCAATTGCACCTCTCTCCATTTTTTCTTTTTTTTTTTTTTAAATAATAAAGTTAATAATTGTTTTAACTTCAAACAGAAGCCTTTTTTCTGTTACCAAATCATAACTTTGCTTTCATAAGGAGCTCGTGATCCATATAGGTTTTCAAGAGAAAGGAAGCTGTCTGAGTTTGTGTGTTTGCTTTTGTTCATTATTGTGTTTTTAGGCATGTTTATAATTTACTCGGCATGGTGCTTTTGACTTTGCTCATGTGAAACATTAAATATCTGCAAATCATCCTCTTGCAATGGACCCAGATGCTCCAAGCAGTAACTGGGACACCCAAATCACAAGCCCCAGCCCTGGAATGCATTCCTGATTACCTGTGGGGAGGTGCTGATAGGGACAAGCATCTTCCTCCTCTGTGGTTTCTCTGCAGCTGGTTTTCTGCCACCCATCCCCAGCGGGGCTTGGACGCTTGCTAAGTAATTTGTTCATTTCCAAATCATAATGGTCAAGTTACAAAGCAATTTACCACTGAATCTACTGCCTGATGCAAAATATTATTCTCAGTTTTATTTATATGAATACTTTAGAGAAGAGAAACAAGTGCATATCCATTTGCAGACTTTTTAGTGCAACAGAAATGAATTAACCATTTGTAAAACCTAAAAAACCAGCCCCAAACAGTGCAGGCGCACACATAGACACAAAGACTATGACAAAAAGAGTTCTGGCCTGTTGCACACCTAAGGCATCTTAGACTGCCTTTCAGTGGCCTCTTTGAAAGTCATCCACATCTTCTGTCCTGTTGGTATGGTTTGTCCCACAAGTTGCATACTGTCTCTCTGTTGAGGAAGTGACCATGTAGACGGATCTTCACATAGAGGTCAAGTCCATAGTAAACAGGCTAAGAAAGGCAACCGCTGGCCATGCTCACATATTTCAGCATGAGGCAAGGGAAGACTGATGGGAAAACATGGTTGCAGTGCGTAAAAAGCTGCTGCAGAACAAAGAGAATAATCTGTTCTTCACGTCCATGGGCAAGGGGAAAGGAAACAATGGGCTGAAAATATAGCAATGCTTTAAGTTAGGTGTTGGGAAAAGCTTTTCCCTAGGAAGGAGGTTGGAGCCCCAGAAAAGACTAGCTGGGAGGGTGTGAAATCCCTGTGACAAGAGGGATGTTAGGGTCAGGCTATACAAACATCTGCCCGACTGGTGAGGTATAACTGATCCTGTCTTGGGACTGGGATGGACTAGATGAGTCCCGAGGTCCTGAAGACACCTGCTTTCGTGCTTACTGCAATAAATCACGGTGTCACCCTGCATTGCCCTTCTCATTCGCTCCATACAGACAATGCTGTTTTCAAAAGTTTCTGCTGGACAAAGACTTTAATGTGTAGACATGGCAGATTAGAGGCCTTTCGTTGGCTCCATCTTCAGCTGTTTCTGTGACGATGTTGCCACGGCTGGCTGCCGTTGGCCCAGGATTGCGTGGTATTGGTACGTCCTTTCACTCTGAAGCGTCATGGCTAAGGGCTTTGGCCATACCTCAGCGATGAGTAAAGATGGATAAATGGACAAGCCGCATTGGCTACAACAGAGCTGTTGCTTTGCAGGAAGCCGGCAGCCGGTGCGGTTCGAGTACGTCTTTGTCTTTACTAATCTGGCTGGCTTTCCTTACAGGTGGCTTGGCGCTTTGAGCCCCGGGTTGTGCATGTGGTACCGAGGAGGGGATGTGCTGTGAGCAGAGGTGAGAGCTGTAGACAGTGTGGCAGACTTCGGTCGGAAACACTGGAGTCAAAGCCGGGCTGCTTTTGGCTCCCTTTTCATCCCAGAGTAGCGGCCTCCCAGCAGTTTGGCTTTGAGTCACTGTGGTAATTCATGGTTAAAATCATCATTCTTGGCACATGCACCGAAGATTAAAAAAAAACAGGAAAAAATCCTCTCCGAATGACAGATTTACATACCAGGAGGAAAAAACCCCACATAAAAATCTGATTTGAAGAACACAATTATAATATTTTACCCTCATTTCACTAACCATTTTATTGACTGAAAAAGGAGCTACCTCAAGACTACAGATCTAAAGTGCTAACAAATTAAAACCATCCCTGAAGGAGAAAGACCACTAATGTGAAGCACGCCTCCCAAAAGAATTTCCGAAGATCTATAAATGCCATATGCTGAATAGACAGTATTTCTTTTAAGGTACAAGCAATTTTTTTTCCCTAAGTGACTGACCAAACACAGTCAAAAAAGGAAGGAAAAAAGACAAAGGACACCACATAAGAAAAACAAGAACGCTATACCAGCACAAAATACCAGCCAACATGCATATGGGAATACTTATTTGATCATCTAAATATGCTTATTTTATACAGTGGATGTCCAAAAGTGATTGCATTTGCACTGATTCACTTAGTGTAAGAAGTAAAGTTGGCCCAATATCCATATTCCATAAACAGAGGTAATAAATTAAAGAAGCTGAGGCTCTTCTTGCTGCCAAAGCACATTTAAAATGTGAGCCAGAAACAGAGCGCAGCTAAGCAGTTTTGGAGAAAAACAGAGAGAAAGAAAAAGCTCTTATTTCGTAAATATAATTACTCTTTGAAGTGCAGGAAAAGGACGGTAAGTGAAGACTCTGCAGACTCTGGAGGCCTCGGCAGTGTTTCCTCTGACAGGTCCAGGGAGTGACAGTGCCTTTTTCCTGATGGGGACACCTGTCCCTCACTTCTGCTCACTGGTACCTGCGGGTCTCCCAGGCTCGGGAGATGAAGTCCTACGCTGTCATGGTATACCTGCAGGGTCATGTCCCATGCTGGGTGCACTTCCACATCCTTAATATTTTAAAATTACACTTCACACTGTAATGAAACACATGCACTTATGTTATGAAATACATAAATATAAACTGACAATACATATGTGCTTTAATATAAGCCAGAGAATATATAGTATGTTCTAAGTGGCCGTTCAACACTTGGAGTTAAACACCTTCATTACAGCTCTGGGAGCAGCCGGCCAGTCCCGAGGAACAGCAAGGGAGAAAATCACCAGCTCTTTCAGCAGAATCCTCCTTTACATGAACTAGGCTTTTGATAATTTCATATGATGACAGACCTCCAGGAAAGCCCTCCTGAAAAGCTTCAGGGCCACCCAGAAACTTGAAACGTCAGGTATACCTTGGCATTTGCATAAATGCAGCCGCTTGCTGCTCTCCCTCTTTCTGTGAACAGCTAAACCAATGTTATGTGCTGAAACCCCATATAGGTCACTCAGAGTATTTTTCAGCCATGCATCATACCCTGTACTGCCTAATGTAAGATGAGTTGTCAGATGGGCTACCTCTGTTTACACTGATCTGTCTTCATTTTGGCCATGTGTGCTGTGGAAGGCAACAGGGTTTCTTTCTAGCAGCTGACTTTCAGTTTTCATGTGTTTGAGACACAATGTCACTGGCCTGTTATTTTTGGAAGAAACTTCTGATTTGACAGGAATAGCATAAAAGTATTCAGAGGAATGGGTCTTTGCTTTTCTAAAGCACTGCCTGGGACTGCAGTTCACTCATGTGCATGGCTGACAGGGCCATCCCTATACCAGTTGACCTCCTCCACGTTACTTTGATAATGTTTTGCTACTCAGTGGTGGCTGAAGGCGGTGAGCAAGCTCCTGCACTGCAAACCGGGGCGGAGATGATGTCGCGCAGATATGTTTTAGATGAGCTTGTGAGTAGGTGGGATGAGGCGCCGCCACCGCCGTGCCGTGCCGAAGCGAGCGAGGAGCTGCTGAGCATGGCAGGAGCAGAGGAGTAGGCTCCAGAGGGTTTGCAGATGGAGGCAGGCGAAGGGACAGCTGTTAGCAGGCATGGGCACCGCTTGCGCCTTGAAACCGGGGTACAGACCTCGCCAGGGAAGCAAATCATTCTTGGATGACATCCACTTGGAAACTCTTCTTCAGTAGAAGGCAGAGGTTTCCACTCAGCAGACTGCTCGGAAACGCTTTCATCCCTTTTATTTCCAGTCATTTTTCCCTCCCTGTACCAAGCACTAAGCCCCAGCCTCCAGTGCCTGATGCAAGCCATGTGGGCTGGAGAGCTGTACTGCAGTAGAGACTATCTGGGAACCATGTCTGTGTGCATTGTAAGTATTTGTCACTCTTCAGGCCGTAAACTTCCCAAGGAGTCTTATTTTTCCTGTTAATATGGAAACCGAAAATAACAGGAACTTTTCACTAGAATGATGATGTTAGCTTATTTCCTGTGTAACGTGGATTGACATGTACATATGCTGCTGACATGTTAGAAAAGTAGCTATCTGCTCTCAAACTTGCTAGAGCCCACTCAGAGGACACAGATCCAGACTGAGTGAAAAAAAAGGCTTGTTACTGTGAAAAATCAAAGTGTTCCAAGGTACATTTCCTAAAGGCAAGTAAATTCCTTCATTGCAAGGTTAAGAAAAAATCCCCATGTAAATACCTTAGAGTGATTAAGAGGAGATATCTAACTGGAGTCCACTGAAGGAAGCTCTAGCATTAAAATGTATGCTGCCATTAAAAAGAAAGGATTTTGTGAGTGATAGACACAACGCATACTGAAAATCAATAGGGTTTTCATATATCTCTTATACAGGCCTCTAAGGATAAGTTATCCTATTCTTCTCCTCAATTCACACTGGGGTAACAGCAAATACTGAAACAAGCACATATCAACATCTCCTTGTTCATTTTCTCTTTCATCTTCATGCATATGTCATCTAAGAAAGGATTTTGTGAGTGATAGACACAACGCATACTGAAAATCAATAGGGTTTTCATATATCTCTTATACAGGCCTCTAAGGATAAGTTATCCTATTCTTCTCCTCAATTCACACTGGGGTAACAGCAAATACTGAAACAAGCACATATCAACATCTCCTTGTTCATTTTCTCTTTCATCTTCATGCATATGTCATCTATAACCTTTTTTGCCCCATTTAAACCCAAGCCACAAATATTTTAAAATCTCAAATGTTTACTGCAAACCAATTGGCCAAACCAAATTTCTGGCTATCCTTATAAAAAAGTTTTATTTTAATAATTTCAGAACATTTTGGTTCTGTCTTAAATATTTCTGTTTTTAAACTCCTTTAAGAGTATAAAATAACTGCCCTTTTGAAATCAGAGGGTCATCTTAAAATCACAATCCATTTTGTTTTGAAAAGATGGGATGTGAGCAGTTGCTTGCTGTTGCTGTTTCTTAAAGCCATTGCTCAAACGAGACTCAACAAAACCAACTTTTTCCTGCAGGTAGATTCAAGGTTTGGTGACCCGCTATTTGCTAACAAAAAATCACAAATGTTTTATTGGACAATTCCCTTTAGCTGCCTTAGGTAGTGCCATTAACTTATATTTTGTAACAAATAATGTTCTTTACTGCCGTATGGGTGCAAGGGCATGCCTGCAAATATCGCCTGAGAAGAAGACAGCCTGCCCCAAAATCTCCCACTGCTGCTCTTGGGCAAGGGAAGAAGCACAGCCACAAAATCTGGTCAGTCAGCTGACTTTCTTTTCCATAGATTTAACAGCAAAACCTGAGGGAAAAGGTACTTTCTTGCTTTTCTGGGAAAACAAGCCATGCTTTTGAGCAGTACCTAAGCTATGAAAGAAGTTGTTCATATTGCTCACATTTGCTGGTGAAAAGGCAGTTGGTGTCACTGATGACCCCAGACAAATTGGAGGTGGAGAAAGGGGAGAGGCATCAGGCAGGCGGTGGGCAAGGTGATGGAGGATAAGGTCAACCCATGGAAATGGGCTGCTCTCGCAGGAGGGTCTCATATTAGCCATGTGTCTAAATAGTCCACCGAATCACAAGGGTTTCATACTTGCTTGATAGTTTTTTTACCAGCATCATTAGGATTTACCCTGAGCTCATGCAAGGGCTGTTTAAGAAAAATCACCTTCAAGACATAATGTTTGAAAACCTGCCCCCACGGCTAGTGTTTATTGCAGAATTTCCTGACAGTATTTTGAGGAACACAAAGGTGAGGAACACAGACCTTCTGTGACAGGAGCAGGACAATGATTTCAGCTGCATGGGGTGTGTTATATTGTTTATTCTCACAAGTAAAGCTATACATCTGAATGCACCAAGAAAAAGAAAGGGACATAAAGCTCCTTAAAACTGCGATTAAACCACACAGATGAAGAAAACAACAAAAGCAGGGAAAAAAGGGCTAGCTGTATTTGTATACTACCACTAACTGGTATTATATAGATAGAATTTTACATAAATTCAGTTACATATTGGCTGGTCAAGTTTCTAACAAACTCCTCTCCCTGGGGAAGTTTTACCACTGGAAGTGTTTTGTGCTATTAGACTGAATTCTGCAATAGATTCCTTCTAATGGTACCAAAAAGACCTCAGTGCAAATGAAAGTTTTTGTTTACTGAGGAATCAATGTAACCCGGTAGAGAGCTTTGGGGGCAGACTTTATTTTCAGTGAAATGAGAAAAATAATGAAATTATTACTCTTGCTCATGGTTTTTTCTTCTAATGAAGCTTGAGGAAAGAGTGTGAAGACTTTTGATTATTTTTTCTATTAAAAGATCAAATCCTGCTTTCCATTGTAATACACTCAAGTGCTGCGAGTGCAACTCTCTTCTCTTCAACAAACTAAAGCCATCGCCATCTATTTACTACAGAATGAGAACAGAATCTGGCTACAGAGTGAAAGGATCCAATTCTGCTGAGGCCTAATTTGTCCTTTTTAAAATGTGACCTAAATAACAACATTGATGCCACCAGGAGAACAGCAGGTTTCGAGTAAGGCGCAGACATCATTTTCTGTGTTACTGCCCCTTGCCTTTGTAATGCATAGCTGCATATATGGGACGGTAGCACGACTGGCAGCTCCACTGTCACTGAGTCTGAAAGCCTTCTGCAGTTTAAAGGTCTGCTCTTCTAAATGCTCTAAACTTCCTGAAACAAGTTTGCTTATCCTGAAATTGGGTGTGCCTCACAGAGGTGTGGAGCAGGGCTAGTGTTCAGCATTTGGGGAGATTTGAATAAGTGGTTCCATGTAGTAACCTCTATGGGAGAACCAAGCAAACCTGGTTTGGGGGCTGCACAATTTTACTGGGGTTTGCAGTCAACTATTTGCCCTGTCTGATGCGCAAGGTTGGAGGGTGACACTTGAAACACTAGTCAAGAAACCGGTTATTTCAGGCAATGCAGGCTCAGGGATTAAAAGAGTAACAGAATCACACAGAATCACAGAATGGTTGAGGTTGGCAGGGACCTCTGGAGGTCATCTGGTCCAGCCTTCCTGCTCAAGCAGGGCCACCTAGAGCCAGTTGCCCAGGACTGTGTCCAGATGGCTTTTGAATATCTCCAAGGATGGAGATATTAAAAGGTGGATTCACTCATCTATTAAACAAATTAAAGCTCTGCTGGAGTAGGAGTCGTACGCCACTGACCTCCAAGCAAGTTCAGAGCCAACCATGAACAGCGATTTTTTCTTACATATAAATGTAATTTATCACCGTCTCTCTCAACCAAGAGTGTGTGCCTGAGGAGGCAGACGGAGTTATTTTGGAGTTTTGTGTTCTGAGGACACCACAAAATTCAGAAAGCTCAAGTTTTTCCTTCAGTGAGCTGGCAACTGTGAATGCTTGCTGTGAGCAGAGGCCATTAGGGAAAAGACAAATGAGGAATAAAGAATGAGGAGTTTGGAGCTACCGTGTGAATTGGTTGAGGGCAGACTGGGTCAGCTGGCGTGAAAGGAGGATGGACACATGGTGGAAAAGTAAAATCCTAGGAGAGTTGATCAGTTTAACAACAGTTGGGGGGGTCATTGTCAGCCACCCGTTCTCTTCCCCCCCAGGTTTATGGGCTTTGCAGAGCCCCTGACTCTCCATAGATGTCTGATCTATACTTCCTCCACATATATGTGAACATATCTCCTTCCTCCCTTTATATGCAAGCTTGAAAATTGGCTGTTTGGACAACACATTCCAAGTCCTTCTCTCTGCTGTCTCTGACTGCAGGGGTGTCAGTGTCACAAGCCAAAACCAGATGAAGCACGAGTCAAGCCCAGTGCTGAGGTTTCTAGGGAAGATCTGAGAACCGGCATGCTCACTCCACATCACAGGAGAGGAATACTGATGGAGACAGTTTTTTGACCCTATCCACCTTGCAGAGTACTTTCATCTCAGCTGAAAATATGACATTAAGGTAAATGGTCCACTTAACAGCTCTCTTTTCTGTTTAAAGGTCAGGTATTTTCTAAGCACTTTAAAAGCTGATTATTTCTGTGAATGTTGTTGCTGTTTGGTATGTCTCATGGGGATACTGGGAAAGTCTAGTAATCCAAACTTGGGATCATACAAATCAAGGGGTCAATACAAAGAATCCTTCTTTACCTTTTCCCTACTCCCCCACTCTGTTTTTGGTTTGACAGATTCAGTACTATTTTCCCAGGTCTGGGGAACCAAGCAGGATGCAGATCCAACCCTGAGCATCTCGGTGATCTCTCCGAGCAGGCAGTGTCACCTGGCAGTGACTCAGGCTGTGCTCAGGTCACTGCCAGGTAACCACTGCCTGCTCTGAGCGGCAGCTCTGAGCATTGGCCTCGAGGTGGGCTAGGGAGGGAAGACGGGTCTGTGTCTTGATCCTCCCATTCCCCCTTGTGAGTGGGAAATTAGAGATTTCTGTCTTTCAGGGAAGGGGGAGGAAGGTCGCAAGAGCTCAGCCTGCCTCTTCTCCCATGTGGCACACAGCACCTTGCCAACCTGTCACTCTGCTTCTTGCTCCTTCATACGGTTTAAGTACCGGCCCCTCTCCTCTCTCATACCACTGGGTTTAGGATCTGGGGCTGCCCTGAAGAGTGCCTAAATTTAAACTTCTGAAAACACAGAGATACAAGATGACTGCAGATGCAACCCTAATGTTTGCTGGAGGAACTCTAAGTGAAACATTACCCCTTTTTCAGATAAGCTAGGAATTATCCGCAAGCACACAGTTTAATATATAGGACTGCAAGGAAATCAGGATAGTAATCAAACAGCAAGTCAAATGGTTCAAAACAAAAGTACATAGCATTGTCAGGAATGTCTTGAATCATTAGGACCAGAGAAAAACAGGTCTGGAAGTGACTTCAGGAGATCATGCAGTCACTTCCCTGGCCCCCAGCCACTTTGGTTATATGTGTGTTTTTCCCGACAGATGTTGAGACCGCCGGTGATGGAGACTCCACGACTTCCCCAGGCAATCTATTCTAGTGCTTCCCTAATTGTACCATTAGAAAGTTTTCCCTAATGCCTCAGAAAATTTTTATACACTTCCTTTGCGACAGTTGAACTCCACTGCTTCTTGACCTATCCCCTGTAGATGCAGAGGGCAGGTTATGCCTTTCCTCTTCACAGCAGCCTTTATGTACTAAAAGGCTGTTACCATCCCCCCCCCCCCCCCCCCAAAAAAAGCTTTTCCCCCCCCCCCCCCCCCCCGTCTATTTTTCTTGAGACCACACCAAGCCAATTCCTTCACTATTTCCTCCAAGGTCATGCCTTTTTAGACCTCTTGTTGCTTTCCTTTGGACATTCTCAAATTTGCCCACATACATCTCAAATTACAGCTGTATCTATGCTGAGGAACAGATAGTATTTCTCCAAGTGTCTCTCTGTGACACTGCTTTTTATACACCCCACACAATGTTTGCCTTTTTCATGACACAGATTTGCAACTTAATTTTGTTCTCACCAACCTCAGATTTGTGATCAATCCTGTCAAAGTGTGGCAACTTGCATTTTCACCGTGGAAATTAATCCTGTGTGTTTTCCAGGCCATTTCACTGGTTTCCCAAGGGCACTTTGAATTCTAATGCAATCCTGCAATGTACTTGCAGCTCCTCCCAGCAGTGTCATCTGCTAATTTATCTAGCACGTCTCCTTTCCCATCGTTCAGATAGTTAGTGATAGCATTGGGCAAAACTGGCTCTAGCATCCTGCATAATCCTGTCCAAAGCATCCTTTCACTTTGAGAGCAAACCTTTGCCAACTGCTCTGTGGGTACAGGTACCAGAACAGCTTGCAAACAGCCTATAGACTATACTGAGAGCTTATGGGATTGAGAGTCGTGCGCAGCTGTCAAAACCTGATTACAGCAAAGATAGCTGCGATCCGCTGCTTCTCCCCTTATTTCAAATGATTTGTACTTGGTAGATCCGAGCTGGATGCTAACCTTTTCACCTTCCAGTTCCTCCCAAGAAGTTTGTTTGCTTATTTGTGAAGAATTTTCCAGAGACTGCATTTAAGCTGATGGCTCTGTGATCCTCTGACTCTGCTTTCTCTGTTTTTTTATTGCCCCTTCCTTTCCCCAGACCTTTTCTAGACTCCTGGTACCCCAGCTGCTCCCCGCAAGGCCTCAGTGATAACTGCTGACAAGCCAGAGATATCCTTGTATCAGACGAAGAAGCTCAGCCAATTGAAAATGCGAGCCTACCTAATTCCTCTCTGGCTTGTCCTTTTCCTATTATGGTCTTTTGTCCTTGGAATTAATGATGTTAACCACCTGATCACTGCTATAGGGACGATAGATGAAAAAAAAGCATTAAACACTTTGACCTTCATCTGTAATATTTCCCTCTCCACAAGTCTTTTCCTTACTAGAAATGTACTTGTAGAGTGATTTCTTCTTGTCCTTGATGCCTCTGTTCTTACATGCTTGAGTTATTCTTTTATACCCACCTTTAGTAATCTCACCTACTGTTTACTTCCTACATTTCCTCTTGAGTTTGAGATCAATGAAGAGCTCATGATTTTGCTAAATTTATATATTTCTATAGCTGATTTCTTCCCCTGATTCTTTGAGAAGCTGCCAGCTTGTTTCATCTTTTCCTTAAAGTGCCTTCCACAAGACTTTGCCTATCAATCCTTTGCAGTTACTGAAGTTTGCCTTCTTGCATTTTATTTTTTTTTAATTCTCTTTATGAAGATCATAAACTTTGTCATTTTGTGTTCACTCTCACACAAATTGCTTTTTACCTTTATATTCTCAACCCGTCCTTCCCTATTGGTTAGGATCAAAACTAGGAAAAGATTTTACTGTTTCATCTTCCTTATAAAATATTGTCTTCCAAGGAGTGGCTGAACAGTCTGGGCTTTGCTATATTATTTCCCTTTTGTATAGTTAAAATCCCTCACTATTCCCAAATCTTGCTTAGTGTGATTCTGTTAATAAAAGCTTATAAGAGTGTCTCGTTAATCTGATCCACTCTAGAGGCCTCCCCTTCCACTGCAAGGTGGTTAGCCTCCTTCTTTTCTTCCTTAATCATTTCTAAGAGACTGGCAGAGGTCTAACTCCCTCTACTTCATAGTGAATTTAGAAGCCAAGGGTATGTAAGGCAATAGCTTCTCTCTTCCCCACGTCTGTCTTTCCAGAATGATTTATAAATTATATTAATATTCAGATCATTTTAGATAATCAGCCTCTTCTTTGTTGTGTTGACAGTACAATTTTCTTGATTATATATTAAGATTTCCATCTCAGTTTCAAAATAATAATGTTATACTTGGTCAACTGAAATGCAACCATCAGTTATCCAGCAAAGGAAGCTGCATGATGGAAATGCAACGTTAAAACAGTAACCTCAGGCTAGAACCACAGCCTCACTCAGTAGATTTTTAGGGTCAGATTCTGGACTTCCCTCCCAGGCCGAGCGTCATGTCCAGGAATGGGACCCACAGATGTCCAGGTGTGAGTCAGCGATCTGCCTACACGAAGTAACCATGCGTTTTTCCAAGGAAGTATCCCCGGAGAGAGTGGATGCTAAATCCCAGATGCTGAAGAGCACTGAGGATTCACAGACACAACTTGCCAAAAGCAAAATGCTTAAACCAGCTCTTTCACGTGGAAGATAGGGATGGGAAGCCCCACCACCAGTAACTGCTTGTTAGAGGACTCAGGAGAGGAGAGGATGAATCCAGGATGAAACATCCGCCTCTGCCTACGCAGGTTTGTGTCCCCATCACCCGGCCAGTGCGCTGAACATCCCAAAATGCTGAGCTAGAGGCATCAGGTGCTTCCAGGGTGAGGGAGCAGCTAAATGGAGGATCCAGAGGTCAACATAATGTCTTAAAATGCCCCAAAATGTCAGTTAGAGACAGAAGTCCTGGATCTCACCCCTCCCTGCTTAAGCAACCCAGCAGGGAGAGTTCAGCCTCTGCTCAACCGATTTTCCTGTTACTCACCATACTTTCTCCCATGAACAAAAATAAAACAATCTGCTCTTGTGGCATTCCCAAGCTGCAGTCTCAAGGCTATATTATTACGTGTACATGTAGCTGCCATTAGCTCTAATAATGTATGCATTGTTCGGGGTGCAAACCGAGAGCTCTGCTGCCACCACCCATTACAGTGAGTAGTGCTTTCTGACTTCAGTGGCCCTGTTGATTGCCTGAGGAACCACGGCTTGCTGAAATTTGTACCTAATATTTGTATTTTTCAAAGCACGGAGCTGCTCAGTCCCGGGGACATTCTGCAGACTTAGGCAGCGGGAAGGATGACAGAACTTGTCTTCATCTGATGACAGTGTCCGGCTGGTCAGTGAGAATGACGCAGAAGTGCCAAAGGAAAGCACTATTTCTTTCTCAGAAAAGACATGTGGTACAGCTGCCTGCATAGCAAGGAGAGATCTGGCTGAGTAAGTGAGGCTGGGTGAAACATCTGTTTTGTGTTTCCCAGGCTTTTGACAGCAAAACAGAGTTATTTTGGGTTTTTTACAAGTCTTGCAGTCATTTTAAACAATGTTTTTCTCAAGTTTTCCACTTTTTGCTAAATAAGATTGCTCTTGATATCAAGACATGACTTTACTTCAGAAAAAAAAGTCATAAATGTCTGCCATTACCTACATTCCCTCCCCCTACTTTTTTTTTTTTGCTTTCCTAGCACAGCTTTTAAATATCCATTCCAGAACTTTGTGAGAATTTTTGCTGGTGATACAAGGAAAAAGATTTCTTTCATGAACAAATGAATGGTTTCTCTTAGAAGAGAATTACATATGCTGCTGCCTTATTTTTTCCCTCCCCCTCTGACTCTTGGTTTCCAGATGTAGCGAAAGCTGGTTTGAGCAGAAGAACATATGTTTTCAGCATGAATTCTGTTGGCAGGGTCCTGCTGCACAGTACTGCAGAATTGCTGCAAGCCATCCCTGACCAGCATACATGTATAATGTGCTCTAGAGATTATCTTGCTCCATTTTTACCCTCCTTCCCCTCCCTTCAGCAAGTTTCACTTTAATACAACACTCCAGACTTTGTGCTCTGTTTCACTGCTGAACACCTGAGTGCTCCTATCAATAAAAATGTTACAAACTGAGCTCTCCCAGACGCAGGGAAAAGGCAGCTAACTTTAATCCATGCCTTCAGCATCCCGCTTCTTTGATCTGCATCTGAGGCATGTGGCCGTTCATATTTGTTAATTAAAAAAATAAATTATGTTGTCCAGTGATCTAGTTTTAGGATGAAAAAGTTGTAACAAAGGAATAGCCTTACATGTGGTTCTCAGTGTTTATAGATATCTTCCTCTCTCCGTATTAAAAATTAATAGGATCCTTTATATTTATCTGGTGATATTTGGCTCCAGCCAACTTTGGACCAGCTTCTGGCTCACTTGCTCTTTTTGAATAGTTTCTTGCTCCAGGAGGAGTAGATTTATTTTGGGGTGAAGCACAATTCAGCAAGAGCAAGTGTGCCAAAATCTAGTCCTATAGTAGCATCACAGGGAAACTGTACTATAAACATGTCTTATCTTAGCAAGCAATATATCAGAATGATAATGTTTCCATTAAATATATTTTCAATGACAGAAGGTTAGAATCACACTTTGTTCAGTCATAGATGCTTGGCTGAGTCATCTGCTAACTTGCTGCTTGCCTTACTCCTGTCATATATTATCCATGAATGAACACAGCAATTTCCATCCCTATTATTCTTTGGGTTCAATCATTTAGTGCACTCCGCAAGGCAGCTATGAGGCCATCTTTCCATCATAACCTCTATTACTTCAGCTGCTAGTGAATTATCAAACCAGCAATCCATAAAGCCCTTAGAGCTCATATTAATTATCAGAAACTGATGAGATAGAAGCACGTTAATTGATTCCTTTCATATGCATGCTTTTAAATACAAAAAACAGCCCAAGATAGGAACTTTTTTGAGATTTGCTGTTATGCATATTATGCTAGGTTGCAGAACTGAAGGTGTTTGGTTAACGACTATTATCTCACTTGGCTTAATTTGTCATGTAATATAAATAACAGTAGACTCTGTATGTACATCTCAAGACAACACTGTTTGTTAGATTAGTTTCCCCAAAGAATTTTATGTGTCTTGGATAATAGTTCTGGGGAAACACAGCGTTACCCTTTTGAAACTGAGGGCTATACAAAAATTTTGTGTTTGGGGGTGCAGTTTATAAAAAGAGGAAGGAATAATATGGTGTATGGCTAGATATGGTGACAGACTTGGAATGGCATAAGCTGTTACCATCTCTGATTTGATTTGTGAGCATGTGGACGCATTTCCTCTACTGTAATGCAAAAACAAGACAGATGAGCTGAAAGATCTTCAGAAAACTATCCTGGAAGTCAATGCTTCTTTTAAACCCAAGTGCTGATTTACAATGAGAATGTGATGTTTAGTTTCCCCAATTCTCCTGAAACCAAACAACATGAAAATGTTTGCAGATGACTCCAAACCTGTTTCCACCAGCAAGTGGCACTCATGGTTTTGGCCAGTAGGGGAGGTAAGCAGATAAAGCAGGACATACATCGAACTTGAAGGCCCAAAATTTAAAGTTGGGTCCCAGAAACCATGGTGCTGGGCTGCTAGTTGATCCTGTAGGCACAGATACTCCACAGGGGCTTGGCATTCTGCATGTGGGTTGTTTTCTGACCGTCAAGTCAGAGCAGCTAGCTGCCTCGCTCACCCCTCAAACTGGTCAGGAGCAAGGCACTAAGGAAGAGGCAAGTAGAGAACTAAGTGTTCTTGCAGCATGCCTCATGTTCACCAACAAATTCATGCTGTAAAAATCACAGGAGACACCCTGGCTGTACTTTAAAGACCACAGTGCGCTGGCTTTGCATTCCTTTGCCTTTCTAGAATAGCCAAGGAGGTAGGACAGTCATCTGTGACAGAGGAGACATGACTTCATTTCCCTCCTCAGCCTGCATGAGGACAAACCTAACACTGTCTCAGAGAGGAGAGCACATAAACATTAAGCCATAGGGTGTTGAAGAGGAATTTTTCCAACTCTTGTGCTGAAGCCATGCCACCATGCAGCAGAGAAGCCATGTTTCTGTGGGATGGATTAGGAAAGCATAAAAAGTGAGACTGCAGCCCACTGCTTAGACAGCTCTCATGGGGCAGGAGTGGTCTGAAATTTTTAAGTGACTGCTAATTTGAGATGCGGAAATGGAGTTTAAAACAAGGATAAATACAGGTATATTTTAAAACATGTGTAAGATCTGAAACAAAGCCAGTAAGCACCATTTAAAGAGAGGATATGGATCAAAGGTGGATGAATAGATACCTACACATACTTCCAACCTTAAGAGAGCCACTACACCCCAGAGAGCTGGCTGAGGCGGCTCCTCTGCTTAACGCAGGGAAAAGGCTTGCACAGAGCCTGTAACAGCTCCAAAGACCAACCTTTGAAGACTGGAAATCATTTCTAGCAAAGTTAATCATGCTAAACTACACCAGCTGCTTTACTTTCTTCTTGTACACAACAGGCAGTCAGATAAGCCACACTCTGCTGCTCGTAAGGTTGTCTCTGGGCCCCTGGGGACTCTGCAGGCTGTGGAGGGCATGGGGGGAACATGCCACTTGCACTGGGAGGAGGGCATCCAGCTTCCCCATGCAGACCTGCATGGCCTCGGGAAACTGGCAACCTGCTTTTTTAGGCTCAAACCCTCATACAAAGCCAGAAATAATGAATATCCAAGGAGATCTCACAGCAGCTGAATTATTGTGTGAGACGTTTGGGGTTTTTTTCCCCCCAAAAAAAGAGGAGGGAAAATGAGGCTCTGCTGCCCAAAGGCCATGTGAAAACTTTCTCTCTGAGGCTTCCACTGATGTTAGAGTAGCCCTGGGGAAGGCCTGGGACTGAAGCCTAAGCCTAAGGGACAGATCTGGGACCTTGTAGATGGGAGACAACTGTACAATTATTCTTGACAAAAAAAAACCTCAATTTTGCCTTTTTAACTCCAACCTTCTGTCTCTGCACAGAGGATGGTCCATTGGAGTAAGACAAACAAACAGCCATAGCTGATCCCACCAAGAGAAAAAAAACATGACTAGTACTACATCCACATCCCAAATTACTGGGTACCCACTTATGGCTGGGCCAGTCCTTTGGTGCACCTCTTGAACTTTCACCTACAAACTGCAGCAAGATAACTGCATCTGTTAATATCACCATGTGCCATCCATCCTGTCAAAGGCAAGTAAGGATCTGAGACCTCACATGGTGCATTAAAATGTGAACAAAGACTTTTCTGGGGTCTCTGAACTGCCAGGGCTTGTTCTGGTGCAGCATGAAAAGAGGCACCACAGAAGCCAGTGGAGTGGCCTGGGCAAGCAGGCATCTGTGTGATTCACAGAATCAGGAGCCAGAATTAGCCCCAGAGCAATGAATGGTCTCAGGATCTAATATTTATTCATAACTTCTCTTTAAAATATTCTCAAAACAACCTAAATATATTTCTTCACCTATCCTGAGTCCTGAGGTCATTTGGCTGTGAGAAGAAGAACTGAGAGATTGTTATGACACAAGCTTGGATAAAAGTCACAGCCTCATAATTTCTTCTACTGTGAACATGACAAAGAAACACTGCACTTGCTTCTTGACAGTCTATTTTCATGTGTGAAATAGCTTTGCACTTATACACAAAAAAGACACTCAGTTGTATCTGTTAGAGGAAAAATAAAATATGATTCGGTCATTTGGTCCTGCTGTTTGTCTTCAGACCTGTCTCTTTGGGGAGACAGCAGGCCATGACAGCAGTCTCCTGACATGACCAAAATTGTTGTTGTTGCAACGTCAAACAATGCAGCACACAATGGCTCTCTCATTTAACAATAATCTTTTTATGCAGAGAAAGTAAAACAGTATCCTGTGATGGTGTGCCACAAGTTCTCCAAATCGGCAGGACAGCATAAATAACATCTCAGTCTGGACCTGCTATTCATGTTTGTTATGTTGTCAGGTCTTCTTTTTAGCCAATGATGGTAGCAATTTTAACTTTTTGTAAAATGGTTAGGAATCTGCCAAGTAATCACCTAAAAAAACACCAGACCTAGAAGAAAAGGATAATTCTTGCTGCCATAACGGTTGCAGCCCCTGATATCAGGTCAGGTATTGTTTCCAAGTCAATAACTGACAGGTGTATTCCACCAAGTAGTATACTTTCATGGTCAGTTTTTAAGATCAAAGAATACCATAGGGAATGGTTCCATGATGCAGGAGATGGGCCATGAAAATGCATGTAATAGCCTTCCTCACAAGATAGCCATGAATAAATTAAGATGGGAAATTAGCAGTTGCTTAAAGTTATAAAGAGCAGGGCTGCGACAGCCCTGTAAAATGGTGTAGGATGCTGTAATGCAAGTGTCCATGACAGCAGGGGACAACCCGGGACCCAGGGAACTTTTCTGCGCTTCTTTCTATATTTATGTATTTGGGTGAATGTTCTTTTTCATCTCTCATTTTTACCTTTTTGGATTTGCAAGCAGGATGCTAACATTGCAAAACTGATGTCTTTACTACGTGGAGAAATAGAGAGAATATAAGATTTTTGTCAGTGGGAGAAAACTAGAAAAAGACCAAGAATTTATAGAGCCAATTATTTCTTTGATGAAGTCAGTTGAATGTAATAGATTTTAAGGTAAGCTTCAGCCGTTCATACAGCAAAACTATTCAAAGAAATAGGTTAACCTATGTCACAGAAAACTTCTCTAGCAGTTTTCATTGTATTAGGATCAAGAGGAACATCCCAGAAATAGTTCACAGTGATAATTCTGGACTTTCTATGGGAAATAATTTGCAGTGAGAATTTGGTATTATGCAAGTTTTTCGTTCTCATGAGAAACTATTCCTTGACGTCTCTGCACACAAATGATTTTATTTGCATTACAAAGGACCCCAACCAAGATAAATGCCCCATTGTTTCAAGACCACAAGAAGTTTGTCATAAGAAATTGTCTCAGAGGAGCTACAGTAACCTGAGCTGCAGTAACCTACTGCACACCTGAAACTGCTATTCTGAGATTCACGGGTATAACCATAATAATGGAAGTCTGAAAGAGGAGGTGCTCCAGCCTCCTAGCTAACATGGACCGGCAGTTTTAACCCTAATTCCTGTAGCTACGAGAATGTGTAAGATGGCATAGGAGGACAGGAGGAAATTTTTCTTTTGCAAAATTCATTCTCTCATTAAGACTGGAGCTACTGTATAGGTAAAGATGTAAATACAAATGTCAAGACTGAGCAGCTAATGCCCAACCTGTTGTTGGCCAACAGAAAATGTACTTTCAGCTCGTACTGTTTTATTCTTGTAATGACCTATTCTAATTACTTTTTAGCTCAATGCACTAGAAGCCATTTGCTAACTGGAATTTTAAATATTAATGCAAGAGTGTTTAAGATGTGTCCATTAAGGCTGGTAAAGTTGTGTTTGATTAACGGGCTTTTCATAAATGCACTGACACAAACTCTTTTTTTTTTTTAATTAATTCAGCCTGCAAATGAACATCATCCATTTTGCTATCATATTTTATCAGTCTGTAAAGTGCATTCTCACTTCAATTTTCAGCCCTGAATGCAGAACACTTTGTGAAAAATGACAGAATTTTAATGAGAAAGTGAACAACATGCCATCAACACCCTTTCGCCAGTAAAAATGGAAAAACATCAAGCTTTAAATCATGTTCCCTCCACACCTTTGGACATCTGCGATTCTGTCTGAGTCCTCAAAATCTGCTATATCTATCACCAGGTGCAGCCTTTAAATGCTGAGGAGCTTTCTGCTTCATTGGTTGGCATGGCAACAGTTGTCAAATCATCCCTTGATAATGCTCTTTAATTGATTATATAAATTATTTCTGAGATATGTGATTGCAAAATGATGTACTGAAGCTCTTAAGTGAACTGATCAGAGTATGTGCATTTAAAAATGCACTGCATTCACTGACCCTAGCCAAGAACCTGACCCTCTTACAAGCCTGAAATTCTTTAGATGAAGCATAAACATTAAGCATTAAGAAAAAGTTCAAAATGATGGCAAAGGTATATTCTACTCTAAGTGCATGTTAACAGTTATACCAGGAAAGGTCACTTATAAAAACATCAACAGCAATAAAGCTATTGTTAATGTTTGCTTCTGCACAGAGAACTAAACGGTCAGGGAATGCAGAGATGCTTTCTTATCCATTATACTCTGAACCATTTCAGATCACTAACTAGTGTAAACTCTGAGGGTAATATTCCTCTGGCCAAAAGGAGATGTTTGCAGTGGAAATGCCTGTATTTGAGCTGGTTGTCTCTCCGTTGTGGCCAGCGGAGAGAAACATGCAATTCTAAGACAAATTAGTAAATGTCTAAAGAAAATCAGAAGACTTGCTAAACTCGAAAGGCCTACTTCCCCTCCATTGACTATAAAGAGCTCTTGGTGTGACTAGCTCAGGTGGAGGTACCTGCATTCCAGATATCTGAAGTTAGCTGAGATGATTGATTTTTATTCTGCTGTCTTTTCCATCCTATTTTTTTCAACACGAGACTAAAACTTGTTCCATAAGCTATGTGTAACTGATAAACTCTTTTAAGCCCATTCTTAAAATGATCTCTTTTTTCAAACTTTGTTTCCATTATAGTAAAACATCTGAATATTGAGATAAATTTCCTAAATGAATAAAAACCAAAAAGATGCCTAGATCAAGAGGTATCCACATAACTAAGGTGAACATTTAGTTTCCTCTGTGCTTACAAAGAATTGTGAAATTATTAATCTGGTTTTGTCTGTAAATTTCAATTTCAAAAATACTAATCATGAATAGACTGTTGGTGTCAGTGAACTGCAATTTGGCCATAACATGTTGAAAAAGCTTTAAATCCTAACTAGCATTTCAACATATAGATGAGCACAGATAATCATTTATAAAGATAGGCAGAAAGAGAAGAGCTTATCTTGGCTGTAAAGCACAAATATTATTTCACTGACCCTCAAACAGATATTTGGCCTCTTTCTGAGGGACACCCTCAGTCTCCATGAAGCAGGGAAGAAGGTGTCTGTTGGTAAGAAAAGGGTCATTTAAAAATAAAACCGTCCCTAACAGAGAATTTAAATGTCTTGATTTTAGATGTAAAGGATTTTTTTGAGGCAATGCAAAATCCCACACCCACTGATGCAGAAAAGACCCTGCAGAAGAGAGGTCTTTGTGAAGATAAATAGCCATATGTCTGTTGTATATTTATCTTTCCAAAATGTAGGTCATAAGACAAGTGATGTCCTACAGCATCATAGTGGAACTGGGCTCTCCCCATACCAATAATCTTCTAGTAGCCTATGTTTGTCATCCCTATGTCTTAAGTCTGGCATAAAGAGATTAAACGTGTGCACAGACACACATATGTATTTCTTTTCATGCCGGTAATCAGAAAATGGCAGAGAAATGGCTCATTCATCTGCTATCTATAAACATACAAGATATTCTGTACTAAATGTGTATATTCACAGCCATCTAGTATCCCCAGCAAAGTCCATTAATTCACTGTTGCCACTACGCTGAAGTTTCTGCATCCTTTTGGTTGGAGAGATTATCCTGTCTTTGAAGACAAAGAGGGAAGAAGACACTAAAGAGAGTAAATGGTGGGTCCACTGTCAAGCATGCCTCCTTCCACAGGGAATATGCCCATGCCGGAGGATGCGGTGCCCAGGCAGCAGCAACTCCAGAGGCGTCATGAGCTCATCAGCCGTCCTCGAGCCAGGTGCAAGTGGCAAGGGATGGCTAAGCCCTGATGCGATGAAGAGGCAGGCAGGGCTGCCAGGGTGGCCAGGCTGGTGGCCATGCCAGCGCCTGCGGTCTCCGGTGCTCTCCAGCACTGGGGCTGAGCCCCCTGCCTGCCCCACAGCACACCAGGAGCTGCTCAGCTAGGATGCGGACCTGCCGAGCACGTTTGCCCTGTGCATCGCCATAGTTACTGTGCACAGATAAATTTTCAGTGAGAAGAGCTCACTCACTGATCCCGGCTTCCTCTCCCCAGCTGGGTCCCAGTCACCTGGGTCCAAAACTAGTGAGCTCAGCTGGGGTAAGAATACCTCCAGTGTCACAGAGACCTACACGAAAGGGCTTTAAATGTCACTTCGGCTGCAGCCATGTGCAGAGCTCAGGACTGGCAACACCCCATGCTCCTCTTTCAGCTTGTTGCCACACTTACTAACTGACAGTGATCTTGCATTTATCTACACCACAGTCTGCTTGGTGCCTGCAGTGTAGGCAATCTCCAAGAGGCAAAGAGGAATGGGGGATTTTCATTTCTGTTAATTTATCTATGCAGTAATTAATGTATTGCTCTCATTTCTGAAAGTTGTAAGTTTTTCTAGCACACAAAAATAAATAATGGAAGTATAGAATGATCATAAAATGAAAGTCAAAGAAGTAGCGTCTATCTTTATGTATCTAGAAGGTATGATCTATCCAGATTATAATCTAGATGAAGAAAATTGGGTAAATATCCCTTACTCTTGGATGAGGTAAGTATGTTCACTAGGTGAGATATATATGACTGGCTTGACTTGAATTCATCCTCTTTAACCTCAGACTGAAGATCTTCAGGAGCTGGACTGTGTTTCTTGCTTTTGCTGTCTTTTCAAATTCAGTTTTCTTTTCCTAGCTATTGTCAGAAATATTCTAAATTCATCAAAATTCACACATTGTTCACCATCTAACCAGAGAACAGATAAATACATATGTCAGACCTCGTTAGCAAAAACTGTCACTGACAAATGCCTGTTTTCCCTCCCCCTATATCCTACCATACCTCATGCAGCTGATGATCAACAACTGCTGCCGCTTAATGAGCCTGAATCATCAGCACTGCCCCCTCAGATACGCCTGGTGTTGTAACACATCTGAAAACTTAACAAACAAACAAACTGGCTACTTTATAGCAGAGGAAAAGGATTTTCTAGAAGGAAGGGTCTGTCCTGGAGGAAGGACCTTCTCAGCCTGAGTGCTTCTGCTGAACTCAGCACAGGAATATTTCATGGCTGAGAGAGAAAGACATTGCAAAGGTGGGAAATCCCCACTGGGGCTTGCAGCTGAAAGCCAAACATCCTAAACTCCATCTGGCAGCGGTGGGCAGGCTGTGAAGACGCTGGGAGCCCAGGTAACACGTGCCTGCAACAAGTGACCCACTTAGGCGGCAGCCCGCTGTGTTCGCGCCTGCCGCGGTGCCGCAGGGGTACGTGATGGATAGCCTCGCGCGGGGCTGATGGGGTGCCCGCTCCTCTCCCTGCAGCAGCTGGGGCCGGCTCTCCAAGCGGCCCCCATCCTCCCAGCGTCTGAATCTGTTGCCCTCTGTGTCCAGCAGCAATAGGAAGAAATGAGATAAAATAAAATCAAATGAGATTATGTTAAGAATTAGAACTTTTTTTTTTAACGTCTCAAGACTGTTAAACTTGGAGCTGGTTGACGAAGGCAGTGTTGCACCTCCAGCAGTGGAAATCCCCCTAAACAGGTTAAAGAAGGTAGGCACCACTGCAGTATTACTGATTCTGCCTCTTCAGGTCTCCTTGGCCCCTGGTTGTAGCAAATGTGGTTCCTTTCCAGTTTTAGGAAATATCTGTGCAGATTCTTAAAGCGCATATATGCGCATACATACATACGTACTTACATACACACACACACTTCAGCTGAAAACCTGCAGATCTCTTTGTATAAGGAGGGATTTAACACAAAAAAAATCTCTGAAGGCTGAAACAAGCTGGAAGGAAATGTTGTTAGGGAGGTCACCCTCCTCCGTGCGGGTCCCTTAAAGATTTCTGGTTATTCTGAAATCGCATTTCCACTCCAGCATTTTGCCTTGCTTGGAGGCAGCTGTGAAATAGCAGCAACAGCAGCTGATTAATGCCAGGTGTACATTCAAATCCACGCATCTGTATCTGTTGCTGCAAACTTAAGTAAACAATGACCAAATGTGACTTTTCTAAGTGCAGTTTGAACCGTGTGTGCATACAGAAACTTAATCACTGTCAGCCGCTACGTCGCAGGCTCAGAGAGCCCTAACTGCAGAGGAAAGCTCAAAGGAAAGTTCAAAAGGTATTAACCACTTGACACGTCTTGTGTTTTGGGAGATATTTTTGGATGACCAGAGAGCAATAACAATTTTTATACTCAAGTCTGCTTTTCCTTTCTGTGGAAGAATATAGAAAGGGAGAATTTTTTTTTCCCCAATTTATCTTGGTTTATTGATTTTATGGCCCATATCACTAGTTGAACAAAGCATAGGAGGGGCTGATTTACCTAAGGCTTGTCCTTAGTGTGCAGTGAATGGGCAACATCAGGGAAATTCTTCTTACCAGTTAAGATAAATTCACCTTTCATTGTCCCTGTGGCTGGGGGCTTCCTGGTGAGTTGTTTTAATAGCTTGCTTTGATTAAGACAAAAAAGGGAAACAAACAAGGTTGTTTTTGGAAAATCGGGACCCAACATTGCATAGTCTGTGACAAAGATGGTAAGGAAAGCCTGTCCAAACTGAATTCAGTGCTGAGACCCCCAGTGATTTCAACGGGATCAGAATTTTATCCAGTATTTTGTGTGAATGAGGCATCCATCTTATCTTCAGGTGAATAGTAATAATAATAAATAAAAAACATCATCCAAGTCAAAACTGCCAGGCTGGATATAAAATTTCTTATCAAATAAAAAAAGCTATTTTTGATGCGTGAACAAGAAAAATGAAGGAGTGGACTAACGGAGTACGTTGTGAACAGACGTGTGTGAGAGGGAGTGAGGAGGGAGGGAGTGGAAGTTACTTCTGAAACTGTGCTGGTGGAGTATGCAGACTTGGCAAAACAAGTCACATATGTATGTCATCAGTAACTTGAAGTCTCTGAGTAACATGAAGTTAGAGCAGATGCTGACTTGAAATCTCATTTGTAGCAGGGTTAAATCATGTGTGGGTAATTATTAAATATTAAAAGCACAAGTCAAAAAGATTACCCAAAGAAGGAAAAAATGGAATATTTCATAAAACTTCTTGATGAGGAGGTGCTGATGAATGAAGACAGGCATAGGGATGGATTTAAGCGCCAGACTGAAACATTATCAATTTTACATGCCAGGTGTTTGATAAAGGCTACAGAATTCCCACTGTATAGCCCTTGTCTCAGGTATAGCCCTTTCCTGTGCTTAGACTCCATCTCGTCAATCCCTTATGGGGAAGGAAGAGCCTGAAAATAGCACTTTGGACTGGCAAAGTCTTGCTGCTGTTTAACCTCATTAGCCTGTGATGACACAGTGGACAGGAAGGAAAAGCCTCTAAGGCTTCTGTCACTTTGAGCCCAATGAAAAGGTGCTTTACTGAGCATAAAACCAGGTTCTTAAGGATCAAGCCAGCTCTTAGGCTATGATTACAGCCATAAGGAGGACGGTGGCACTGAAAGAAGTACGGCATTTCTAAAGACTGTGGCAAAGGTCTTAATGGAGAAGGGTGTGAAACCATCCAGCCCTCCACTTGACTGGGTAGATAGGGACTATAGACCACTTGCTTCCCCCAGGATGATTTCTGCCTTTCAGGGGTGAGTGTTTATATGAAGTCAAGAAAGATGGATGATATTTTATTACAAAAACTAGCAAACAAGCACTCAAATACCAAAATCTCCACAAATGTCCATTCAACTGTGAAGACACTCAGCATTTTTAAAGTAGGGAATTAAGCTATGAAGAGCTAGAACAGAACTAAATATTATTCCAAGACTTGCTATTTTAAGCTGATATGTATTTTTTTAATCTTCCTTACTTTTATTCCTCATGGACTAGGTGTAAGCAGGAGTGCAAAGAAAGGGGAAAGAATCCAACCATAAACCCCTGAACACTCTTCATTTATCAGGCCCACCCCTATAATTCTTATGGTAGTCCCAAAGCTCCTATTAAAAAGTCTCAATACACCTATAACTTATCAATAACAGAACCTTTTTGTTCAGTCTTGGCTTTTTGATTACATCTTCTTGAAATCTAAAGAAAAAGCTGTGTTTGAGCATGATTCATAAGTTCATAAAGAAGTTCATAAATTATGGGTATTCTATTTTTTCATAGATGGATTTGGGGATTTAATTTTGTTTGTTCAATTACAGGGGAGCTTGAAAGTTCAGAGTCTTATCCAAGTACAGTATCGGACACCTGAAAAATTTTCTGCTTGCAGAAGAGCAAATACAGTGGTATCAGCCAGCCAATGGTAAATTGCAATGTTTATCAAATGCTGGGATTTTACTGTGGCAGCTACTGTGTTTCACAGTTTGCAGACTGGTATTCTCCTAATAGTACAGTTAAGTTGGATTTGAGAACAATAGCAGCTTAAAACATCAAAGCTACAGGAGAATATTCTTCAACATAAGCTCTGCTTTAGCTCTTCATGTCTTAACTCTTCCCGTAAAAATCACTGAAAGTAATACTCAAAATTAAAGAGCAGGGCAATTCTAAAAAAAAAAATAAAAATGCCCCAAGTTCAGACAATGCTTGAGCACGGCAGTGGGAAGAGGGTGGCAGGGTGGTGGCAGTGTAGGTTTGCTTTGCCGCAGAGATCCCTCAGCTGGCCAGGTGTGAAGGCTGCCACTTCCGTCGATGTCCAAGCCGCTCCTGGCTGCCGGCCCCAGCACCTGGATCCATTTGCAGCTGCACAACCTTCTTGGCCAAATTCTTGAAAAGGCAAAGGTCACATTGTGCTCTCCGCTGTAAATACATAGAGGCTGCTGCAGCTGCAGGAATGGAAATGGGAGCAGAAGCCAGCCAAAGTTGTTGCTATAAAATTGCAAATGGGCATTTGGAAAATAAATTCCCATCAGAAGGTTTTACTTCGGCTGATAGGCTGCCCAATCTGAGAATATAACCCCAGGCTTACGTCTTTTCTTGCTATTGGTTGTATATTAGTGTAACCCCATTAACTCAGCTGCATTATTTCCAGACTCCCTTGTAGAATAGAGAACATCTTTATTTGTCTGGTACATCTGAGTGTAGTAATCCTTCAGCTCAGCCTGTCTGAGCAATGCCAGAGGAGGAGATTGGACCTCCTCCTAAACTGGGCAAGCAGGCAGGCCATCTCACTGCTCAAGCCACAATTCACTGTTACGCTATGCCATAGCAACGTAGAGAAAAAAAGACCGTGCTTCACAGAGTAAACATGGGTGCATGAAGATTCACTAACTAGCGTAAAATTTCATTATTATTATTCTCTGTTAAGAGCTCTTTAAAGAAATTGGCTAGATAATACAATCCTTTGACCGAACTAGAAAAAATGTATTAAGAATACACAAATATTTGTAGATATTCAAGGTAGAGAAAAAATTTCACCCTGGAAGTTCATATACTGTCATGAGATATATTCTTTCAGAAGCCCACAGGTGCAGTGTTATATCTGAGAGCGGAGGAGTGTTTATTCACTTTTCTTCTAATCTTTGGTAAGAATAAGATCATCCCCCTCACCCCCCTCACTGAACTCAGAATCCAGTATATTTGGCTACTGGAAAATTATTCAGGTCTTCTGCTCCCCTCAATCTTTTTTGCTAGGATTATCCCTTTACCAGGCTTATTGCTTATTTAGTTTCAGGGAGCTGGGGTTGAAGGTACAGGCAGGTTGCATAATTCTCATTTACAGTTGTGCCATTCAGCACCGTGGGTTGTCGTTAGTGTTTTATTATCTAGAGAGACCAATGCAAGAGACCACCCTTAAGTCACTTCACATCTTACAGGACCACCCTGAGGTTGCCCAATATATATTAAATATGATTCTGGTTTGCCTTTATTAGAAGTATACCTTCATTAAGATTTTTCTCAGACCCTTGAATAATTCCTCAAGACTGGTTTCATTGTACGGAGACTGCTGAAGTATGGAAAAAAAGAGTTCACAGCTGCATTCCCTTTTGGTACATTATATCACTGATGTCTACAGGTGGAGCAGAATTATGAATTTATTGCTGATGAAAGACCCTAATGTCAGTTTTCATCATTCTTTGTGTTTTCCATTTCACAGACATACATAAAATTATGTTTGAATCCATACATTTTACTATTCCAATGGGAAATTATTGATAGCCGTAGATTTTGCGCATGATATTTTTTTAAGTGCAGCTTTTTATTTTCTTTATTTGTTGGATATGGGTTTAATAACAGGGTGGGAGGATGAGGAAACTCCTGATGTACAAACAAATAATATTATTCAACTGGCCTACTTGATATCAAATGTGAAACTTCCATGTTAAAATGGTAATGTTTGGTGTCTGTGAAGATTCAAAAACTACAGCTGGGTCTGAAATGTTCGCCATTCCGTGTTTATTATGAATTATTCTTTGTTTCCACACAGTCCTCTTTTAAATGTTTATCATACATGCAAATGCATAATGCATTTCTCCTTATTCAGCCTAACACAGATTCTGTGATCCCCTGTGAACAATCAGCCTGGGAAAGGCTTTGCTGTCTTAACTCATCACATACACTGTAGCTTTGTGCCTGTTTATTGTGCTCATTGTCCACACTCAGTGGAGAACAGAAATGCGGGATTTTTCAGTCCTTACTTCTGAAGCACCAGATCCAAAGGTTTCCCAAGTAATCAACAAAACCCCAAACCATCCCCCACTGTGCGAATAGTCTCACAATCTCTAAATAACACTTGCTTTGCATATAAGAAAAACAATAACAACTTCTGCGAAAGGGAGCAGGGTTTTGCCTTGCACACTCACGCACTCACACACACACAGAGTGTATCTGGTAGATGCATCCTCCTTCTTCCTTTTGCACAGCATCATTTTTAAGAATGCATAATTGGTTCTCACCGTTGTACTTTAAACCTGCAAGTCTTATGTAGTTCAATTAAGTGTAATCACAGTGTTCTGCCCGTGTTTATTCCTGTACGTGACAGTGTGATGACATGATTACAAAGGGGTGAGGAAGAGAATGGTAATGTGGCCTTTATACATTTATGAAAGAAACTGCTGTCGTGTAGAGTGGGTAGGATTTCATTTGCAATAGTCTGGGCAGATTTACACCTAGGAGCCTGTTAAGGAGAAGGTTTAACACCAGACTTGAGCATGGCACAACCCCTTTGCTATCAGATGAAGAAACTAACATCATCCACCAGTGGTGGCGATGTAAACACCCAGCTTAGCTGCCGGCTCCCGGACACCGAGGCTCAGAAAAAGCTGCAGTTCACTGACAATGTTCACGCCAGCCAATTATGATTACTCTCCCTCTTTAATTACTTTTCAATTGAGGTGGAACCCACGATATTATCACCCTCTGCTCCTCTGATTCAGGCAGCCGACATAGGGAGTGTATATTAGGATCTGGAAAACATTCAGAAAGGTGACTAAAGAATGCAGCATGAAAGTACATTTTTTGAAAATTTGATATGGTCTTTGTTGGACATTTCCTCTCCTTATCTGCTTGTATTTTCACTTTCAAGTTGATAACACCCAGGCTGAGTTGAAACACGGTGATATTTCTGCCATTCTCTTCTGAGTTCATTGTGACTTTTTTATCATCAGCAGAAATGGAGGGAGACTGAATTAAACAGGAGCTGCAGAACTTGGAGCTTGCGATAACAATACAAATGGATTTTCTCTAACAGAGAAAAACAGCTGTCTCCATTATTTGAATGCTTCACCTTTCTCCATTCCATTAATTGGGTCTTTGATCACAAGCTGAGGTGGAGAGGCCCTGATAAGGAATAGGTTATTAGTAAAGTAGCCTAAAGGAATGAATCGGGCCTAGCACTTGCTGCAGAAGATGAGATAAACCCATAATGCCTGTGTATGTGAGTGGTAGAGAGTGATAGGGCCCTCAGACTGCCCTGAACTGCCTGCAAGAAGACTAATACTCTAGTGCTATGATACCTAATGCAGGATATAAATTTAGCTCCCGGGAATGGAATAGGATAAAAATTCCATAAAGAGTTTTCTGTAAATGGCTTACACTTTTATATCAAACTGTGTCAGAGTATTCACAAAAAAAAAACCCCAACATTTTCTTGATCTCACTATATGTTGAACACAACTGGAGGCTTTCAGTATAAGAAGGGGGAAAAATTACTGTTACATTTTTTCACCAAGACATTAATAAGAGCACCCTTTGAAGTGCGGTAAAGCTAAATTGGAGGAATTAAATTTGATTGAATCTAAGCCTGTTTATTTTTCATTTCTGCAGAGCAGGCGTTGAGTGATTTGTAATACTTCATTGGAAATCTTCAGGAACTTGCTATCATGTAATCCATTTTTTGCTGAAGAATACGACCGCAGGGGACAAGGCCATATTGGTTTGTTGTTAATGTACTGGAAAGAGGTACTATGGAGAAAACAGTTAATATTAAATTACGAACACAAGGTTATCTTTCTGCTGCACATGCTCCACTGCCCTAGGCAGGGGTAATCTGTTAATAGCATTCAGCCAAAATGACACCATTAAGGAACTGAAGCTACACATCTTTTGCAAGCTGAATGATGTATAAAGCTGGTTTTCTATCATCCTAGATGCAATAAATTATCCATGCTGCTAAAAATTGATACAAGACAGAAGTTTGATAGAACTGGCACCCCAACACAAATGGAAGTGCTGCTTGTCAGGAAAGGACACAGAGATGTGAGTGCTGCAGGCCTACCTTTTATTTGTGTCTCTCTTTCCCCCTTTCTGATTTTTCATGTTTTAAGTGTCAATCTGGCCCATTGCCTACAGTGGCATATAAATGGTGGGAGACCGAATGTGGAAAGAGAAAGGCAGAAAATGTATAGCCCATAAAGCAGTGTAGATGAGGAAACACGAAAGATGTGTGTCCCTGGTCTACCTTGAATGAATCACTGCTTTTTAGTATCTGTTCTTCATTGCAGATGTCTCTGTGAAAAAAAGCAAAGTCTATGTTAAACAGCTTCTACTTAAGATCAGCTACCTAAGAGCACTGGTTCAGATTTGTTCAACACTGTCCCATGATACATGAGGCCTCAATTCCTCCCCCTGAAACTGTTCCATTCTGTTATGGCATAACAAAAGCTTTTATTATGGCAGAGAAGAGAAAAGCCAAAACGGAGTGTTATGAGCCTTTTTAACTGTAGGAACTTACAGGATAGTTCTCCCTTTTTTAAATTAATTTCTTTGACTGTATGGATTCACTGTTGGTTCAGACCCTGTCCAGAAGGACCTGGAATTAGATCCATGAAGGTCACAGTGCTCACATCACACTTAACCCCCTAAATAGGATAAAAATGTGGTCCTCAAACCCTTTGCTGAGCTTCTGCTCATTCCTGGAAAGACTAAAGCCTCTATAAAGTCTCTGGTTTGTCATTGAATTTGTCTGAAGTTGCCCCAAGAGAAGTTAGAGCTCTTGACCCTTGATGGTACTGAGTAGCCATCTCCCTCCCTGTTCTGCCTCCATGGGATTTAGAAATGAGTCATCCTTGAGGTACGCTCAGCAGATTTGGCTCTCAACTACCAAGGGGTATCCCTTTTCTTCCCATTTGTCCAAGGCTTCAGCGGGGAGCCCAAAGGAGAGAGGTCAGCCCTAGGATGACCATCACTGATGCTGTTTAGTCGTGGATGGCAACATGCACCATCTCTCCGCTGTAGCTATTCTACTTTGCAGGGAGTAAAGAAAAGTTCAGTGGGCTGGGAAAAAAGCAAAGGGAAGAGGTGTGATATTTCTAGTTCATTAGGCACTTGTGTGAAAGGGAGAGGGACAGAGAAACCAGGGTTCCACTCCTGTGACAAAAACTAGTGGTTTAGCTTTTTTGTCCTCCTTCCACCCATCTATGGTGAAATGACACATATGAATAATGTGGGATAACATTTGAAGGCAGCGTGGCTGGAATGAGGACAGTGGGATCTGTACAATGAGGGGAGGAAGGGACCTCGGTCTGTATGCTTTAGGAGGAACATGTTTTCTTGAAGAGAGGCCTCTCTATTCTTGTTCAGCACTCAGCTATGACACCTGGCTTCCCCCGAAGTAGCATAGCCTGTTCAAAGCTGTAGTGTCTGTCATACAGCAGGTTTTGCTGAAACAGAAGGTAGTAGCTAGATAATGTGATGGATTCCCCAGATGAGCTGTCTTCATTCTGCTGTCTGAAGGTATAAACAAGCCCTGGGGATCCATCCCTAGTATTAGGATCCATTGGCCAGAAATGTAAATTTTTTTCAATTTTAGTAGAGCTTTTTAATTAGAGGTTTTTTTAAAGTAGAGTCCCATGAGGGCCAAGCCAAAGGCAGCAAGACTAAGCTTTTGTCAGTCCAACTTTTGCGTTGTCCAGGGGCACCTACATCCCAGTACAGCATAGAAAAGAGGTCCTACACAGACTGAAATAAGTTTTCTGTGGTTTCAGAGCAGAGCAATGTGACTGCACAGAAAAATTCAGCCTGCTGAGTTCCAGTTACCCCCTGTTCACTGCATCTGTGGCAAGATCCCTTATGGTACACCAGCAATCTCTCTCAGTTAGCCTAGGTATCTCCACACACAGGATCAATGTGTGTATACAAGTTTTCTATTGTTTCATTGCTTGTATTTTTAAAAGAAGTAACAGAAGTAATTCTATCAATCCCCACTCATCATCAAATTACTCCACGCCCAACCATATCCACGTAGCATGAAACACACTGGCAGGGTTGCAATAGCCAGAACAAGGAAAGAAAGTGATTAAAGCACTTAGTAACAGATGGGAAGGATGATTATTTTTAAAGGCAGCATGAAGATTTTCAGATAATTATTTGATACATACTGTTACTTGAAAGATTGAGAGCAGAATTATTATGGTACATTAAATCAAGATAGAACAGAGGAAAAGGGAAGGCCAGATGACTTTGAAAGAGTAAAAAATATTTGTAAGGGAACAGTCTAAATGAGCCTCCCAAAACTCATTAAAAAGGCCTAGATTCTGAATGAGACAAATTAAGATCCTGAGTTCAGTATGGGAGCATAGCTTCTTGTATACCCATTCAGACTGTTCGTTACATAGTATTTATTTATTGAATTTGTATAGGGAATTTATTTTAACCACAGAAAGCCAAATTTACAGTCTGATTTTTTTGTTGTTTTGTTTTTCATTTTGCATGAGTTTAAAACTGTCTCTTACTCCAAATCTAGAGAAGATAATTTGATTTGGTTAAATGACATGATTGCTGATGTAGTTTTTAAATCTTGAGCTAAACTGAAGAGCTGATATATGATATATGAATGTAATTTAAGTCAGATCTCTTGAGAGGAACATGCTGTAGTCCGACTGTCATTTACAGCTACAGAAAGTAATTGAAAAAGTGCCGTTAGATTAGAATGGTATCCTTTTAATCTGCCTTGGCACAGGTGTAGGTGGCTGAGGGTCCCTCTAATGAGTTGGTAAGGAAGGACTAAGTCTGGTTAAAAATAGAACATTTCCCCACAAAAATTTCCATTGTATTTCAGAAAAAGCAATTTTCCCTGGGAAAAACGCTGAGCAGGAAGCAAGGCAGGGAACACACAGCGGCTGCCCGCAGTGTTGTGCAGCAGGCACCGTTTCACAGCCGTCCCCCCCCCCCCTGTGTCTCCCCCCCCCGCCTCCCCCCCCCCCGCCGCCGGGCCCCCGCCTCAGGCTTCAGCTCACCTGTGTGCCCTGGGGTGAGGAGGTACAATACAGGACATCAAATGACCATGTGCAGGACAGGGTCCCTGTGCATCTGGCATCGCAGGAAGGATGGGGAGATTTGACGAGGAGCAATCCTGAGCCACCTCAGCCTGGATGAGTCTCAGCAAACTTCACTGCTAGTGTTTGCTCTCTACTCTTTCAGAAAGGGCAGAACTGTAAGCAATATTTGCAGCCCTTGGCAAATTTAGTGATATGCAAACTAAAGTACTTTTCTCAAAACTAAATGCTTGTTTTGTGACTTTGGGAATTTAGATGTGGAATGCATCCGAGGGGTCTAATCTATCCACAAATAATCCCACAGTAACAAAGAGAAATGTGCATATCAGCAAAGGTCCATTTCTTCTGCCAGGGCAGGTCTGGTCCTTTCAGCATGCTCCTCAGTGCTCTGCCCAGCAGAGCAGTCAGTGCTTGTCTGGTTTTAAACAAAGGAGTCTACCCTACAACCCGGTGATTTCTTTTTCACATGAGACTTCTGATCCTGAAAAGGAATTTGCCTCATTTTATAGTTATAATGAAACATTCTTCTATCTAATTACTTGTTTAAGGTACTACTAATGTTATTGAATTATGGGTAAAATACACAGTAGTCAGAACTAACAGAAAAGACGTTTGAGCTTTAATAAAATAATATGCATTTTGCACATTATTGAGCTGCATAGGTAGAAGCAAATATTACACTAACTGGTTTCTCTTAAGGTAGCATCTGAGTGTGTTAAAAAGTCTGTTGTTAATGGGAGAAAAATTATACATGATGCATCTTTTACTGTCATTGACAGAATCTGATATGAGCTGGAGTGTCTGACATTTCAGTGAGATCTAAATTGCAGGATCTAAGGGATCCAGAACTAAGGAATACTGCCAAGAGAGACACTCTTGTTGACTACAGGTCTCTAGAGGAGTGAAGGGGGCAGGAACAAGGACCTGAACAGTCATGTCAGTCAAAGGGAAATATTTGTGCAGGAGCAAAGGCAACCTATGGATCAGCACCTGGCTGCGCTGCTGGTGTCGCAGGCAGGGCTTTGGCTTGTCTTTCCAACAGACCCTCTTCAAGGAACAAAGATTGCTGGGGAGAGACAAGATCCACCTGAAAAAGTGGGGCAAAAGTATCTTTGCCAACAGTTCAGAGCCCAACATGCAGACACTTGCAATGGGATTCGATACTGGGGCTGATATTGTTCCAACATCTTTTTCAGTGTCTTGGGTGACATCCGTCAAGTTTGTTGATGACCTCAAGCTGGGAGAGAGTTAACAATACACTGAGGCAGTGGGTGATGAGGAACCCAGCTTCAACAAAGCCAAAGGCAAAGTCATCCTCCTGGGATGGAATAACACCATGCAACACTCCACGCTGGATGTTGCATGGTTAGGCAACAGCTCTGCAGAGAAAGATCTGCTGGTCTTGGTGGGCAACAGGTTGAATATAAGTCAGCAATGAGCCCTTGAGGCAGTGGAGTCTTACCACATCCTGGGCTGCATTAGCAGACCTTTCTGGTGCCAGAAGGTTGAGGAGAATGATTGTTTCCTTCTGTTCAGCACTTGCAAGAAGTAGTGTCCAGTTTTGAACCTTTTAGTACACGAAACATCAATAAGCTGAAGCAAGTCATGCGGACTGTCACTAAGCTGGCTGGGGGCTGGAGCACATGGTGTATGAGGAGAGACTGAGAATTTGTTTGGTCTAGGGAAGACAAGGCAAAGGATGGATCTAATTATCGTCTTCCACTACCTAATGGGTGCTTACAGAGAAGATGAAGTCAGACTTTTCTCAGGGGCACACAGTGAAAGGCAAGAAGCAACAGTTGCACGTTTTGGCAGGGAAAATGCTGTCTGGATATAAAAAAAAGCTTTACATAACAATAGTTGTTAAGCAAATGGACAGGCTGCCCAGAGAGGCGGTGGAGATGTCCTTGGAGATTTTCAAAACTTGACCGGACAGTGTCCTGAGCAACCTGATCCAGCTTTGATGTTAGCCCTGCTTTGAGAAGGAGATGGGACAAGCTGACCTCCAGAGGTCCCTTCTGACCTGAATTATTCTGTGATTCACTACCAATTTTTTAAAGACTTCTCTTTGAACTCTACAGAAACATCTTCTATGGAGAACAAGCTCCTTCTCCCTAATTTTAACCATCTGAAAAATAGATTGGGGAATTTGAAGAATGTGAAGTTAAATCGCAACGTGATCTACAGAATATGGTGTTTGCTTCTGGTTAAGTCAGTGATAGCCAGAAATCGTTACACAGGTTGGTGTTGCTGTCATTTTGACAGGTGATCAAAGGATGAAAGGAATAAACTATTACCTTGCTCCCAGTTTGTTTAAAGACACCAAGAAACGATGGAGTGACTAGAGTGGGGTGTATCAAATATGTTTTCAAAAACACTTGATTGTGGTTGTAGGCATCTCAGGACAAAAATTTCAAAACAAGTAACTCCCATTTTAATGAGGAAAATCTGTGTACAAAACCAGCTTTTGGACACAAATCACAATGCTTGTGCCTCTAAGTAACCAATTGCTAATGTAAATCAGGTGCTCAGAGGAACAAGTATTCTGAGTCATTTATTGTGGAGGGCAAATTTTGTGGATTCAAAATGGCTCCACACAAATCTCTTTGGAAAATCAGTACTCACATTCAATACGACTTTTTATGCTTTGTGGCCTGTGCAATTACACATCTCCTACTGTGTCAGTAAAGTTACTTCTCTAATTACCCCTATTCCACTCCCACTTCCCAAAATGACATTCAAAAATACAGGTGTGCAAAAATCATTAAGGGGAATAATGTTTGCACTAGCCTCATAATGGCTGCTTTAAGTTTTATTCTCAGTACATCAATCCACATGAGAACTCTGCAGATGTTAAAAACACATACACTCTATAAATTAATCTATGCCACTTGAGGGAATTGAAGGAAAGAAAGGAAATTCACATAATTCAATGTAATGAATTCAGATATCTAGCAGTGTGGCTTTACCACCAGCTTCATTTTCATTTTAAGTGTAGAAACTGGCAATCAAAGTTAGCACAAAAGTGATAGTCTTTTTATAAATGCACATGCTTTGCTGTTGGATGCTTCTTGGCTGATAAGCATGGCTTCTCAAGAGTATTTTCAGAGAGAACCAAAAGGCAATGCTGAATAGTTCAGATGCAAAAACTGAATAGGAAATGATGCTTCAGGCAAACAAAAGCCTCAGCAATGCTTATTAATTGATTATAAATCATTTTATCTTAAATAAAGGAAATGATTCTACTTGCAGTTTTAGAAAAGGGGGCCACAGAGCAAGGGGAGGGGTGGATGTGGATGAAAGGATACATCGAATATGAGCACCTCGATGCTGTCTGTGAAAATGTAAATCGCAGTAGGTAAGCAGTGCAAAGGGAGATTTTCAAAAAGTAGCATGAGGGGTTTTTTAAATGAGAAAACATTTTTTGTGTGCTACAGCAATCACAGACAGTCAATCAAATTATGCTTGTAGTGACCCCCACAAACCTCTCTTCATCCATGCGTGGATTACTGAGGAAGCATATCAGAAAGGATCCATTTAATAACCTCTTGTTTCTAACTGTTCTGGAAGCCTTTAGGTCTCTTCAGCCCTGCAGACAGGGACTGGAACCAGATGTTTCTGCATTTAGCTGGGGCCAAAATTGTTCCAGCTCAGTTTGAGTTCCCATCAAAAACGAATTCAGCAGAACAGCTCAGATTCGTTTCCAGTGGGAGACAAAAATAGTGGTTCAGTGTGGTTTACTGTTCTGGCATTGGATTTCTGCACAACTTCATGCTTCTCTGCCTCTCGGGTTAGGTGGAAGGGTTGCTGATTGATCTCTGCAAGGAGACAGGGTGCGACCCTGCTAAAGTGACATGAAGCAGTGCCACTGCATTTGTAGGACCATCACAACTGAACACAGAGGCAGCGATGGGAGCAGCTGGTTGCCAGTATTCAAAAGGTGGGTGTTGGCCTTACAGTAGGACAGAGATCTGTGGCCACCTCTGGAGGTCACCATGTCCTACCTCCTGCTCATAGCAGGGCTAGCATCACAGCTGGATCTGGTTGTCCAGGGCCTTGTCCAGTCATATTTTTAAGTTCTCCAGTAACAGAGGTTTCACAGACTCCCTGGGCAAACTGTCCATCTTCACCTTCTCTCTAACCCTGTCTTCAAGTAATTGAAGAACTTCCCAGTTCAGAGACGGTAAAAGGAGCCTCAGTACTATACAGTCTTGGAGAGATGGGGATCTTCTGCCCCGATCAGGACACAACAATCCATCTAGGAGTCGGCTTTTGCAAAAGTTTTTGTTTCCACAGATATTAATACCAAGTGATAGATACTATTGATGATCCTCTGATCACATGTTATCCCATTTACTCAGCATTATGCTGGCTAAACGTCTGGATGGTTAGACCAGGGCTTTGGGACCCTCTTATTTTATGCCAACATGTGGTGCCTTCCAAATTTGTAGTAATGTGTGGAGGTTGCTGTGGAGTCAGGATAATTCAGCACTTTATGTGTTCTAATTTTTTCTTCATATCCTATCTGTGAATGTACCTCAGAAATTGTAGACTGGAGTTCAAAGACTAATTTTGAGCATCTGGTGACTGGGCATCTATGGACATTGTATATGCACTCACATGTTGGCACAGATGGCAGAACGGGCTCCAAAGCAAAAAGAAACAATCCATGACAAAAGATGGTTGGAACTGTGAGCACAGGGTCCATAGGTGAGCACACATCTCTATGAAGTTTGCAGTTAAGCAAGGTGACCTGAATGGTGCAATCGAGTGCCTATTCTGGACCTGGTGATGTCTGGTATGTTCTTGGCTAGCCCAAAAGCCTCCACAAGGCATGAATTTGGAACCCTTGGGTAAAAAAAAATTAGAAAGGAGGTAGATTAAACTATCAGGAAACAGAAATTTGGGAAAAAATCTAAATCTGCTTCTGATGGATAAATAGAGACTGGTGGTGGAGAACTGCCAAGCCTCTATCAGTTGACATGGCAGAAGAGATTAGGAAGAAATAGTATTCCCATTTTGAGTAAATATTGTCCTGCATGGCAGCTGTCTTCTGATCACATTCATGTCATCATCACAAGGAAATGGAAAAAAAGATTATGAGAAGAATAAAAGGAAGACCCTCCAATAGACAGACTTTGGAGAACTGCTCCCATGACAGTGATTTGTGTCTGCACATCCAGCCTTAGTCCCAACTATCATCCAAAATCACTGCTGAAACTCATGAAAATGGGTGCTGCCTTGTACAGTAACAAGGAATGCACTGTTCATTACTCATCAGAAAAATGCGTTAAGAGACTCTCTCTTGAGAATGAGCTTCTGTTGAGGGAACATACCTATTATCAATGTTTGAAAATCCATGTGCCTATTTTAGACAAGTCCAAATAAGCTTTGATTAAAGGGCTGCTACAAATGTGAGGACTGGCATATTTGAACTAACATGGTCACAGTGATCATCTCTGGGCTGTTTTCTCTTCAGTCTCCTCCTCAGTTCCATCTTTGCTGCATATCTTCTGCCTTTTCTTTGTATAATAACTCAAGGTACCAGAGAGACAACAGAAAAACTGCCTACAGCTTCAACAGGCAAAGGGAGCGATAAATCTTTCAGGTTATTAAAGATGAGCCCAAAGTTGTCATTTTCCTATACTGCAAGATTGGTCTGTTTCCATGCTGTTCCTTATTCTTCATTAATAACATAATGTAAACTGACTTATCTTTGGCCCCATGTCCTTTTTTATTTTATTTCATACCTCGTATCACAGAGTTGTGATAAAGAGTCATCAAAATCATTGTTGCACCATATTTATAGGCACTACAGTGATTCAGTCTTCTGTTAGCTCATAAATGATGCTTTTCTGTAACTACTTTTATTTTTCCTCATTTGTCATCATGGCTCTGTCATTCGTTCTAACTTTTCATTGTCTCTTTTTTTGTCTGGAGAATGACATTTCCTGTATCCCATAAATATTTTAAATAACATTTTCAAAATACTGATGCAAATAATAACAATGAAATATTAGCAGGGTGCTATTTTTGACTCAATATCTATTTATCACCTTCTGCTTAAACACATCATGTATTTTCATGTTCTAACTTTCACTTGGATATTACAAATCACTTCAGAAGCATAATTTGGTTCAGTCTTAGAATGCTTGTTGAAGGAAGAAAATAAAAATATCCCTATTTTAGAAAAAGAGCAAATTGTAAAAGTCATCCTGAAGTGACCTGCCCAGCAACTTGGTTCCGGGAGAGGACACAAGAACGCAGACTCTCCATTCTTTGCATTGAGTATAGTGTAAATATATATAGTATATTCAATTCTTGACATTCAGAAAACAATTTTCTTAGTATTCTCTTTAAACAGTACTTTTTATTGATGGTTTAATGAGAGACCAGTACTACTCATAGACCTGTGAGGTCTCCAGCAAGAATATATGACTGTGAACAACTGTTTCTTAGTTAAGAAGAAGGCCTGACCACCACGGATAAGATCCAAAATTGTTATAATCAAATAATTTATTTTGGTGATGGCCTTAAAGAAGATACCTCAAAGAAAGAGTAAAAACCACGATACTGATTTAAACTCTGACAAGCAAGGCATAGTATCTGCTCCAAGATGTAAGAAAAATTTTACAATGCATCCCAAGAGCCAACCCATGTTTCAGAGCAACTGTATTTTTGGCATAAAACTTTTTTTGGCAAAACTTCGGCAACAGTTCCTTGAAGCCAAATACACACAAGATGATAGAAAAATATTAGCTTTTATTGCTTTTGAATGTCATACTTTTGAATATCACTGAGATACCTTTAAATGTCATTTAAATGTCATTGGTCTTGTGCAGGGCTCAGGGGAAGATATAGAAATGTAAAATGGAAAGGAACTTTCAGAGTCATCACGTGATATTTTCCATAAACTGATCAAAGTTCATCATAATCCTTGTTAGGCTATTTGCTTTTTCCCCTTTCTTTCCTACCCCAGCTACTCCTATCTGAAGATGGACCCGGGATCCCAGGGAACTGAAAACCTGTCTTCTCAACATTTCCATATCAGACCACCTATTCAATCTACTCTATACTCTTAATTAAATCCTATTTTTAATTAATTGTAGCTTATCAGTCTTTATTGTGAACATCTAAATATTTCTAGTATCACCATGAGACAATGCTAGGGAGTGATATGTCACAGATAAATTGAATCTAAAGTGTAAACAAGTATAGAAGTCACTCATAACCTAACTTTTGGGGGATTTGATAGGTATTATTTCCAAACACACACACACTTATATATGTATATATATTTTACCTGGATATGAAAACCTTCTGTATTGGAACAGTGCCAATTAGACTGATTTGTTAAGATGCACTATAACTTAGTTGACATTTTACCCCAGGGGACAATTTTTGCCTTTTGTATAATGTGTTTTCAGATCCTAAGCTTATGAAACTCATGTCCACTGAGAATAGTATAGATTTTCAGTGTCAAATCCTGAGTCAGGTTATGTCCTTGATTTTTAAGTAGGACTCTACATTAAAATCAATTTTTCAGAGGGAAAAAAATGAAAATATCAATAAAAACATCTCAATTCTCTTCTTAAAGAAGCAACCCATAAAATTAGCAGGAAGGCCATGAAAGTGTTTTCTAAATACAAATACCTTTCAATACAAGGAGGGGGCTTAGCTTTGACTTTACCTGAGAAAGCATGCAAAGATCATTAGAATGAGACTAGAAGAGACGGGTAGTGTTTTGATAATAAACCAAAAATATCAGAAGACTGAAAGGCTAAATGACATAATTTAGAACTGATTTTTCAGCCATTAAGTTGCAATAACTCATAAAAAGGCTATAGAGTAAAACAAATTAATTGTGCTAACAAATTTCTTAGAAATACAGAGATCACTCCTAACTACACAGAAGGGCATGGTATAACATTAAGGAATCTAAAAAAAAATCAGACATTTCAGAATCCCTTAAGACTTCAGTGAATTAAACATCTTCATGAAACAAACTCTCCATTATAATTATAACAAATTATTTCAGTGAAATACAAAATATTCTTCTATGTATGATGCCATGTGCAAGCCTGATCAGAAGTTGCTACAGTCTTTGGCTATGAGGGATCCACTGCAGCTCCTGTTAAAATTAACAGAATGAGTTAACTGAAGCATCAGTACATTAGGAAATAACTGCAGACACCCAAACCTTTAAAGACTCACCCCATCAAAACACATTATGAAAGGGTTTCACAATGTACCCATGGACATTCTGCAGTGACAGCCCAGGATTAAGGAAATATCATCTTTTCCCATCAAAAAGTAAAGTTCCATTAAAAATTATTATGAAACCCCACCTGCTAAGTCAGGGGTGGTGTCCGTGCTCTCTGGTCAGAGAAGAATTAAGGTATATCCATCTTTAGATGGATTTTGCTTTTAAAAAATGCATTTAAATTTGCATTTAAAAGATTTGTGGCCTTCCCAGGTAATCCATGGTCTGCTATCTTGGCCAGAACAATTAAACCATTTATGTAGCTTTGTTAAATTTGATCTTGCTAGAATAGGTCTACTGAGATTTTTGTCTGAATCTTCCATTTTATAAAGATATGTCCCAAATAAGAATTTATTAACATGCTTATCTGTAATAATTCGCTTCTTATGCTATCTCACAATTACTAGTCCTTTTAAGAGAAATTTGAAAAGTGTAAGTAAATCTTACATGACATTTTAGGCATCTATTTAATATCTGAAATTAAAACTGTTATGACACTGCACAAGACCAGGCTGACAAAAACAATATACTCAAGAAAAATAAAGAAACAGAACAGATATTTATCATCTGGTAAAAAAATAAGGAAAATGTTATGTAAAACTAGAAGTTTAATAATAAAAATACGGTAGTGTAATAGCAATTCTTCAAAAAATCTCCCATGTACAAAGACATTTTAATAATAGCAAAATTTAACATATTTCAGAGGAATAGTCTTGCTTTATTTTAACTTTTTAAATAATAAATATATTAAATCTTTCCTAAGAACTGATTTTACAAAAAAGTGGCATGTGTTTCAGTATATGAGCAGTTACATGCAATTCTATATTACAGCTCACAGGAGTAATATTAGATGTAGAAGCAGTGAATTTGACCTCACATAAATTTTAGTCATTTCATAGTGAGTACAGGACTTGAATCAAACATTTTAAGGTTTTGAGTCTCTCTGGGGGTTTGGCTGCATTGAATCAGACTATTCCACTTCCACCTGCAATTACCTTCAAATCCACATGCAGTTTTAACATTATCATTGCAAATTATTTGGCTAATTATTTATGTACTTATATCTTGAAGTTACGACAAATCTATTTTTGAAAGGCAGTGTCTCTGCCAGCTGTTCTTTGATCCAAAACCTTTTTCTTTTGTTCCGTGCTGTTGGCAGTGGGCAGAATAACGAGAACTAATCGCTGTAGCTAAGTGGTCTTCACACTTGAGAAGCCCATTCTACATTGCATCATCATTCTCCTGAGTCCCAGGATGGTCTGAAAAAATGCGTAACTTCAAGTTGTACAAAACCCAGAGAATAGACTCCAATTGGCAATTCCTCATTTTTGAGATAAAATTTAGACTTATGCACTTCTAAGTGCTACAAGCTTTGCCTTTCAGTGCTAAATCTGCTCAATCAGATTTTCAAGTATGAATTTAAGGGCTTCACATAAGCAGTTGTTTTCAATATGTTTCTCTACAAGGCATAAGAACAAAGAATAACTGCACAGAAAAATAGTATTAGCTGAAGTTTAGATGAAAACTTAAGCCAGGTTAACATTAAGGACTTCAGAAAATACAGAGGAAAAACAATGGTGCATTTAGCTGAACCATACCGGTGGGCAGAGCCAGGGCCAGCCCTGGCAGCTGTGATTTCCAGTACCACAGCCCAAAAGGTCCTGGGAAAATCAGTCATTTTCTATGATACCAGGCCCCATAAAGAAGAATGAACACTTTTTCTCAGCCTCTAACACAGTTTCCTCAGGGTCTTCCAATGCCATAATCAGATGTGCAGAGCAACTCAGACCAGTTGGTGAGCTGGGTTCATTTGAGCAATGTGGATTTTGACACAGCCTAATGTATCTAGGGCTGCAAAACGGAGCAAAATGGTAACACGTGTCCTGCTGCTCTTAAGCAACGCTGAATTATACTGTTCCACTTTTAAGGTATTGTTTGTGATGTGTTTGTGAGTTATGCCAAGGGCACTTAGATCACAGCCTTGCTACAATAAAAAGATATAATAACTGAGGGATGTGAACTGAACATCTCTGCTCTATTAAAGGCAGGGTTTCTATTCTGCAGTATACTACAAGTGGTAATAATTACTAAAGAACGCATAACAAAAAAAAAGGCACTATCTTTTAAGCCATAAACCAAATAGAAAGAGTTATAGTTTAATTAATTTTGTTTTCTTTTAGGAACCCAAATAAGAGCCCATCCCACACTCTAGGGCTCCTCAACAATAGTTCAGTTTTCATAATGAAGTAAAACAATGGACAGCTCATCTTTCTCCAAAAATAAGTGCACAAACAAACAAAGTAATCAAATAAAGTCCCCTCACAGCAGGCAAAAATCTCAAAGTTGGGCTTTCAGCTTAACTCTGCATCTCCTGTTTTCCAAGTCCTTGAGTTCTCATCTTTGTACTGAACGCATGCAAACTGCCATGTTAGACAAACAAAATTGTGTGGGGGTTGACATCCACCACAACCCGTTTTCTCTAAGTGTTCTCAGAGGGAATGACTCAGGATTGCAGAATCTGCATGAAGGAAATATAATCCTATGGAGGGGGCAAGTCAAACCACCAGAACTTTCTGGAAAAGTCGGGTAGTTTTCATGCATTATTAGCAGATTTCAAGATTTTTCAAAAGAAAAATTTAAAGCAAGAAAGTTAGCGTTGCAAATTTCCAAAAGGAAGCTATATTTGATTAAGTGCAGCTGCAAGAGAAAGATCCCAATTTTCTCCTCGTGGACCATACTGAGAAAGAGAGAAAAATTCTGGTCATGTTAATCTCGGAGGGGCAAAACTCCACTATGGCGTAACATTCCTAGGAGAAGGAGGGGTTAAATGTGCATAAACCAGTGTAAAGATGAAACAAAGGTGGTAATTATTTCAGGAAAGAAAACATTTCTTTCAAGGGCTGGAAACTCATGGGATAGTAACTATAACTGAAAGAGTTTCTAGAGTACAATAGAAGCCCATGCTAATATAAAATAAAAATGTAGATAAAAAGAAAGCAGAGCTAAATGGAAGTATAAGATAAAGAGGGAGAAAAAAAAGAGCAAGAAGATAAATCTCACAGACAAGAATATTGAGATTTGGTCACTTGTCAAAAAACAGAACAAAGAAAAGGTCAAAGACCAGGGACTGATGCTACACATGTAAATTTGCCCAAGAAAAGTAGAGACCCATGCCAAACCCTGACAAGGAGTTGCTTGTGTGGAGTAAAAAAATGTCATGTTGTTTCCATATTTTTTTCCCATTCCCCAGAAACAACATTACTATAGGATACAACTACCAAGTACATGATCTTCTACAAAACAACTATTTTTTCGTAAGACAGATATATAAGATAGGCAGGATGAATCACCCTTGGACATGCCTTGCTCTCTCCTCTCATTATAACAGAGGTCTAGATAAGTGAGTTAGGCTACATGTCTAGCTTAAAGATGGCTAAAACTAAGATAAATCCAAACTACTTGGAAAAGAACAAAAGTATTGTTATGTCTTACAAACAACCCTAACATACATTAAGCAGATCTATTATGGGGCACATGAACAAGAATCAAGTCATGTAATGGCAGAATGTCTGAAGTTTCTTGGAGTGGAAAACAAGACGTCGGTCTCCAAGATCTGAAACCAAGTATCTTTTCCAGAAATGCTTAGACAGAGCAACACAAAACCCTGAAGAATCCTACTGTATGCTTCCGACAAACGTGTGAATTTAGAGAATGGTGGAGAGTGTTATGAGTGTATGAGTCGTGTTATAAGTACATATTGTATTTTTCCCCTGAATAGGGGAGATGGGCTTTCAGAGGCCTGGAATAGCTGACTGGCACCAGCTCTCGTTGGGCCAAAGGCTGTTGAACCCACCAGTGAGGCAGACACACTCTGTCTCCCTCCTTCCTTCTCCCTCCACTTCCCGCCTCCGAAACTCCCACCTCTTATGCTTGTTAGGTCGTTTGTTGTTATGTTCCAGACTCATCATAGCGATTGACTGACTCAGAATTATCATTAATCACTATTTAAGAGCATTACAGTGGTTTTTAACCTGGAGTAAATGGGAATATTGTGAAAAAGATACTAGACATGATAATTTCTTTCTTTTCCTTTCTTTTCTTTCCTGCCCTGCTAGCAATCAGAAATATATCTCTTCTCCTCTCCACAAGGAGAAGAGCTGACGAGAGAGTTGTCTCCAGAGAGAAAAGAAAGATATGGGTCAGTGACACAATCTTCTCAAGCACAGCTACTGTGCCTCGAGAGGGCAGGAAGAATTTGAGCTGAAACTAGGTATCTATCCCCTTCTTCTGGTCCCACTGCAGCTTTCCATTCCCTGAAGTGAGTTACCAATCAGGGAGGTAAGAGATATTCTAAATAAAATAGGGGGTATTACTTCCCAGTTCCTCTTATTCATGCTCTCTACTTGCAAGTAAATAGGGAGTTGCCACCCAGAGCTTCTTAAGGTCACAGAGGTATAGCATCTTCAACTTTTATCTCTGTTTATCACTGAAGCAATGGGTGAACACTCAAGAGAGGTATTGTTCGATGTTATTCATTCAGAGGAATCTCATGTTGAATGTTATTTGATCTTTACCACTTGCTCTTCAGAGAAGATCCTTTCTTTTTCAGTATTGTTGACAAGATACAGTGCTGGCATTAATGACCATGTTCTTTGTCTCGTGACTGTAATATTCCTTGCTGAAATTATTTAGAAAGATCCTTAGGTAATAGAAAGGATGTGTTTATTCTTCTACTTATGCCTCTGATTTATTTCATTTTCTCCACAGCTCTGTTCCTTCCTGTTCTTACTTGTTAAATTGCAAACCTTTCATTCTCTCTTGAGTCCCAGCTGCCTCTAAAAGGGTAATTCATACTTCACAGACTGAGACTCATCCTTACCCCGACTCATGTTCGGGCTCTTTAGAAGAAAGTGAACTTCCTGTGGTATAAGCCACATGGAAAGGGTTAGAGCCGAACAATATTTATGTAAGCATGTTGTTGCTTTGACAGAGCCATGGGGAGCAAACTGTTAGGGGCCTTTCTGTTTAAAGGCTCACAGGACTTTGTGAAGGAGAACACAGAAATCTGTGGACTTAAAATGCTGTGAGGCATTTGGAGCCAAAGCTCAAGGGTGGTCTTTTTTTGGAAACCTCACAAAAAAAGAAAGTTTTCTGTTTCCCCTCATTCTTGCCCCATCTGCAGTAAGTCCCTAAATAGCGTATTTTGATCAAATGGACAACAGCAGGGATAAGATCAGGAGATCAGGCAGGCACGGGGCCAGGGAGAGGGGGTTGTGCACTCACAACATGGGGAGAAAAGGCCAACAGAAATTTTGGCCAAGATCAAACCTCGTCAGAGAAAGCTAGAGCTGTGAGAACTGGAGAGGAAGAAAGAATTTGGAAGGAAGTCAAGGTAAACAAAGTTTAGAAAGTGAATCAGAACTCAAAGTTTAACACCAAAACTCTGAGGCCTTTGCTGAAAAAGAGAGGTAAAATTCTGAAAAAGATTAGGAGGAGGGATGCGATGGGAAAGTCTGCCTTTATGTCCTTAATCTCTATTGGGTGCTTCATTTATGTATTCCATAGCCATCTCCCCATGCCAAAAGCTATTTGCCTCAGAGAGACTGAAATACTTCTCAGGGAAGAAGAGTCAAAACAACGTTTTTTTAAGAATTGTGGATCACTGTTCTCCTTACAAAGAGGACAGGGTGGTTTCTAGACACATTTTCTTTCTAATATTTATATGGTTAATTGTTTTCTGCAAAGAGTCATTAAAATTTCCCCTAATTTTTTTCTTCTTTATTTCCACTCAACTCTACGGTTTTTGATCCCCAGCTTATCCCACTATCACTATCCTGTTCTAATTATCTTCCTTACTGCCTAAATTACTATACATGCATTCTTTTTCCCCTCCAGGACTTGGCTTCTCATACTTTGATCTGCTAATTGGCTTTTTAATCATCTCACTTTGTTTTATTTTCTTTTTGATACTTAAAAAGGAATTATTGACTGTAATGACCTGAAAGGTACCAGTTTGATAACACTGGCTCCTGAGACCTCAGAGTCAGCCCCAGATATGCTGATTCCAACGCAACTAGTGCAACTGCACAGCCAAGAGACAGAGCATCTCTGCATCTGGGTATGTGGTTTAGGCTCCATCTCCATGGTTTTTCTTGTTTCCCCCTAGAACCCTTGTAATTTAAATGTCTGTCCACAGGTGTTTGGACAGAGACTGTCAGCTCACTGCAACCTCTGCACATCTTCTGGTCCTGTTTGTCTCCTTCCCTCAGTCCTCCTTTCAATTCTGTTTCTTCTCCTTGCCAGTGTTTCCTTCCTTTTAATAATTCATGTTAAATTCCACAAAGCTCCAGTTTTCTTATTTTACTGACCCTTTTCATAGACCCTTGCTTTTCCTTTTTACAGTCATGTCTACACATTGTCAAAGCATGTAGGGCCACACTATAAGGGGTTGTGGGCTAAAGATCAAACCAGTCACTGAGTAGAGAAGTTCACGATCTTTTGGGTAACATACATCCACACGTGCCATTCTGCTGTACCGGCATTTCAGACTCTAATAATCCACTTGACATTCCTGGATTTGCCTAGTGATGACAGTCTCTGTATATTAAGGCTAGTAAATGTCTCTATTGCAAATCACATTTATGAGTTTTTTACTGTCTTGAAGACTGTCAGAGGCAGACATCTGAAGGGTGCGATTTCTTGACAGACTGTTTATGTACTAATGTGTAAAATTTCCCTAAAATCTGCTCTGCCATTTCTGTTGCCCGTAGGGTTGAGAAATTCAGTAGTGCCTTATGTTAGTGGTTGTCTAATCGTCTTGAATACAAGTTCTTCCCATTGCACTATCATCATGCCATAAAATGGTTCATTGAAGTTTCCTAGAAATAGAAAAGGAGTTTAAAAAGTAAAAATCACTGCTGGGTTTCCCTCTGCAAAATAAAGATTTAATTTAACAAATTTCAGTGCTTATGTGTAAAATAAAATGTGTGCATTTGGGGGATTGTTTTTAAATGTGGGAAAATCAAAGTCATATGGAAAATGAAGTTTAAAGAACTATTTTGTGAATGTAAAGGTAAAATGTTGCCTTTCCTACACAGAAGACAGGCTCTGTGGGAAAGAGTGGAGTGATGCTTATCTTTGTGCTAGGTCAGAGCCTTTTGATAAAGATGGTAGCGTAGGAGTGGTCAGATAAACCCATAATGGAATCCACACAGTTGTTTTGTTTACTATCTCTCTAGCAAAGGTGGCTGGTACCCATACCTCTGTGAATCCAGCCAAGCCATCTCTGAGAAGCTAATCAAGCAGAGAGGAAAGATGGGAGTGAGTAGTCTTAGCTATAATTAAAAATCCCGGAAATAATTATGCTTAATATTTTATTGTGTTTAAACGCTGAAGAATTTTGACTGATCACATCAACATATTTTTGTAGAGAAGCCTTTATTTCCAGCAGGGTTCTGCAGGTATCCAGGTACCAGATATGACCTACCAGATTTCCCATAACACATGATTTTTCCCAAAGAAATAAAAGATATTTAATGAAACAAGGATGCATGTTAAAACAAACAAACAAACAAACACAAATGTGTACAAGAAAGAGAGCTGCCACAGAGAGAATTAGAGACGAGTTGTAGCATGAAATGGCTTAAGAAGTCTGAGGTATGCCACAGCGAGGTCAGTGTCATACACCCAGTCATCTCAGTCCAAAGAGATATCAAATCATAGCTAAGAGAGAGATAGCATTTGTATGTGAAGTTAATTGAAAAGAAATCATTAAACAAATAATGAGATATATTGAAGCAGATAAAGTAGCAACCCAAATCCATAGTCAGTGCATTAAAAATAAAGCTTTTAATACATAGCACTGCATGTATATTAGACACTGGATATTTCATCACGTTAACAACACAGTAATAGCTGCTAAATGCAGCTCCATGAAAGCAAAAGAATTACAAAAGAAATACATGTCTACTTAGTGTCTCAACAATTTCATATTTTTATTTAAGCAAATATTTCAGTTTCATTGAGTATAAGGTGGTAAATTCTCTTTTCCATTAATTTGTGCATATAAGGCTAAAAAATCCTTATTGTGAAATACATATTTTCTATCACAAAAGAAAAAAGACAACCAAATTAAAACCTGATTATATCATTTCACTGCTATAAAGTCTGAAGAGTACTTAAGATAAACACTAAAGATATCATTATCAGTATATATTTATGTCATAGGCAGAGCTGAACAACTACTTCAATTAAACTTAGTTTAGTTAGTTTTCCACAGGGTTGTAAAGGTCTCTGAAAGTGCTAAGATTTATTATTTCTTAAATGTAATAGAACAAAAAAGTAAGGCTGTATTTTTTATACCCCTTAATATACTTTTTTTTTCTCTCACTTTGCCTTGGAAACACTACTAATTAATTGTTTTGGCTGAAGAAGTGAATCAGTGAAACAAATCTAATTTCATGTCTGATGCTAAAAGGGCATGTCTGGACCTCCGTACGCTAGAACATGGTCTTATTCCACAAACTGAAAGAGATGCAGCAACACAGTTTATCTGAAAAGTCAGTGGATTTAAGACAGGAAGACATTTTTAACCAGTATGGTAAAACATATACTGTGAAACTGGAGACTGAAAGTTTTTTTCTGAGTAAATCTACTATCCTCTGGTTTGAAGAAAAATGCTCTTCAGAGGAAATAGATGGCATGCTATATCTATCAATCAATCAATCATTTGCTTGATCGATGTCTTTCACTCCTTGAAGAAATGACAATACACAAGACTTAGCTGAAGTGGAACAAATGTTCACTTGCTCATCTTTAATGTAAATGTACCTTATGGATTGTTGAACTTTCCAGAGACTACTGCTGTGTTGATTAATTGCTAATGAATGCTAATGAAGGAGTGAGGTGAATATACACAGTGATGTATTTAAGTGATGATTGATTGGATTTAACACTAGCTGTCAGGAGAGTACTTACCACATGCACAACAAGTCCATAAATATGCACAGAACTGTTAGTTGTCTTCCTGCGTGTCTCTCTGGTCTTTTAAGTCGATCTGTGACAGGGAGAGAACTGCCCCTCTAGACTTTCACTGCTAAAGTAAATTCATTCCTTAGGAAGGACATCACCTTTCAATGACAGGTTTTAATTAAACATTGATGATCGGTGTACAGTTGCATGACAAAATGTCACTCGAGGAGTTCCCTTTTAAAAGCAAAAGTCAATTTTTAGAAAATGTTAATAGTAAAGAAAATGCTAAGAGACCGACAAAAATAGAAAGAGGCTGTTCATCAAAGCTCCAAAATACAGAGGGGACATTAGGATAAACGAAAGAAAGAAATGCCATTTCCAATTTAAGAAGAGCAATACTACATTATTCCTTTATGAGATGGAGGAAAATAAATTGGAGCAGCAAACTTTTTCTGGCAAGTGCTACGCAGCTGGTTAGAAATTTCAGTGGCTAAGAAAAAAACCAGCTACTGACCAAATAAAGAAAAGTAAGAGAAGTGTGTGCCTGGCTCAAGTGCAAGGGAAGAGAGAACGGGAGGTGGAGGGTGCAGTGGAGCAGACCCTGGAGCCAGGATGGGGGATGGTCTGTGGAGATTGTTGCCAGCTCAGAATAAATTGCCCGAGTGGGAAGCGGGATTTATTTTTGTCATTTGGTTGACAAATGCTCAATGTTCAGCTATCAATATCCAAATTTCTATTGTGCTAAGGTCTTTTGAAACACCTACCATAGCTGCATGTGAATATCTCCCAAACACTAGTCTCTGGTGAATTCAGTACAACGATAATGTGTTCATTTCAATTCAAAATGACCTTTCAAAATAAAAGTTAAAGTTCCTTTCTTCAAAAGGAGTTCTTTTTCAATAATAAATATATCCTTCACACAGTCAAACTAAAGCTAATCAAGTTGTTTATTTTATACAGCCCACAAGAAAGGAATAGATAGGAACAGCTATTTCTAAACACTTTGGAGGAACTCACATATTACCAGCCACCAGTAATTTTCAGCCACCTTTGATTTTCAAGTCCTTAAGCACTTTCCGGTACGTATGCAGACCCTCATACAGATAATTTAAACCTACTAGTAGTTAACAGCTGGCTGTTGAAGGTAATTGCTATACTTGCAGGACTAAGAGGTGAAATTCTGACATTGGCAGGAGCATATTCAAATATTTCTAACGATTCAGAAAATTTAATTTAGAGTCAGCTTTTCTGCTGCTGCTGAAATTTGTTTGTACTAAGTTGAGCTGGCATTGAGGTTTAAGAAATTGGCCTATACTTGCACATGCCAATGGGAAGGGAATCAATTTGGTGATGGTGAATTTCCACCTGGGCAGCTCTGGAGGTAACCACAATTTCTTGCTCTGACTGTACTGCCAGGGAGCTTTGATTCGGCAACAGACTTTGGCAGTGAATTGGCCGCTATAAATGGTAGACCCAGACCTTTTGCTAAGTGAAGGGAAGGAGAGCATCAACTGCCCTTGTATCAGTGCAAAACTTCTCACTTAGAAGAGGAAAATCCATTTCAGTGGTATTCCTACAGGAAAAATCTGCATAACTGAGATGTTAAAATAATTGGTGGTAACCCATTTAGGCAAAATGGAGAAATGAGGAAGAGAAAGGCTCTGTAAGGCAAGTCTTGCTTCCAAGTTACTGGCATCTCAAAAGCAGATGCCTCAGGTCAGCTGGAATAAAATAATTTAAACAAACAACTGCAAATGAGAATTGGAAACTGGTTTTAAAATATCGTCTGGTCACAATCTTGCAATTTGAGAAGAGAGCCACATGGGGAAAAACACAAAAAAACAACCAACTTGATTTAGAGGGAATGTAAAAAACCCAAGAATTAATTACAGAATAATATAAAACAGTTCAGAAAAAAAGAGGATGTTCATAGTGATTAATGCAAATTAGGAGCTATGAATAATAGAAAACAGAAAAGGGAGACAAAAGAACGTAAGGAGTTGTCTAGGGTCAGCTGATAAGATGATACAAAGGAGAATTTTAAATATATTAGGATCAGAAGAAATGCTCAAAAGCTGCTGTAAGTGGGGAAAATCCCAATATCGAAGCACATTGGACATGCTTCTGTCCTGTAGTTACTGAAAGAAGTAGTCATATCATATGCTGACAGTGAAGTGACTTATGTTCCAATGAAAATATGAAAAAATGAAAATACTAACCAGTAGCTATTAAAAGTAGATTTTTCAACAGTGACAAACCCAATCCATTTGCATACTAGGGTTTAGATCAGCTAGTCTAGGAGTCGTCTGAATCATTCGGCATGTTTTTCAGTATATTTGGAATACAGGAAAGACCCCAAGGAATGGAAGAAAGTTGCCGGGCTAGAATAAAAAGAGAGAACACAAAGAGACAGATAACTATAGCTTCTTAGTCTGATGTCAGTTCCAGACAAAAATGACACACGTTCACATATGATACAACTTGGGTTAATAAAGGATATTACTAGAACCACTCAGCATAGATTAAAAAACCTACAATCTTAGCTAAGCCATCTGCTATTTTTAAATAAGATTACCTGATTGCTCTAAACATATCACTGTTATAGTGCATTTGTCTTTTTACTATTACTGTACAAATTTTCAATTAAGGACACAGAAAGAAATGCTAAGAGTTGTCACTGTTTAGGTGGCTTAAAAATTTGCTACCTGATATGTCTCAAAATGCAGTTAGGAATGGGGAGTTTTAGAAAAGGTAAAGTTTCTAAAGAAATAAAACATCTTCAATTATAGTACCATTCTACTCACGTGTCAGAAAAAGTTTCTGGCATATTCCTGAAGAAATCCACATTGGCAGAAAAGAAGGTTGAACTTTTTGTTTGGTTTTTGAAAAGCTGACCTGAGTGGCACCTGTTGACCTCCTGAAGAACATGGTAGCAGACCTAGCACATTTTTTCTCTCAGTCCTGTCTTCTCATTCATTTTGCTCTGTTGCTTTGCCAGGATTTTGCAGGGACTCTTGCCACTGCCTTCTTCATTATTCAGGCAAACGCATACGTAACCCAGCTTCTCTCAAACACTGTGGCTACCCAAATCGCTGTGTAAAAAATCTCATGATTACTGGAGGCCATTGTGCCTTATGAAGAATTACATCAAGTAATTCTTGACAGATTTTTTTAGACCTTGTTTAGAATTTTAATTTAATTTTTATTTTTTTCAGTGGCTAAAGAGAAAGCCTCTAAAATAGACAGTCTTTTTAATGGGACACTTCCACTGAAGAGATTTGTCAGGAAGGAGGTAGAAATTTGTATGGATTTGAAATTTTCAGGTTACTTAACGACCCTGGATTGAAGGTCCAGGTTTGAAAAAGTACACACAGCATCTGAGACTGGGGAGAGACTTCCAGGCAATCTTAGCTGTTGCTGTAGCATTTTTGTGAACTGGGGAGATTTTCAGAGGTGCTGCCTGCAGAGTTTCCAATAGGAGCTGCTTGATACCACCTTGCTGTGAGAACATTGCTCTAAATCTAAAGCATAAGATTGAATAAATAGGTTGTCCTTTTTGGGCAGGAGACCACATTAACCTTTACACTCATACACACAAAGACTAATTCTAACAGTTCAAGAAAATAATTTTTTTTTACCTTTCCTCTTGTTTTATTAATCTTCTCCCAACCTGCATGATCACCACCCATCACAGACCCTTCAGGGAACGCCGTTCATGTGTGCTGTATAAGCCAGCCTGTGCTGCAGTGTACTGTTTTGTTTTATACCAACTGTATGAAATCAAGGATTTCTCCTAAGCATAATGTGTTTTGGATTTGTGATAGACCCATGTGTCTCACTATTTCACTGATAACCACCAGAAAGTTGCCAGGCTGCTCTGTCTGGCCCTGTGTCCATGTCTGGATCTAAATGCTGTCAAGTTCTCTGGTTTTAAACATCCCTGTGATGCAGCACTCTTCGTAGCTTCTCTGGCACATCTCCAGAAGACAAGCACTGTGTCTGAGGGTGACAAGACACAGTCCTGAATAATCTTTCAAAAGAGCACTCAGGAACGGGAAGAATGAGTCCATCCCACCCAGTGTCTTCAGAGCAGGCTGTATAGGAAGGAACAAATGCACATCCAAATTTATTTGTTTCCACAGAAAAAAAATCATCAAAAAAACTTAGGATTAATTATGTCAAAATCTACTGCAATGACAGCATCAGCAAGGCATGTTTTTTTGTACTCATCGGTCAGGTGAGATACTCAGCATTATCTCTGTGCTGAGGCATAGCTGGGGCTGAAGGACAACTTGACCCATGACCGGACCCGCCATGGCCTCAGTGACACGCTGGTCTAGCAGGGACTGGGTGCAAACGGTCAGAAGGCAGCATGGGACTCACCAAGCCACATGACAGCATTGGTCACCATGCACGTGAAGCATTGTTTTATTATAGCAGTCACTTAAGGATACTGCAGCAGTAGTTGAGCAGTGGTGATCACTGAAATGGTGTAGCACATTGCCCAGTGACTGCAGAGGGCTCCCCATCGGCCACCCGCGCATCAAGACTGCTTGGAGGGAGGGGAATGGGAAATTAAAAATGCATGTGGTACTTCTTCTCCTGACTTGGTCTACCGGATTCTTCCATAAAATCATTAACAAAAAACTAAGACCCCAGCAATCACCCAAGGAAGTTTTGACAGGAGGGATGGGCAAACACACAGAACTCTTATGTTCCTACAGCCAGCCACGATATTATCTAAGTTGGGTTAGATGAAGATGGACAACTGTTTGCAATCTTTGGGTCAGTTAATAAAGGTCTTTCCCCACAGAGCACTAACCACAGCAAATCTCTACTGATTGTTCCTCATTTTGTCTGATAAGGATTTTGGATTTACTTAGTCCATGTGTCATGATAAGCACAACACCTCGAATTGAGGATACACTGATTCAGCCTTCACAGGGCTACCTACTCCTGTACTCCCTTTATACTCAACACTTAATGTATTTTTGACATCTATAGTCCAGTCACAATGTACAGTTCTTGGTAAAAACTCTTCAAGAAAGCCCATATTCACTAGTCTCTGAAGTGAGTTATTGCTTGGAAAAATGGACTAAAGCAAATGGAAGGAGCTTTCTACTAGAAATAGTGCTCAGACACCCTTTCCCCCAACATCCCCTGTAATACCATGAATTTGAATGTACCCACTGGATATTTGTTGGCTGCTAATGTCACTCAGTGCCCACCTCCTGTTAAATCCATAGTACTGACACAGATCAATAAAGAAATTGTTCTGAGGTCTGGCAAAAAAAAATGCAAAAGCTACTGGGAGACAAATATTACTCTTGGTCTGTAGCTGTACCACCTCAGGATGGGCTCACGCAGGCTCAGACAGGTCAACATAGGTTAGTTTCTAGATGGAGATCTCTAAGCAAAGTCCAGGGATTGAAGGAAGTTTTGCACATAGACAAATAATCACGTATTAACCTCTGTGTTAGATAACACATTTCATCTGTGAACTTTAGGATGATTTTGTAAAATCGTTCCTATACATGCAGGCATACTGATTTACTATGTATGGAAACAATTCTGTCTTATCCTTCAGGAAGCACCACACAAGAGGAAGAACAGTGGCTTTATGCCACCTGTACTCCAAGCTGCTGAAGGAATTGGGAAGCTTCTCACATAAGCTAGGGTATCTCGGAGGATGTTTTCCCATGAGTGCCCTTATGTTGTGCCTGTTTATTTTGGCCTCAAATTCCTACGTCTAATTATAAAGGAGGCAAATCTTTGGATATTAAAAACTGTGGAAATTAGAAGGTGACATTGCAAGTCCCTTACACACAAACATACAGTGGCCACTTCTGGGTTTTGCTCCTCCAGGACCTTATTCTTAAAGTTAATCTGCGGTTTAAACTGATTTAAACTCAATCTCTGTTAACCTTAAACTTTAATTCATCTGGGCAACTGCTGCTGTAACCAGTGATAACTTTTAAATGCAAATTGCTATCCTTTTCTTTTTGCAGAAAAAAAACCCTAAACTTGGATTTTAATTATACAAACATAATTTGAAACCATATGAGATATAAGAAACAATATGAACAGAAACAAATCACAACTCTTATGCTAGATTAGACAACTGTGTCGGTAATATTGCAAATGAGAACTGTTCATTCCCTAATATTGATCAATATTGACCACACAGAAGAAACAAAACCTATTTAAAATATTAACCAAGTATATTATGTCCAATTCTTTTTTTAAAAAATGGTTCCCCATCCATTAAAATTAGAAGAGACTTCGTCATTAACTTAAATGAAAACTGATCTCCAATTTAAATTAAAATTGCAGGGCAGAATCAGCCACATTCTGGTGGTGTCTTTAATAATGTTCATCTAATATTTATGTTAGTGCTTCTTTGTTTAATTTTAAAATTTGGTTTGGTTTAAAGACATGTTTCAAGTGGGTGAATCATCTCCCACCAAGCTCAAGGCTGCCTCAAATCCACCCATTCTCCAAAGGAGGCTGGTTAGAGTCAGCTCAGCTATTGCTGTGCTGCATCAGAAACACACTAGATTTTCAGAATTTGCCCCAAAGCCTGAGATTCTTTTTTTGTTTCTTAATTTTTCTAATTCAATGGGATATTGGACCATAATTATGACTCCTGTAGTCTTCAGGCAATGCAAACTAGAAAAAAGCCATTTCTTCTTGTGCAAGCCACATGCTTTAGCTCAACCCTGACCACAATGGCAAACAGTGCACCCCGAGACCTCGTCTTCTCCTTTTAACCCTATTCCAGATCCCATGGTTCCACCCACTTTGTACATTTGTGAAGTTTTTTGGGCTAGACATTACAGCATGAGATCTAGAGTCATACAGTTTTCTCCTCTTATAGTGGGTATAATCTACTAGGTTTTTAAAGTGGATTAGGGGTTTTTTTAGCAATACTGGTGAATCTGAGTGTCTGAGTTCTGAGGAAGTTTTGGGTTTGGGGATAAGTCTGGATCTGGCAAAAATTAATCATATGATAATCTTACAGACCTTCTATCAGCACAGATTATGTTTTCCATATATTTCTGAAGTAAACCAGCAATCCAATACAGTTGCTATATTTCCTGTTAGAGAACAGATAACTGCAACTGTTTCAAAAATTTATTTCAGGTCTTCCTTTAACAGCAAAAAAATTCTTGAACTCACAAGACTTTTGTAGCAATGCCATGCTTCTTTTGATGATCCTTACAGATGTCCTCACCTTATTAATATTTAATCTTGGGCTTAAAGTTAATCATACGAGTAATACCTTTTAATTTACTGGAACTGTTCCTGTACTTAAACTGCAGAGGCACAGAAAAGTTTACAGGATTCATTTTAAACCTAGGAAATGGAGAACTAAATGAAACTAAAGATAAAAATCTGATGCCTTTCAGGCTTCTTTTTTCCCCCTGCAGCTCAAAACCTGAGACTTCTGTTTCGTTTGCTCCCTAATTTATTCCATGTTATTTTAAAAACAAAATGTGGCAGGTGAGTCACAAGTGGATGGCATAATATACTTCAGTAGCTTATTCACCCCTGATCATGTGAGCCAAGCTTACAATGGAAATATCCGTTAAGTTGTGAGAACATTTTGTCTCATCCAGAGAACGGCATGTCTCCTATTAAGGCTCGTTATCCAAAATCAGGGTGGCAAAGAGAAGTCGCCAGCAATAGTACTTGCAAGTGAGTGAGGTTACTGAAACAAAAAAATGTCAACAGCTGTTCATGCAAAATAATCTAAAATGTATTGAGACTATAATTAATATAAGGATGAACAGGCACTCTTTCATCACCATGTAAGACTGCATCTTAAAAGGAATATCTGTATTAAATAAAAATAAACTTCCCAAACACACTACAAGGGAATTGCCTGGCTTTTCTGAGGTTGATAGTTTCTGTCATCATAAATTTTTCTGGCTTGTTAAAGTCAATATTTCTGTCCTACTTCTCACCTACTGTGTCTCTGCTTGTGTTTCAAACCTCATTGACCACAGCATCAATGACAAGCTACATTTCTTGTCCTGTAGCTCCACCCCATTTTTCACTCTTAGGGTTTAAAACACATTGGCAAGACAAAAGCTATTATCCGGCTCTACAGTTCCCTAGGCTGATTCAACACGCAACAATATAGACAGGATAGCTAGGTGTGCAACTGGTACTCTGCCATTAGATTAATTTACAGCATTATTCACCCTATACAATTGTAATTTCTGTTATACACAGATGGTCTTTCTAGACCAGTTATTAAGTCAGTTACAATAGGGGAAACATTATTTAAAGGTACTTTGGATCTCTACCGCACAGAATCACTATAAATAATGCTATATCCTTTAAAAAAATATATCCTTCTCGCAACTAAAGACATAGGGGAGGCAACTTTCTCTTTTAACAGTTGTACCTACCCTGCATCAGGTATTCAATATGTTTCTCTCTCTGTTCTTTTGATCTTCATTTACTTAATCAAAACCAGCTGTTTTCTCCAAAGAAGAGAACATGAAAGAAATATTGGTTTATTAATCTTTTCTGAAGCTGATGCATTCTTGAGCTGAGTACTGTCTGAACTTGGGATGATTTACATTCTTGTTTATTCCAAAAAGGTTTTATATTTCCCCATCATTTCCCTCCTAGCAGTCCAAAAGATTTTCAGAGTGGTAAAACCTTCATGTACCAAGCAGGTGAAGTTAAGCATATCCCTATTCTATTTTCAAGATTAGGCTCATTCTTTTCACAGCTCTTTGTTTCTGATGAATTTGAAAAACAAAGGAAAGAACACAGCAATAAATGGGCTGCATTCTATTTTTTCATTACGTTCTTTTTTTTTTTCTTTGACATTGAACATAAATCCATTCACTAGAAGATACAGGACCAAAGTTTGAGATCTTGTATGCTCATGTAACACCACCGAATGCAGAAAGCTCATATAATTCAGCAGTTCAGTACCATAAGGCACCTTGGCTTAAAATCTATACACAGTATGCTAGCATGGCTTTTCTGCAGCCAGCAACTTTTGATGCTTGGTAAACAAATAGCTTAATAGCACAAGCATTGTATAGCACAAGCAAATAATGCACAAGCATTGTATACTATAAAATAATTGCGGTATAAAAAGCACTTCTGTGTGCTGATGCTTCTGCAGTAGTTAATCTCCTGGTAAATTTTCCTGGAACTCAGGACAGCCGGTTGCTGGCCAGGGCCTCTGCACTGACTGCTGTTTGATTGCGTGTGTTTGTTTTGCTGCTGTGTCCCCGCGTTGCTCTGGCTCAGCAGGATTTTTGAATCCAGATGAAATGCAGGGAGCGCTCCATCTCTGATGCATCATTCACTGGCATCCTCCTCCAGGACCGGTGTTAAGCTTTGATGTCTGTGAGACAGGACATGGTGCATCGTCGTGCATGGGAGGACCACGTGCCTATGATCAGAAGGCTGATCAGGACACATATGTGTATCAAAGACTTACGTGGAATTTTAAGTAGCTGAAGGAAGTTAGTTAAAATTAATTAACTGAGAGTACTAGATGCTTCTTAAAGGGGGCTTATAAAAAAGATGACGGCAAACTTTTTAGCAGGGCCTGTTGCAACAGGACAAGGGGGAATGGCTTTAAACTAAAGGGGGGTAGATACAGACTGGATAGAAGGAAGAAATTTTTTATACTGAGGGTGGTGAAACACTGGCACAGGTTGCCCAGAGAGGTGGTGGATGCCCCATCCCTGGAAACATTCAAGGTCAGGTTGGACGGGGCTCTGAGCCAGCTGACCTAGTTGAAGATGCCCCTGCCCACAGCAGGGGGGTTGGACTAGATGACCTTTAGAGGTCCCTTCCAACCCAAACTGTTCTATCATTCTATGATTCTCTAGCTTTCGCCCCACTTCCCACAACTGTGCATTTGAAGGAACTTAGTGAGGAGCTATATGGCCTAATTCAGTATAGTCAATAAAACAAAGCTGACTGCCTTCAACTTACTGTGATATCCTCTTCTCTGTCCCCTTTGAGGAAACAACACAGAGACACGAGAGATCTCTAAATCTGTCAGTGCAATGGTACATTTCTTACTCCTGTTTTCTTTCAGCCCACTGCCCAAGTCACAAGGAGCTCATTAAAAAAAATTAGCTTTAATTTCCCAATGCAAAAAATGCCCTTCACTCATTTTATTCCAGATCAGGCCAATCATACCCAGTAAGTCAGTGAAGCCTCCCACCTGCACACCCACTCTGACCCAAATGGGGAGCAATGTGCCTCACATCGGTGCAGAAGAACCACAGCAGACAAAAAACACTGCTTGGGAAACTCTGCCATGCCTGGGAGGGAAGACAGGCAGCAAACGCCTGCCAGCCTCCCTCCGTGCCAGGACAACTGCAAAAGGTGAAGGAGGACAGGGAAAGCAAATTCATTCTTCAGTCCTCCTATGGGAGGAGAAGAGGTCTGTTTTCCTCCTTCTTCCCTTCTTTAGGAATATTTCTACCCACAGCTTGAGGCAAGGGGAGGGGGAGAGAAAAGAAACCCCTCCAGCAATGTTTGGTCTGTCCCAGTGAAGGAGACAATCTTCCCCATGACCAGCTAGGCTAACTGAGCTCCCACACTGGCTCAGATGAGACTTCAATGTTTCTAATGGCAAAACACATCAGTGATGATTTAAAAATTAGCCGGCAGTTTAGATTATGGGTTCTAGTATGTGGCAGTAAAAATAGGGACGTATCCAGTTAATAATAACACAAGTGGTGGTTCTATTCACTGGTAGATGTTCAGGGTGCAGATTTTCTCCTCAGCTCCTGAGAGATTTACAAGTCGCAGTGCAGACTTTCTCATGGGTACCTGAAGGATTCATGTTCACTAACAAATAGCTTGGAAAAAGTCTGGGCTAAACTGTCATGACTTCCAGGACATGAAAAGCTAGGCCTGGTGGCAATGCACATTACTGGCATGTTTTCTGGTTAAATCAAACTTTGGGCAGCTAGAGTTGTAAAATGGGCAATAAACTTTTTACAACATATCATAAATAAGAATGCTCACACTGACTGTTTGATTGAAATGGGCACTTCTTCATACCTCATATTTTGTGATCTCTTGGCTCCTGCGCTCCTTCCTTTACGGCTACATCCACTGGCTATTTCCCCTCTGCTTAAGGAGGAAAGCCTATGGAAGGAAGCAAGTTTTCTAAATGTTATTAGTATGCAAGCTGCTTAATGTCTGGAGGTTACTACTCTCAAATGTTGCATACGCATAATTTATTATTCTATGCTTGTGACTTTCAGGTGGGATTGTAACGTGTGATGTACTAGGAACATAGCAAGTATTACCAAAAAGTAGCATAATTCAAAGCCATGAATTTGCTTCTTCCTTCCTTATTCTTTCAGTTCACTTTCTGGAAGTATTCAATGAATAATTTTTCATTCATGGGCATGCTCTTAGATCTAGGCAGTTATTTACAGGCACATCTGTGGCACTCATCACTGGTATTTCAGCATCCCTGAGAGGAAGGCATGTATTCATCCCCCCATTGAGCGAAAGACAACCTTAGCAACAGGGAGATTAGGTACTTTGCCCTTAGTCACAACCAACCACCCTGCGACAGAAACTTCTCCAGCAGTCCCAGCCCCTGCACAGTCTCAGATATGACCAGGGAGGAGGACTGTGGGACTGGGATTGAGCATGGCTGTAACCCAGGAATGGGTGAAACACAGGGTGTGGACCAGAAAGAGCCTGTTGAGACCGGGTCATATGAGGGCGAGGAACTCAGCTCAGCATGCTCCAGACCCCATGATAACTTTCTAGGTCTCTGCCAGATCTCAGAGTGTGCCTAAAGAAGGCTGAGTGGGCATCAGAAAGCGAGGGGACCCCCCACTCCAGCTCTTGCAGAGTAAAGCAGGTGACATTTCTCCTGGTGGTGGTGGGTGGAGGACATTAGCCAGCGCCTGTGTTGTGGTTTAACCTGGCAGGCAGCTAAACACCACACAGCTGTTCGCTCACTCCCCCCCAGTGGGATGGGGGAGAGAATCAGGAAAAAAGGTAAAACTTGTGGGTTGAGATAGAGACAATTAAATAGGACAGAAAAGGAAGAGAAAATAATAATAATGATAAAAGAATATACAAAACAAGTGATGCACAATGCAATTGCTCACCACCCACTGACTGATGCCTAGCCAGTTCCCGAGCAGTGGCTGCACCCCACCTTGGCCAACTCCCTCCAGTTTTTTTGTTCAGCATGATGTCACATGGTGTGGAATATCCCTTTGGCCAGTTTCAGTCAGCTGTCGTTGTGTCTCCTCCTCCCAGCTTCTTGTGCACCTCCAGCATCCTCCCTGGCAGGGCAGTATGAGAAGCTGAAAAGTCCTTGACTTAGTGTAAGCACTGCTCAGCAACAACTAAGACATCACTCTGTCCCAGCCAAAACCAGGACACCCTGAAAACTACACAGGGGAGAGGAGTTCTGCTGTCATCCCTGATGTGAGCAACAACCAGGAAGGAGAAGGGAACTGCCTTTTTGAAACATATGGGTTGAACAATGTATGTAACTTATGTTATGCACCTCCTGTTCTGAACCCATGCTTTTGTGCATGCACATGAGTATCCAAATGACTTCAAAAGCGCCAAAAAGATTTTGCATTTTATTGTAAGATTTCCCCTGGTGCTGACAACTTGTATACCAAATTGCAGCCTGGAGTGACATTTAATGGCCACATTTATAAACCGTTAAACACAAGGATTTCTACTGGAAACACTGACACAGCCCAAACTCTAGCAGCACTTGTGAGCTCTGCCCTAATTACGACAGCGCTGTGTAAATCACAGCTTTCTGCCTGTCATTACTCAAGGCCCCAGTGAGAGTCCAGGACAGGTCAATGTGTAGGTATGATCGGAAGGAGAGTGACGGTGCACACCTGAGCTCCCGTGGTCTCAATTACAGTGATTATTAATGTGAGAAAGCCAGAATGATGGAAAGTGGCCCAAGTTCCAGTAGAATTTATAGCTTTTAGTGCCGATGTCCCTCAGCCTTGACCAGCTGTTACACACCTGGAAGTGGAATACCAAAATATTCTCCTTCAATTTATCTCTCTTGTTCCTTATGGGACTAATGACAGACAGAGCAATAGGTAGTGTAATTATAGACACCCACTTGCCGACAATGAGTTTCATGCAGAAACACTGCACTCCACTACCAAAAAGCTTTCTAGACAATCCAGCGTCTTAAACCTACATTATACCAATAGTAGAGTTTTGCTTCTATAGGAGTACCATTTGGAGTTTTCTTTTTATTTCTTTTTATATATATACATATAAAAAGATGACAGGCTAATGAAAGTGAAAGCAATTCCTACTCTAAAAGTAATTCCTAACTCAAAAATTGTTAAAGCATGTGAAAAATGTTACTCACAATGTTTTCTTGAATGCAGGGTATGCTGCATCTCCTATGGATCACTTAGCATTCTCAGTTTTAAGACACTTCCAGGGATCATCCAAAATAGAGGCACCCTGATGATTACAAATATATATATGTAATTTTATGTCACATAGAATCATAGAATGATAGAATGATAGAACAGTTTGGGTTGGAAGGGACCTCTAGAGGTCATCTAGTCCAACCCCCCTGCCATGGGCAGGGACATCTTCAACTAGGTCAGCTGGCTCAGAGCCCCGTCCAACCTGACCTGGAATGTTTCCAGGGATGGGGCATCCACCACCTCTCTGGGCAACCTGTTCCAGTGTTTCACCAACCTCAGTGTAAAAAATTTCTTCCTTATATCTAGTCTGAATCTACCCGCTTTTAGTTTAAAACCATTACTCCTTGTCCTATCGCAACAGGCCCTGCTAAAAAGTCTGTCCCCATCTTTCTTATAAGCCCCCTTTAAGTACTGAAAGGCTGCAAGAAGGTCTCCCTGAAGCCTTCTCTTCTCTAGGCTGAACAACCCCAACTCTCTCAGCCTTTCTTCATAGGAGAGGTGTTCCATCCTCC
>NW_008794963.1:785110-862745 GCF_000699145.1 Aptenodytes forsteri | reverse complement strand
TCCATCTGGACATTGAGCTGTTGACCACTACCCTCTGGATACAACCATCCAACCAATTCCTCCCCACCAAAAATCCACCCATCAAATCCATACCTCTCCAGTTTAGAAAGAAGGATGTTGTGGGGGACCGTGTCAAAGGCCTTACAGAGGTCCAGATAGATGACATCTGTAGCTCTTCCCTTGTCCACTGATGTAGTCACTCCATCATAGAAGGCCACTAGGTTAGTCAGGCAACATAATTTTATTAAATTCATACTTACAATAATGAAAGAAACAAGCAGATTAAAAGATAAAAAAGTAATCCCCTCTTTTGTCTTTCTCCCAGCCTCTATCACTAACAGATGAATATAACACTCAAATAAATTCAAAATTACTCGGTTAAACTTGTAATCAGATCTTAGGGAAAAAATCTGATTCTGCTCACAATAAATGCAAGATTTTCCTTGACTTCAATGGGACAAAAATTTCTTTCTAAGTTCTTTTCCATTAAAAAAACCCCTTTTTCTAGTTTACATACTCTAGTTGGTGCAAGGACAAAATGTATTGCATGGATTCAGTGAAGTACAGATATCCAGCCTGTGCAGAATGAAGATGAGGGGACAAAGGGTTTTGTCATACGTAGCAGAGCAAGAAAATGCTCCTAAAGAGCGGCATCTTCCTGATTCAACAGCATCAAACTTCAGTGCTCTCTAGAAAAGTAATAGGAGGATCTTTGTGAGAGCAGTAATGTAAGATGAGTGAAATACAGGATAGACACAGAACTGTCATTGCTCCCCAATATGCCTTCACTTGATGTGTGATGTACCCATGTAATAACAGTAGTACATTGAACCTTTCCATGCTGCATCTTTGTTCTTGAATGAGAATCATGCTTTCTCTTTCTCCCCTCCCCCCCAATATCCTATAGCATCTCCAAATGCATTTACAATTACTTCTCTACCTTTGGTAAAACCAGAAGATTTTTAAATGAACTTAATACAAATGTAGAAAAAAAGAGGTGGTTTGTATGTATTTTAAGGAATTGCTAGCTGTTTGTTAAAGCCTTTTCATGCCTTGTCTGAGATCTTGAAATAATTTATTTAATAAAATTATGGCCATGACTCACAGCTTCTCTAATAGAGTTGTTTTCATTTATGTTGTATGCAAAAACAGCTCTGTTAATAAAAAACATATATAAATAAAGTAGCTCCAGAAAGGAATGCTGATTTGTATAAGAAAACCCTGAACAATTAGGAACTAATGTCTGTAAAATATTCTGTTGCCACAAGACACACACAAACTGATTGAAGACAGACACTTCTATGAGAGTTTTGTTGAGGCCAGCTTTATAAATAGATGCCCAATAATAGTAGGCCAGATGTTCAAAATAAATTTTCAAGCAAGGTTTCTTGTAACCAAGCTGAGGAAAGCCATCAAAGCAATTGTTTCACAACTTCAGATCACATTCTGAGCCTGTTAGCCTATTGTCAAATGATGCTTTTAGAGATGACGAAGTGCTCTCTCCTGTCAGAAGAGCCAATGCCACTTTTGGAAGAGTGACTAAAATAAAAAATTGGACTGATCTTCATTATGGAGCTGAATGTAGACAGGGCATTTTGAACCAAACCGCAGTGCTTCTTTAGAGATGTGACTCTTGCGAGGGTTATTGCTGTTATTGGTGAGCTGATAGCTTGCATATGCCCTGCATACTACACTGGTCAGCACATATTGTCACTGAGCACAATATTATGTCCATCAGCTTACTCGTGTGGTTACATGTTGGGGGGTTGTAGTATCAACACTTTCCAACAGAAAAGAAAAATAAAAAAGATGAGATTTTTTTCTTCCATAAATATAGGCATCTGAAAGTCAAGTGCCTAGTCTAAACATCAGGCTCCTAGTGTAGTCACTGGAGAAACAGCTGCCTCCAAAGGGTCACTTGTCTCCTCCTGGGTTAGGTTATGAGTCACTTTCAGATGGTGGTTGTCACTCTCTGTTGGCTATAGAAACTAGATACTTTCTGTGACAAAGATGTGACATGACGCCAAAAGCCAAAACTCTGAGGTACATCTGCTAATATCATTTCCTTTTAGGAACACCACAAAAGCACCAAAAGGAATTGTATCTGAAAAGTTAAGGTCTCTTAGAGCACACATTTTTTAAACAGGCAAAATTCCAGATGTGCTGGGTAAAACTGAATTAAAATAAATGGATATGGAAGCAACTCTCTCTGCCCTGACCCTTGCTTCTTGCATGCCAAGTCTTTTCCTCCAAACTTTCTCTTAATCCAGCAGTTTTAATGTGAGTTTCCAAGTTACAACAAATTCTAGAAAATTTTCTATGGGTCCTTTGGAAAAGTCTGTGTGTTAGCTCCCTGATCTTTGGAGCAGTTTCCCAGTCCGGGCTCATTTTGTCTATCTCATGTTGCATTTCAAAATCTTCCTGCTTGGGCAGTATTTGGTTGCTCTACAGGAAGGAAAGGTCTGCTCCTTTCTCCAGAGGTTCCACTTAACCCAGAGTGAAGGAGTCAAGAAAGGTAAACCAGTAGCCTTCTTCCCCAGTGCCTCACTTTTCCATCTAACACATGCATACCAAGAACTGGGTGAGACAAAAGGTCACATCTGATTTGCATAAGCAGAAAAATACTAGTGTAACTCTGGATTTGTATGTTGAACTAAACTACAAGCTTTCCATGGGAAAATTGTATTATGTGTGTGCATGTCTGATATTTTTCTTCCAATCTGGTAACAAATTCCACAGGCTAACTCTACAGCATGTAGGGAAAAATATTTCATTTATTTGCTTTAAATCTGCTGCCTGGCAATTTCATTTGATGCTCTTTGAAAAGGATAAGAATATTGTGGGAAATACTGAATAAACATTCTTCATTCATCATCACCATATTACTCATAATTTTATGTATCTCAGTCATATCCCTGTTAAGTCATCTCTTTCCCAAACAAGGTCATTATGGTCTGCAAAATCAAAGACATGCGAAGAAGTGAAAAGAATTAGCACAAGCCCTAGAATTTCACTTACTGCTAAAAGGCAATCATGCAGCAAAACAAAGGCAAAATTCTCACTAAACGTTACCCATAGTTATGGAAATCTGAGGACTTCATGTTTTCTCCAAGTGGCTTAGTTCTTAATTTTAAAACCTCCTCCAAAGGAAAGCAGGTTTGTTTTACAAGAAAGTTTTACATACCGCTGTTAGTAATAAATAAATAAATAAGTGCTATATACTGCAGCTGACTAAATGCCATTGTTCTTTTTCAGCATTATCTTGCTGCCATATGTTTAGAGTCACTGGGACTGCAGCACTGTGAATACCAGCCACACAAGCTATCAATTAACTGTTTCTGAATGCCTCCATATTCTTGCTATACATCACTGTGGCTCCTCTAACCTTTGCAAGATGTTTTCTTCAGTCTTTTTTTTGAAAAGCATTTTGATGCTGTTGATAACTTGAAGTCTAACTGTTATAGTGGCACCATAAGAACGTAATCATGGCCTTGAACCCTGTTGCATTAGGCTCTGCACAGATCCAGGAGGTATGGATACAGAATTGCTCCCAACTGCATATAATTTAAAAACTAAGACAAAATACTTCAAAACCACAAAAAAGTGGGATTCTTCTCAATAGTTTCAGATATCTCAGCTGCAGATACTGGCATCTGAACTAGTCACCCACAGCTTCCCTTACAGCCAGTGAAGGGAAACAGGAACTTTTAGGTATCGACACATCAGATCTGATCTGACAATGCCTTGTTTCTTTCTATCCACCAAAGAGCAAGTCAAAATGAGCTTTTTCACAGATACCTGTATCTAAAGATGTCTGCATCTGGTCAGGTATAACCCACACAAACAGACCCACACCACAGCATGGTGGTGATGGTCTCAATATTGTGCTAACCAAGTAGGTTTTACAGAAAAAAAACCCACCTTAAAGTGGTCTTGTGGGTACTTTGGGGAGCTGTTCATTAGCATGAGAAGTCAGAGAAAGGTCAGGGAAAATGCCAGTATACTTACAGAGACATAAGGTGATGGGATCTATATGGAGAGTCTCAGGTGTCTGGGTGGCTAGGAAATATATCTTAGAGAGGTTAGAAGGAAAGACTCTACACCACCAAGGTATGGCATGGGGTAGGGAACTTGAGAGATCTCAACAGAAGATCGCATCCATTTAAGAACAGCATGGCACCATTGTGACAATGAAAAGCTGTCGTGAAAAGCTTGAGAAACAAGTTTACAAAGAAGAGAGCTTAAGAGGTTTGTTTTCATGGAGTTCAGCTTGGCCTGACTGTTGGATTTTAAGAGACATGAAAAAGTTTTCATTTGGACATAAGGAAATAGATTTGGAGTAAAGATGTACATGAAACACATCATACCTTTTTGACACAGACACGCTGGTTGGTCTCGCGTTCACAGATGAGACATTGCAGAAAGTGAGAAGAATCAAATCAAAAACATTATAAAAAATACAGACTTACTGAGCACCACTCTTCTCTCCCCATTAATCAGGGAGGAGAACGAGATCTTCCTGAGGACTTTGTGAACAAGCACTTATGGAGGCAGGAAGAAAGTGGAAAGAAGTTAAACTCACGAAAGCCAAAAAAAGGATGAGTCTTCCAAAAGTATGTGCTCATTTGTGTTCAAGTCCAAGGCAGCCAGACCAGCAGGGGGAAGGGAAACTCCACACCGCAGCTGGAGCTTGGAGGGGAATGGAGAGAGAATGGGCAGGGGCTGGAGGGGCAGACTGGTGTGAGCTGAGCAAGAGTAAACCTGCCTGTATGGTGATGGAAAAAGAGCCAGAGCATATTAAGAAGCTAAGGAGAAGACTAAGGAAGGGAATGGGATGAGATGGGATTACTGGTACAACTGAGGAGTAAGAGGAAAAGGCATAGAGCAACTGCCTGCATTATGACAGGCAAGGGGAAAAGAAAAAGAAGGTCAGGATATATTTTGTATTTATATATTAAATATATACTTTTTCATTGGGAGAAACAGAATTGCAGTGTAGGCAGAAATAAATAAAAGCAGGAATGGGGAGGGGTTAGAAAAGTGAGTGACAGGTGGTGAAAAGGCAGCTGCTATTACAGGTGTAGGCGCAGTGGAAATAATAATTTATCTCTGAAAGTGACAGAGCCAAGAGATTGTCTGAGGTGAGATCTAGAACAAAGTAAGCAACAGTGGTTTACTAGCCATTTTTAAAGGTAATCTTGTAATTTTTGTTGTGATACCTTGAGACAGATGAAATGCATTTATAATTTGATGATTCAAAAGGGCACTAAAAGGCCGACCTTAATTTGCAGTTCATTGGAGCACCAAAGGAAACATCAGCAAAGCTGTTTTATTACATTTTAAAGTGGGAAAAATATGGTCACAAAACTTCCATTAACTGGGTTTTAGGCTAGACTGGTACTTTGAACTTCCTGATTATAGTTTTTTAGAGAGTCAGGGCTAAAATCTAAACAGACATACCACTTAGTTCTGTGATTGAATAAAGTATATCTGGTACTTATAAAAATGCTTACCTACTTTAATAGTATAAAATGTTGTTAAAAACATTTTTTATTTTAAAAGCTCTTCCAGAAAAATCTTCAAATCCTGGCATCCCATAAATGCAGAAATTTCTGGCATTTCACTTCAGTAAAGTGTTAAAGAGCAGAGCTATACAGGTCTGTTTAATGCGTATCTGTAAGGTATTTCACCCTACGCAATACCGGTTAGAGTGGTTAAAGCATACTGGGAATTTTTTCATGCAATTGACTTTTGTAACTAAGAAAGCCAAAGTCAAAACCAAAACTATTTTAAGAGTGCTGGTTTCAGCATAACCATCTTGGGTCCCAGCTGGCAAAAGGCTCTTTGGAAGCAGGTTGAGACACTCTACGAGAAAAGCAGATTTAAGTCCCTCTTCTGTCTGATTTAGAGGGGTAATTCCGGGTGACTAATGGATGCTTTTGGCTGAGTACCCTCCAGCAGTTCCTGAAAGGCTTGGCTGTTTTTATTCAAGCTAGGAACACTTCTTTTCTGAATTTCAAAATGTTCAAAACAGCTTGTTAATAACTAGCTACTAACTGTTAGATCACATACAGAAGGCCCAGGCTTATTTATTTTTTCATTTACAGGTAAGACCCTAGAGATTTGGGGTTTACCTTCTAAAGATGAAAATCCTGCTGCCTTTTAGTAAAAAGCTGCAAGAGTTATGTAGATTCCCCAATTAGAAAGAAGATAGAAATGCACATGCAATTAATTCAGAACCATTCTTAAAAATATGAAAAAGAGAAGTACAAATCTCACAATCTAAACAAAATCTTCTTCCTTTCAAAAAAGTATGTTCACAGCTTCCTTTCTGGTCAGCAACTTCAGACAGCTGGAGCCCACAGCTAAGAAAAAATACGTTCCTATAATTGTGTAAATTAGAGCAAGAATGATTGTAATTGCCCACATTCACTGCCAAGATGTCTCTACAGGTTTAAATCAGAGACTTTTTTACAGGCTTAGGAGGGCAAATTGTTGCCATTTAGGAAAACAATAATTATTAAGTTTGGGACATTGCACAAGAAAATAAAGTTTTGTTTAAATGAACAAAAAGGTTTTTTTGAAGTATACATGATTTCACAAGTCAGGCACACAGAACCTATCAATTATCTATTGTGGGGAAAATATAATTTATGAATAATCTCTAAGCAACACCTGCATTGAACATAGCTGTAAGATACCTAAAAGGCTAAGAATCTAAAGGCTGACATGATTTATGCCAGTTACTGATGAGTTTTTAAAAATGCTTCTTTCTCCCTTAGCACGATTTATTCAGAGGTCTGAGGGTGCTACAGGAAGAAGGAAGGGTGTCATCATTTCTATTTTACAGCTGAGGAAGCAGAAGAAAGCAGAAGCATTGTGACATGTCCACCTTCCTGGGGAAGTTAGTGTGGAATTTGTGGAGGAAAATCCTGCTCTTGCCTCTCCAGCTCACTCTGTCCCCAGAAGAGTTGGATTTTGCTGGAGCTGAATAACTGCTGAGTAGTGCATTCACAACTATGCACAAAAAAACACAGTTCCTGATTTGATTCAGCTGCATTCCTGCCCTTTTTTTGTCAGTCTTGTTTCAATCTATTTTCTCTGCATATGAATGTTGGTGAAGGCAACTGATATAGAGGGGTACACATATTCATGGAGGAATAGGAGTTTGAAAAAGTGTACTCATTTTCTGTTTATTATTCATGATTCACTATTCATCATTCACTTTTTTCTCTATTCATACAAGTTTCAGGCATCCAATCACAAGCGGAGGCCAGGATGAATAATGGAAATACACAGTTCACAGATAATACTCAGACTGTAATTTGTACAGGCAAATGATCTGATGAACATTTATAAATAACTGAAACACAGTATTTTGGGGGCACAAAAGAAAATCTGCCCTCAGGCAAAGAGGCAGAGAAATGAACTTGATTATGGCTAGGGGCTCTAAGCAAGTAACCAGCATAGATAGCAATCTCCTCTGATATAACCTGACTTATCCCAGGAAGATAGAAGGCCATTAAACTATGAAAACCACTCTGTCTTATGAAGACGCAGGTGTATCATTTTAACAGCCATCTCTGGGGAAAGATGGACCAGTATCCACAATTGGATTGAGGGTAATCAGGTCCCAGATCTAACAAGACCAGTGAAAACTTCTTATCTGCTGAGTAAGCAATTCCTGCCAGATTACCGTTCTAAGGACAGGAGCTTTATATCACATCCTACTGTCCTGAAAATCAAGGGGATTACTTTCTGTGGTGTGTACTTCACTCCTAGTTGTCCAAGAAAGCCACTCCTCAACTTCGCAGCTGCTGTGTTTGCTCTGAGATGTTCGATACTGGACCATTTATTCAGGGGCTCACAACTTTTGGAGGACAGTGAATACATAAATCTTTTCCCCACACTATAGGTTGGTAGAAACACTATAGGCCTGGTAGAAACATTGAGGAACCCCTCCCCAAAAGACAGAAAGGCACAATCAAACACAGTATAACCAGCTGGTCAATAGAGGTGATTATCCTGTTGTATACAGCGTTGGTACAGCCTCACCTTGAGTACTGTGTGCAGTTCTGGGCCCCACAATTTAAGAAGGATGAGAAGGTCCTTGAATGCATCCAGAGGAGGGCAACAAAGCTGGTGAGAGGGCTGGAAGGCATGTCCTATGAGGAGCGGCTAAGGACTTTGGGCTTGTCTAGTTTGGAGAAAAGGAGGCTGAGGGGTGACCTCATTACTCTCCACAGCTTCCTGAGGAGGGGAAGTGGAGAGGGAGGTGCTGATCTCTTCTCCCTGGCATCCGGTGACAGGATGTATGGGAATGGTTCGTATGGGAATGGTTCAAAGCTGCACCAGGGGAGATTTAGACTGGACATTAGGAAGCATTTCTTTACCGAGAGGGTGGTCAAACACTGGAACAGGCTTCCTAGAGAGGTGGTCGATGCCCCAAGCCTGTCAGTGCTTAAGAGGCATTTGGACAATGCTCTTAACAACATACTTTAACTTAGTCAGCCCTGAATTGGTCAGGCAGTTGGACTAGATCATTGTTGTGGGTCCCTTCCAACTGAAATATTCTATTCTATTCTATTCTATTCTATTCTATTCTAATGTCCTTAGCAATAACTTACTGGTTAAGGCATAGGCTTGACTCCTTCAGTTGTAAAAAAGTGCAATGAGGATGGGGAGTCACTGTCTCTGCCAGAAGTCTATTCTGTGGTGCTGTGGACGTGATCCAGCTCCACGTCCCAGACTGGCTGTTTTTTCATCATATGCTATTATTAACATCCATGACTTTAACTGTTACACAGCCACTAGCTATTTCTTACACCTGCAGTACAGTGTTCAGGTCACCATCAAGACACAAACACTTTAAGCAATCCTACCAGCTTTAACAGAAAAGAGGTAGTGTCCTGGTTTTGGCAGGGATAGAGTTAATTTCCTTCCTAGTAGCTGGTACAGTGCTGTGTTTTGGATTTAGGGTGAGAACAATGTTGATAACACACCGATGTTTTAGTTGTTGATATTCCACACCATGTGACGTCATGCTCAGCATATAAAGCTGGGGGAAGAAGAAGGAAGGGGGGGACATTTGGAGTGATGGCATTTGTCTTCCCAAGTAACCATTACGCGTGATGGAGCCCTGCTTTCCTGGAGATGGCTGAACACCTGCCTGCCGATGGGAAGTAGTGAATGAATTCCTTGTTTTGCTTTGCTTGCGTGCGCAGCTTTTGCTTTACCTATTAAACTGTCTTTATCTCAACCCACGAGTTTTCTCACTTTTACCCTTCCGATTCTCTCCCCCATTCCACTGGGGGGGAGTGAGCGAGCGGCTGTGTGGTGCTCAGTTGCCGACTGAGGTTAAACCATGACAGGTAGGTATCCTGAAGGGAATATATAGGCATTGTGGGACACTGCAACTTACAGTTCAACTTATTAGTGTCAACCATAGCTAATTTCATAGTACTTAGGATGCCAGACTATGTTAAACATCAAAAATCTACTTACCTAAAACAGCTGTTATACCTTTACCCTAGCCCTTTCTCCAGGAGAGCAAATTAGAGCAACAGAGAGATGAAAAGAACTGGGTCGATGAAAAAAACCTTTAACCATCACAGGTGAACCATGTCATATAATTGTCTTCATAAACCGATCAACTCAAAGATACTTGAAGCCCCATAGTGAGCAGCATTCAAGCCCGTGAAGAGAAATCCCCGTATGCTGGACAGGGCCCCTCACTTTTGCATCCCCTTTGCTCCATCTTACGTGCCAAGTAATCTCCCCCTGCTATGCCTTGCTACATGGAAAGCAAGCAAAAGAACAACCAGTCCACTTATGGCTGTACTTATTTTTAGGTCTTTTTCCCTCTTTCCTTTGTATGAGAGAGAACTGATCCTGAAATGACTGGTGAGAAGGGAAAAGTGAGGAAGAGTGGAAGAAAGCAGGATAGGGGCAAGAGAGAATCAAAGCTCAGCCTGAGATCAGCGAGGTGAGCTGGGAAGAGGGAGGTGTCCTCCCAGTGTGTCCCACACAGCTGTGCTGCAGTGGGTCATGCTGTGACCAGGGCAGCTTGCAGGGAGCAATGGGGTTGCAGCAAGGTAAGAGCTCTGGCAGACTTCATGTGCTTTCAGCCATTGACTCCGTGCTGAGACTTGCCCACAGAATCAGCAAGGAGGAAGAAATGCAAGCAGAGGAAGGAAAGCAGGTGGGGGTAGAGGTAGGAGGAAGGAGGTTAACGTTCAGTTTATGGCTGGTGGGTGTGAGGAGATGTCAGGAGAAAGCATGGGGAGAAAGAGAGGAAAACCCAAGTCCAGTGAGAGAAAGCGGAGGTATGTATTTGGAAGTCTTTAGGACCTGGGACAAAACAGAGATGAAAAATTACGTAGGATGGGGCAGTGTATGCTGGTTTATCACTTTATGGAAGTTGCAAGAAATGCATGCAGCCTAATCTGCAGGTTTCAGCAAATCCCTGGAAGGGTTTCAAGTGTAACTGTCATGGTTTAACCCCGGTAGGCAGCTAAACACCACACAGCTGCTGGCTCACTCCCCCACCCAGTGGTATGGGGACAGAATCGGAAGAGTAAAAGTGCAAAAACTCATGGATTGAGTTTAAGACTGTTTAATAATTAGAACGAAAAAAAAGAGAGGGAAAAAAAAGAAAACAACAAAGAGAAAGAAAACCACACCAACCCCCCAAAAAACAAGTGATGCAGAAAACCCCCAATTGCTCACCACCAACTGACCGATGCCCAGTCAGTCCCTGAGCTATGGCAGCCCTGGCCAACCTTCCTCCCCCACCCCATTTTATTGCTGAACACAATGCCATATGGTACGGGATATCCCTTTGGCCAGTTGGGGTCAGCTGTCCTGGCTGTGTCCCCTCCCAACTCCTTGTGCACCCCCCGCCTACTCGCTAGTGGGGCACTGTGAGAAGCAGAAAAGGCCTTGATGCTGTGCAAGCACTGCTCAGCAGTGACTGAAACTTCCCTGTGTCGTCAACACTGTTTTCATCACAAACCCAAAACATAGCCTCGTACTAGCTTCCATGAAGAAAATTAACTCTACCCCAGCCAAAACCAGTACAGTAACTCAGGCTGTTGCTTTGTCTGTAGGTTTTTTAGGAGCTGCAGTGAGCTCAATTTTGGTCCGTGTTTACAGCTCCTTCCACCTGGGAGATTTCCATTATATCTACCCAAGGAAACCAATAATGACTTAATCGTATCAGGAAACTTCCCAGTGAGAAAGGTTGGGGGTGAGGAGCGACCAGTGTTAGAAGCAGACCGAGGAATGAGGTTATTGCACAGCAGCCAGGGCTGTTTGTTTGCTCTAGCTGGCAAAGTTAATTCAAGAATCATGCTTAAAACCACTGCCTGGCATTTTTTTATATTTCCTTCTTTTTTTCAGTTGTTTGGGGTTGGTCAGCAAATTAGCTGGCAACCTTCTCTGAGAGGTTAATTAGAGGAGACTACTTGGGAACGCTACCCAGGCTCGTGCACACGCTGCCTGGTGGGAAGCTAACAGATGTATAAGAAGCTCGGAAACCTCTGTTTTTCTAACTGAGGAATCTTTTTCTCCCAAGTTCAGGCAGAGGTCGGATCCTTGTTTCTTCCCAGTGAGGATCAAAGTCTGTTGAAACTGAGTAATGCTTAGAGTGGGAATCAGAGCCTCAGCTTATGGCAATAGAAACTGGAGAGGTTTTGCAGCTCTCCTCAGTGCAATGTTATTGATTTCCAGAGTAAGAAATTACTGCTCCTATGGTTTAAACTTTATTCTGTTCTCTGATGTTTGAAATTGGTTTGTCTTTTAAGCTATGCTAACACTTGACATGTAATATAAGATGATTTTGTTGTTGTTAGCCAGCAAATGTTTGACCTCAGCAGAGAATGTGAATTTGAAGCACAAAGCTATAGAATTACTTCTCAGTCCTTGCATTTGTTTTGACTGTGCCCGGTATAGAAATGGCTCCAAATCCAGTTTAGTCATTCGTTGTAAAAAGGACTGAAAAAGGACAGTCAGTCTTCTGTCTGAAATTTTGGATGGGCTTTGGATCAGGCAGCATTTGCTCAGTCAGGGAACTCCAAACAATAGTGTGAAACATGATTTACCTGCTCAGTCACAAGCAGACAATGGCAAGAATAGGCCTACATACACTCAGTGCTTGCTACTAGTTCCTTCTGATCTCTTTTCCTTTCTTCCTCCATAGTCAGCTAATGCCATTAACATAACTGAAAACCCATCTTGGGAACAGGAACACAATTAGAAACCCTTGTTCTGACACTCATTCATTTGCCTTAGCAGATCTTGCTGACTCCCTAAAACAAAGTTCCTGGAGATCCTGGTATTAACTTTCCTTTGGTGTGAGAATTCATGAATGTGGAGAGCAAAAAAGAGCAGGCTTCGAGGAACAGAAGGCGTCATGAACTTGGGGTAACTGCACCGTCAATTCAGGTAACCACTGAAACCCGGCACTGGCTCCAAGAAAGTCCCTCTCCCCCTTTCTTCTGCTTGCTGACAACATACTCAGACATGAGGAGGGAAACTTGCACCTACACACTGAATAGCACAGTCTGAATAACCAAGAAACAAAACATGAGAGAGATTCCTGAGGCAATGAAGGAACCTTCTACCCATTCAATTCTAAGAAGATCAAGATTGCATTGAATTATTTACTTACATTCATTAGTGACTCAAGTTAATTAAAGGAGATCTCCTGCAAATTCCCCATGAGATACATCAGTGGCTCATGGTACTACATGTTATTTCTACTGGAAATAATGACTTGTAGATGCAGTAATTCCCCACAATACACATCTTTACTGCAGTCTGTCACATTAGCCCCTGGTACTTATGGCACGGAAGTCCATTATGGTGCCCCTGATTTTTTTGTCTCTATGCAACTCCTTTAGTATTTTTGTTTCTTATCAAAAAGAGAAGCTAAGTGAAACCTTGACTAGATTTAAGCAAGTGCCTTTGAAGTTACACCATCACTTTTCCTTTCATCTCTTTGCAGGACCAACTTAAGATAATACAGACCCATAGGCACACTCGTGCTCAGTTGTGCTCCCATAGCTCCATCAATTCACCCTGAAGAAACAATGGCTGCAGACTCTGAGTACCCCCACAAGTGGTTGCTGAGATGTTTTCTCTTTCCTGTAGAGTCACAAAGTGTCTACCAATTTTTGTAGGAGGTGAGGTAACTGCCTCATCAAAGACTTTGCCGCAATGACATTCTTCATCAAAGACTCTAACTGAGACTCTTTCATTCACTGAGTTCAGTGAATAAATGGTGCATGGAGGAGGTATAGTTTCTTTTAGGTACAGTTTCATACATTTCTTCCTGCAAGCAGAAGCCACCAACTGGAGTACTGTGGGCATCAACACGTAACTGGATGCTGAGCTGAAACCTGTGGTCCAGGACCCATGAACTGATATTTTGCCATAAAATCCCACCCTGTGAGAGTTCTCAGACTGGATGCATAGGTGGAATAAGAGATGATGAATATATTTACCCAAGAGCATAGTGGTTACAACACCCACCTGAGAACAGACTTTGGTACTTTATGTTCTCTGGAACGGGTCCAAACTGAGAGTGAGCAAAAGCATAAGGACAGATTGGTGAAGGAGATAATGTGGGTTCGGGTTCCCTCCAACAGAGAGGAAATTTGAAAATGGTTTTCCCTGATGCCAGGTGAAAGCACAAACCCTAGGGTACTGAGTGAAAGGTGAGAAGTGGGGTGAGTCTTCTTGCTGATCTTTGTGCAGACATAATGCCTACCTTGTCCATGGGCTCTTCTTTCTCTCCTGCATTTACATACGGTGCAGGGTAATGATATTCCAGCTCAGCCTTTGCTAGGCTCATCAATCAAACCTCTTTGGTAAAAAAAACTCTTTTGAAAAATCCTATTTGTACAATAGAAGTGAAGAAGCTTCCTCATTCTAGAAACTATATTGTAATGTTTCCATCTTTCTTGAATCCTACGCAATGTTACCTTGCAATAGTTCCCTGTTATACCTGCTGCATCCTAGCTGTGTGCTTCATGATAGCCACACTGGGCTAGCTGATGGCTCACCGACACCATGAAGCCAGCTAAAACATCCTCCTCTTCTCCCTCTCCTTCCACATTCACCCAATTTACTTCCTTCTTATAATGGTTTCGTGTTTCTGGGCGCATGGTCTTGTCTCATGAAATCAAAAAGAATTATAAATGGCAAATAAAAAATCAGGAAAAGATCTGTTTTCCCTGCTGCTCACAAGAGTTATTAAAAAATTCATTTGCCTTTGGATAAAAAGATCCTGCTAAATCTCATCTAATATCTGAGTTTGTAAAGAAACCTGAGAACAGGCAAAGGTTACTAATACCTGCCAATATTTTTATTACAGTTTATGCTACAAAATTGCTGTACACTAATTCTTTCTCTGCTTCCCCCATCCCCCTGGCCTTTATATAGCTCTATTTGTGCCAAGTACAAAACTTCTAGAGCACTGTATCATACCCTTCTTCGTTTTGGGTGTGCTACTTTATAAAGGGAGTTTTGCTACTAGTGGGCACCAAGAGTCTGTGCATTCAGAGTTGCTCTGAGACTGCCAGGATTACTCTAGATTGATCCAGACAACAATATTTGGTGTCATAATTTTAGCAGTTCCAAACGGTGTTGCAAGTTACAAAAATTTGGGTGCTATCTAGTTTTTTTTATCTGGGCTCTTATACCCTTTCCTTGCTGTGGTAAGAAACTCCACTAGTGAGAGTAAAGACTTTGATCCCTGCTGGGCTGCTAGCTGAACATAAATACATAAGCAATATTGAAAGAAAAGAAACCATGAAAAGTGTAAATAAAGGATGGTGGAAAAGCCCAGGTCATTCATTTTTTCTGCTCTATATCTGTGGCTACAGTTATTTCCCTAGGGATCAAGATAGTGAAGGAATGCAAGGTTCATCATTTCTCTTCTATCCAGGGAGACCACATGAGAATGAGATGAGCAGATGACCATCCCTGTAAGTCAGAAATAAGACCAGTGGTATTCAAAGGGGAGGAGAAAAGAAAAAAACAGGAAGGAAAACAGGACAAATGGATTCCTTTAAAAGCCTTTTTAAACAAAGGAGACACACTATTTTAAATGACAAGTTTTACTTAAAAGTAGGTTACATCGTACCCAGTGAGTGTACACGAAGAGGAGGTACATAAGCTCTCCTTTCTGCCTTGCATTATTCCTCTGAGATCTGAAATTAGATTTATAAATTATTTTTACTTTCTGGCTTCATGAACTCTGGTTTGGCACATACAGATGAAGGAGTTGTGCACATTTGCACAAAACCTGTTGAGGAATATGAGACTCCTGGACCTGTGCAAGGGCATTCAGAGCTATGCAGGGGATTTGGGCATTGCAAGGCTGAGATGCAGACTTGAACTGCTTGAACAAGTCTTGTGAAAGTGGGAGCCGACTCTCCTTCTTCTGAAGAAGCAAGGAAATTTAGTCTTTCCTTTTAAGCCCATAAGGAAGTAATTTTTGTTGTTGTACCTCATCACGTCCATTCTCCTCTAACCATTCTCTACCAGAAAGCTGTGTACCAAAGAGTGAGATTGAGCTCAGATTCTCTGGAGCAAAGAAAGGACCTGAACCTGAAGAAAGGAAATGACACTGCACCTTCCATACACGCTGTGAATGAAACACTTGCTGGGCTCTTACATAAATGCTAACCTGTCCTCATTCATCCACCTCCAAAGAAAACAGAAGCTATGACTTCATTTTGTGAAGAATCCAGTATGGCTTGTGCACACGTGTGTATGTGTGCATGCGTGTACACATGCATGACACTGAGAAATCCTACTGAATCCAGCCTCTTAGAGAGACTTACCGTAAGGAATTCATTGCTCATAGATCCTTTCAGCCCCAAGCATAGCAATGGTTGGTATCAGCATATGGTAGAAACATGATTTACAATACAGAAAATTTCAACATTATTAGATGCTAGTAATATCATACACCTGTGATACTAGTGCCCACTCTGTGCTGTTCTGTTTGGGCTGCCCTAGCCCTGATCTGCACTGGTTGGCCATATTGTGTACATTTGCCTCCATGCTCCCCACGGAGTCATCTTGTCCCTTCCACTGGCTAGGGTCAAACAACATTTCTGCTGCTTCTGCACCCACTTTCTCCTCCAGCACTTGGATTGGGGAGCAGGGTGAGATGCTGTATAATGGGGTCAGTGAGGGTCACCAAGGAAGAGTCTTATTCTGAGAGAGTTGTTCACATGCACTCCAGGAGACGGAGTCTCTTTGTGCCACAAGATCATCTGTATAGCGAGGAAGTTACTGAGGAGAGATAGATCCTTGCTTCCAGCCACAATGAATCCTGCTAACCTCTTAGACATAATAACACTGGATTTCTTGATAGTGCCTTTGGTATTGCAAAAGATTCAACTGTTTGTGTCTGCTTCTATGCAGGCAGGAGCCAAGTCCTGTGCTGTGCTGCTTCTTGAGCCACTCTGGTTAAGCACAAAGCAGAACTTCAGCTTCCCTGGGGTTTATACAGCCCCAAAGTCATGTGTAATGAGTTCTCAGGATCTCAGCATCAGACTTTGCCACCTAAATTGCACCAGAGTCCTAGTCTAGATCATAAATCTGTTTTTGCTTTGGTCTTAAGGGAACTCACATGTCATAGTCTCTTACTTGACTTTTCATTGCTGATGGCTGGCAACTCTCACTTTGTATACACTTTCTATATGGGATCCAAATGCTTTGAATAAAACAACAAAATCCTTTTCCTCCTCACCTGACTGTCTTTAAACCCATCTATTTTTATACAGGTAGCTCTTGTCTTGCCTCACTTCTCTTATCTAAGCTGTGCAATGTATCTTCTCACTTTGTGTGGGTGTCTCACCAGACACAAACTATGTTCCAGTCAAGGCATTTATTAATCTTTGATTCCTTCTGGCTTCATCCTTTCCTCCCCAGAGCTTGCCTTTTTTTTTTTTTAATTTTTTTTTTTTTGGGGGGGAGAGGCACTTACAGTATCAAGGAGCCCCTGAAACACCTCAACCACCTGTATCCCTCAGAATCAGGAAGAGATTTGATGCTCAAAGAGAGTAACCGATCTGTTCAAGTTCCATATGAAAAGTCTGTGGTAGAAACAGTTGTCAGATCCCCTGCAAAGCTGAGCAGGCAGGGGCTTAAAAACAAAACCACCGTTTCTCACTGGGTACGAGATTTGTCTTCCCTAAGAGCCCTTCATTCATTCACTCTCCCTTGTTCAGACTCCCAGATAATATTGTCTGGCAGAAATGTAGGATGTGCTATCCTACCGTCACTTGTAATTTTCTGGTTACAGCATAATCTTCCCTAGTTCCACAACTGCCCATTCTGCAGTTTCTTAAATCTTCCCTTGAAACCGGCTGATGTTAGGGACAGACTATTGGACTATCTGTTCTGGTAGAGTATGAAAACTCTGCCCCCTCTTTCAACAGCACAACCACTTGTTGATGGCCTCTCCAAGAAATTTGGATTAATGTGCAATCCGAAGTCCCTAACATTTGGCAACTGGACTGATCTAGTAAGTAGGATTTTGCAATAGGGGTCTGGGTCTGACATTAGTTAACAAATATTTTTGTTAAAGACTTAGATGGTGACATGAGGAGTTCATATAGCAAAGTCTCCAAACTCCAAATGGCTTTGATAAATTTAAAAAAAAAGTGCCCTGGAATAAACAGGATGCAGTTTAATAGGGTAAGTAAAACACATGTAGGCATAATCAGATGTGTGCTTAAAGGAGAAAAAAATGTGAGCTGGACTGCAGGTCTGCAGAAAAAGACAGCGAATCTCAGCCAGAGCAAATACAAACACAAAAAAGTATGCTAGACATGTGAAGTAATTCTTTTGTTATTCTCCCTACTTTTGATGACTCATCTTAAGTATTGTGTCCTGTTTTGCATATTGCATCTCAGGAAAAGTATGGTCTAAATGAAAAAAGTCTGCAGGAAACCAACCTGAATGCTCAGTAGTTGAGGGAACACAACTTATGTGGGAAAAATGAGCAGACCTGGGATGTTTCTTCTAGGCTGCCAGGGATCATCATTTCCAAGGTCCACCAAACTAGTCCTTCCTCCAACTCTGACTCTATTAATCCCTGTAATTAACAACTGAGTACACTCTCTTCAGGCTTAAATGCTTACTCCAAACCATTCCTCCCTGAATTCAATGCCTTTATCCAAGTTACTGGGAAACCTTGCGTATCTTCTCTGAAAAGCATTTCAGAATGCTTGGAACGTTAATTTAGCAGGAAGGAAGACTTTCATTTCACTCACACTAGAATGATGTCTATCACAACCCCAAATTGTAATATTCTTTAGAAACATTTCAAGATCCTTGCAGGAGTGAAACTTCTCTTCTAGTATTTGTCCTTCTCAATCATCCAAATGGCCTTCAGTAGTTCAATTAACAAATAATGACACAGGATAGCTTTCACCTATATGCCTTCAGCACATTTTCTTTTTATTTTTGGAAATTTTATGGGATTAATTTTTGATTTCCAAATGTAATAAAGCCCAGGGAAATGAATATTAGCATAAGCTTATGGGGCCTAACATTTTATTACTCACACAAAGCTTTTCTGGATGAGACTTGTAAAAACAAAGCCTGTTCTCTCATAAGTTAAAGGGCTGGTAGCACATTGAGTGAGGCTGGAGATACCTGAGATATTGCTTCAATTTCTATAACCTTAGAAACACTTCCTCCCCTGCCCCCCACGGAAAAGTCTGATTAAAAAAAGAGACCTTGGCTAAGCTCAAAAAAATCTCTGAAAACCTGTAAATCTTTATTAAATTCTTTGCTAAAACTCAGCTGAGGAGGAATGGAGGCACACTTTGTTCTGGGTATGTTTTTGTTGCAAAGTACTCAGGAGCCTATAATAAGTGCAGAGCTCATCTGTTGCTAATGATTTGGAGGAAGGACTCTTCCACATTGCAGGATAATATTAAGGGCACTGTGCTACAGTAGTAGCATTATACTTCATCTGTGACTTAGCTGAGGCCTGACATTTGATATGTATGTAAAACACCACTTACATATGGTGCTGTAGCCGATGGCTCCTGGGCCACATTCAGCCCACAGGACACGTCCATCTGGCCTGCAGCCTTGGTGCTGAGAAATTACATCCATGTGGGAGCAGCAGCCAGGGCTGAAGAAAAGCTTCTAGGCGGTTTTTGGAGGGCCAGATACTGAAGACCTTGGGGAACTGCTGCCACCTTCATTTGGCCTATGAGTAGGGTCAAACCCAAAGTCCCCACCCGCTATTAAAAGGCAGGGTCTAGCCTGTGTTTGATGATGGAGGAGATGGAGAAGCTGGCTCGGGAAGGGCTGTTCAGGCACTGTGGACCTCTCCCTCCCTCTAGTGGTTTGCCTACATACAGAAATTGTTGTAAATCTACTGCTGTCTCTGCGCTAAAGGACTTGACCCGGACATTCAAGTATTTCCAGGTTCAATTTTGCATTTTTAAAGTATAGGTCTAGAGTTAAATACCTACTGTGAGCCTCACTGCTACAAGAAGTCCTCACAGTGTGGAGCTGTGCAACTGTGGCCCTTGAGGGACCCAGGATCTCCTGGGCAGCCTTAGTGTGAATCCTGTACTAATACAGTGTGCCCTCTTAATCCTCCCTATTGACAAAACAACATTAGAGATTGCTAAGAGTTAGAGGCTCCTGAGGTGCTTTTCGTTGTTGTGGCTGTTTTTATAAGATCGAGGGATCCATACCATAAATCCCTGCCAACATCTAACAGGATTGTTGAAAATACTACCAAAACCAATAAATCACACCATTTCTATGATATATTTATTATAGAGACTAGGGTAGTTATGGTCTCAAGAGTTTCAGTCTTCACAAAGGAATGATGCAATCAAGGAAAAATAATACAGTGTAGAAACCCAGACAGAGGGAGAGACAAGGCTTCTGATGTGAGATGTTACAGGTTTGTTTGACTTCACAGCTTGGTTTATATGCTGCATCTGTCAAGGTATTTGCACTTGGCAAGTGAATTGCTCTTTTGTTTTTTGTTTTCAAGGTCAATGACTTCAAAGCTGGGTTTGGAAATATTAGAGAGGAGAAAGAGTGTGAAGAGGGGAAAAAAAAAAAGAGATGGGAAAGACAGGGAAGGGTGGAAATGAGCAGAAATATGAGTTTCAAAAATATCCAAACAATGTGCATCTCCATTCCTTTTCAGCTGAGAGAGCATGGTGAGTGTGGGCACAGTGCTCAGAGTCACTGTATGAACGATAGGGTGGTACCACGGAAGAGTAGGCATGTGCAAGACCTGCTTTTTCTGCTGCTGGGAAATGTTATACTCTTGAGGATGAAATTCTCCTGCAGCAGAAGTCTACAAGAGCTCACCATTGATTTTAGTGTACCAGAATCACATCCAGCTGACTTAGCCTCATGTTGTGCTGCACCGGTAAATATGTGTCCCCTCTCCTAACTCATGTGGCTGTCAGAAAAGAGGTCTGCCCTAAGAGTCCTTAGCTGGTCTCACACCCCCAGTCAGCTTCATCCGCAATGCCTTTCTGAAGCAAAACTGAAGCCTGCCACCTCCTGCTCTACCAGCTTCTTTTCAACAGGAACTGTTTACAAACCAATATATATAAAAATATGGCCATTGCTTTACAATGGTGACTGAAATGCTTCAGCTGAAATGTTAGCACACTGGGGGAATGTGACAGATTCTGTGAGTCAGGCCCTTGAGACAAACACTAAAAGTACCACTTAAAAGTTATTTCCAATTCTAAATCTCTTTGAGCACAAACTGAACCAATGAAGAAGTGTTGCATCAAAACACTACAAAGAAAACAAAGTGCTGCAGTGTTCCAAGTACAGGAGAGTAAAAGCAGGCAAACAGCTTGATTAAATCTGATAGACACCATTACTTTTGTTCCAGCAGCAGAAAGCACAATTCAGATGGTGCTTTCATCTCTCTTTTACCTCCTTGTAAAGGTCAAAAAATAACCACAGAGAGTGGGAAGCACAATGTGTTGTTTCTTCCTGCCAGGCTAGCTAGGCTGAATCACAAACCTACAGGACTGTCCTCCTTTTTGATGAAGAGTGATGCTATTAGCCCTGCAATACAGAAGGGAAATTGAGGCACACACGAGGCCACGTGACTGGTCCAACATCACCAAGAAAGCTTGGGGCGAAGCTTGAAAGCAGGTTCTTTTATGTCCTGGACTCATACCTTAGCCACTTCGCCCTCCTTCCAGCCTGACTGTTTTATACTATTGATGCATTGCAAATATTTTTTTCATGAAACAAATATTTATTTGTTCTACCCAAAGTGTGAAATGTGCTCAGTGTTACCTGACAGTCAGATGTGAATGGGAACCTAAGTTCCAATCCAGACAACTTCTTTGTTGTCTTCATTTGCCACGTCAAGTCAGATGAAAGAGTCTTAACCCTAATCTTCTGCTGCATGCTGCAGCAGCTATCGGATAGTTGGAGAATATAAGAAGCAGGACAACTATAGACTGATCCTTTCCTGATTTATTCTCCCATTATTCAGCATGAGTGCTTAGTCATTTAAAAACTTCCTTGGTAAAATAAATTAAACACATACCATTTACATGATATAAAAACTTATATAAGGTCAGTGATTTTTGCATTTGCATTTATTATGACGTACTAATTGGCTGACAATAGATGTCTGATTATTTTTCTGCATCTGTAAAATGTCATATAACATTAAAAAGCAATATCTGGTATTTATTGGAAACATTTCACAGTTAGTATTTGCATGCTGCTTTCATTTCGGTCTTCATTTCCCTTTATGATCTAGAGTTTAAAGATGAATTTTGTACTCTTCAATCTAAATTTAAGAATTCAGAGCTCATCCTGAAGCCAAAATGTTCACAGAAATGACCTGGATCAAAAAGGCTGATGTTTCCTGTCATATTCAGACACCCAAATTGTTCACTGTTCAGTTTCTGGAAGCATTAAAGCCTTTATTTATCCATAGGTCAGGCAGCTGCAAATCTGAACTGTGCCCATGTTGAAATGTCTCTTTTTAAAGTAGGAGGCGATTCAGACTAATTTGTCCTTGGCCTCTTATGAGCTCAGACTACCACTTGAGACCAATTATATGCTATGTCTTTGTGCTACTGACCTACAATCTACAGGGAGCTGAACTGAGAGCATCTTGTCTGCTTCCCCAAAGGATTTTTGGATAATGATTTTGAATGTTTAGTGTGACATGAAACCAATGATTTCATCTTCAGTATTTTTGATTTATGAGCAATATTAAGCAGGAGCAGAGAGAGAACCCTGTTGTAAAGGTATTTTTAAGTATGCTGATTTTACACAGTAGAAGGAAACGACAGACTCAAGAGCCGTTAGCAGTTATTAGGATCTGCATTACAAAGTAAGCGGTGTACGCATCCAACATTTCCTATGCAGTTCCACATCTCTTTTTGCCTGGGAGGTTAATTTTTCAGTTTACTTATATAGGATTTATTAATGGAGATTATTATGCTTCAATAATCAAAGGCTCAATATAAACCTTAACATAAGTTTAAAAGATGTCAAAATGGGACGCCTTTTAACACAGAAACTTTTGTATCAAACATGGAACTGGGCAAAAGAAAAAGAAAACATTGGCAAAGTGGAAAAGATGTGCTCCGCTCAATGAAACATGCTTTGTATGGTGTCTTCTTTGCAGCTAACCATGAGCTCCTGGCTACATGCAGGAGAAGAATCTTCCATAGGTGGCATGACTGGAGCCTTGTCTTTGACTCACTTCTGGTAGGGCTTTCGGACAAACCCAGTTGCAATTTGTGTAGTCATTTCCCAAGGCAGGGAGGCTAGAATAGAAAATGGGAACAGTCCAGGTTACACATTTTTCACGGATTTCAGCAGGCAGAGTAGCCTGAGGGCAGGCAGGGAAAGCACCTTGGCCTGTTATAACCGTCCCTTAGCAGAGTTGGTTGTAATCAATCTTCTTTCTGTTAAATCTCCCTCCTGGTAGTCTAGTTGCACCAGTTTCCTAAAATCTATGTTGGCAATTTTACAAATCCTGGAGGCATGCAAAGTCACACAGTTACCAATGTCAACCCTGAAGTGACTCAACATTTTGACTGTTTTTTAAAATGAAATAAAGTATTTCCTCTTTGTGTTGCTCAGCTTTCATATTTGATGTGGATGTCTGAAAAGGGAATGAAACATAAGTGATGCCAATATGGATTTCATTAATAAATTCATGAAAATGTTGAGCTTCTGTTGGTTCAATATCTCCTTTGAATATATTTGAAAGAGTTTATCTTAGAATATTCCCTTGTGAAAAAAGAGCTTCTGTTGGTTCAATATCTCCTTTGAATATATTTGAAAGAGTTTATCTTAGAATATTCCCTGAATGTGAAAAAAAAGGGGGGGAAAATGCTCCTCTTTCTCTTCTTCAAGGTTAGTTAGTAAGGTGAAATGTACGTGATATAAAGCAACCAATGCAGCAGCACCCTCACAGTTATTAATGGGAAATAAATATGGATTACAGATGCGCTGTCTTATTGCAAAATAAAGTGGGTGATTTATAAATTGTCAGTTATCAGTTTGAAATACCAGTCCTCACAGAGCATCTGAACTGGATTTATTTTGAAGGAATGATCTGGAGCAGAAGGTTTTACAGCTTGCTGTTGTTCTCCTTGAAAGCACTGAGACAAAACAGTGTATGCTGTAAATCACATGCTGTATACCAAACATTGTTTACATGTTTTCAAGTGAGTTGCTAAACTAGTACAAAAGAGACAAAATTCCCGTTGGTTCTTGATAGAGATACTTTAGGAATTATACTCTAGTTTCTCTTAGGGGAGTATATTCATAAATCATTTTGTGGTTTAATCCCTACAGAGAACGTATTTCTTCTAAGAACCTTGTCTATGTCTTTGTGTTTGAAGACAAATGTAATTGATTTTACAAGACTGATCTTTTGATCAGATTAGTTTATTGGATTAGCCTTTTATCATCACCAGGATTTATTTGTTTTCCATGATGTACTTATTTAGATATTTTATCAAGGGGTTTTGCACACTGCATGACTGTCTCTTAAAAGATTAGAACTTCCAATTATTTTTTTGGAAAGAAAATTTGCATACATAACAAATGGTTGGTTAAGGTTCACTGAGAGCCAAACTCTGTCATGCCTCTCATGAGAGGGCTGAAAGGGAGCAGTCAGTTCAAATTTCCAAGGAACAGCCCGCACCGCCTGTGTGGGAAGACTGACATGGGTGGTAATCCTGAGGACCCCCAGAGAGGCGGTTTAGAGCTGACGGCTTCGCCCAGGACGGCTCCTCTCCAAGGGATGCAAGCTGACACTGCGGGCATGAAGGAGGCCAAAGTCGCTGACAAGGTTTGCAGTGAGGCACCTTTAGCACCTCAACTGACTGTAGTAAGAAATAACTTTGAATTCAGCTTCATGTGTACAGATTGTTTTTTCTTTCATTCTGCCCATACCTTGCATAAACCTTTGTTTTCATAGTCTGCTTTGGATGTTGTGAATTAATACTTTTGTCTGCCTTTTACCTTAACCTGACTTATGTTAAGGGTGATTTGAAGGTAACTAGTTTATATAAAGGCATTTTTCTTTGAAAGGGTGGCAAATCAGAAAAATAGGGAACTAACATAAAAAGCATGCTGTATCCACACTACTGTTCAGCTGTGTGCCCCCGCAGATGTGCACAGACCGTTTAAGAGCTGGTATTTTAGGAGTTGTAAAGGGAAGCGCCTTTTGGTGACCAGTGACCACCAGGAGGACTCATCAGTGTGCAGCAAGGAAGTGGGAAGCTCCCAGAGACCCCCTCTGGGCTTTGTGGCAAATCTACCTATAATAAGTAATTTCCACTGCTGCTTATGCGGCTATCTGTATGAAGAGAGCTGGCACTTAAAGTGTTTAGCAGCACTGCGAATCAGGATACCTAGTTAGGTGTTCAGCACAACAGACACCTTCTGGCACACACTCTGGAAAAATCTAGTACAAGATTCTGGCTGACTTTCTAGATTTATGTTGGCTTGCTGTAAAGAGCTTTAACTATTGCTCAAGGATTTGGATGGTATGGCAGTCTGACCCAGTGCATATGGTAGCATCCCGGCATCCATTGCAGTAAGTTCTTGATATACTGTCTTCTTGCACATCAATTGATTATGCTAGCCATTACTGGTTGAGTTATATTACTAAATCCAATAGTTGGCAGTGAAACTTAATATCCTGCCAGCTTGTGAAAATCTCATTTAGAAGCAAGAGTGGCTAACCATAAGAAAAGACCATTACATTTACCTTTGTTTTCCATTTAAAAGCAGACGCATTGATAGTGATGAGATAGAAAACACCATTAATCCCACCACTTCTTAGGCCAGTGAAAGAGTGCACCAAGCACTTGGTCTTTGTGAAACCAGAAGAGCACGTTAAATATTTCCATTTTGGAAACAAAAATATTTCTATTGGTAATATTTCTAATTTATCCCAAATCATTTACAATCAACCGTGAGATATAGACCACATCCTCTGCTCATAGCATCACTGCTTGGTTTGACATGCCATTTGGGCAACTTCAGGGAGTCTGAACAAAAATATACTCTTTGGTTTAAAAAGAAACACTGGGTGTTGATGCTTGTACTGAGGTTAGTCTCGTTATTTCCAACAGCTGTGTTATAGGAAACTTTTCAGAAATGGAAGGAGGAGCATTTTAAAGCTAGACTTCTGTTTAAGTAGTGGTTTTGGAGCTTGTGGGTAGGTTTTCTTCTTTCGTTTTGCTTCATCGACTGGAGAGGTACTTCAGAACCTAATTATTGTAATTTATTAAGTCAATTAGAAAAGCTGCTAAACCGAGATGTTGGAAGGACAGTTATGGGGATTCTTAGAACCTTTCTTTAGTCTAAAGCAGGTTAAAAGCAAACACAGATAAAACAATTCATGCCCATTTCAACTAAGGTTATTCTTGATCAGATCTGTGTCACTGGGACAAAAGATAAAGTTATAGTTCAATAGATTTTGACACCAGAAAAGACCGTTTTGGTCAAGTATTCTGATTTCGTACACAGGAATTATACAATGTTACCCCACAATTTCTGCATTAGGATTCTGCTTCTTGGCTGGTCCAGAGCATGTCTTTTAAAATCATAATTTTAAGACTTGAAATGATGGAGAATTAGGTTGCTGCAGTTATATTAGCATCTATACCAGATGAAACGTTCAGTTAAAACAAAGATCCTCACACTGAAAAAGTCCATAAAACCAGAATGTGTTACCTACGCATGTAATGAACTGAGTTCATAGTCCAAGTCATCCTACTGAAATTATTGTGATCTCATGGGGCAAAATAGGACGGTTCAGAAGGAATAAAAACATCAGTGTCTAGCCCTGTGTGAATCATGAACCTGCTTATATTCATACTTAACTATAGTCTCTTGCTGTAAGTACAACATCTTAATAGTCTCAGAGAAAATAAAATACAAGTAGTGAGGAAAGCAGAAAACTCTTTGGGAAGAATCTAAGCACCAGCATGTTTATACTGTTACTTGTATACAGGGTATGGGAGAAACTAGCATGTGCTCAGAAATCTTTCAGGAAAACATTTCTTGACAAAACAGTTTTCTAGGAGAAAAACCCCAAAACTTCAAACGTTAAAATATTCTTCTTGCTACTTTCCTAAGACAAATATGCATTTTTACTATGTTTAGGTATAAACTGATTATAATCAATATGCTAAATTAAATTATTTGAAGCTACTCTAACAACTCAGATTATTTTTCTTTTGTTTTTCCTCACTGTTGTTGTGAGGCAAGTATGCTCATTTGTATGATAGAGTTGCTATGTTCACCTTTGAATCAGAGAATTAAAATATCTTAGCTTTCCTAAGACAAATATGCATTTTTACTATGTTTAGGTATAAACTGATTATAATCAATATGCTAAATTAAATTATTTGAAGCTACTCTAACAACTCAGATTATTTTTCTTTTGTTTTTCCTCACTGTTGTTGTGAGGCAAGTATGCTCATTTGTATGATAGAGTTGCTATGTTCACCTTTGAATCAGAGAATTAAAAATATCTTAGAATATAAGAGGCTGACCATGTGGGATAAACCTTCATCTTTCAGAAAGAGAATTGTTTCTTCTGTTATCAGCACCCATTAAGAGAACCAGTATCCATTCTTTCTCCAATCTAATTGCTGTTTTGTTAGAAAACTTTTTCCTAATATTCAGCAGGTAGCTTTTCCTCTCAGTTAGAAAGTTGGGAAACTATAAAGCAGAAATCAAGCAAACAATTGGAGGTTGATAGAATTTTTACAAGTAAGAAAAATAGATGCATTGATTAACTCTCTAACAGCCCCACTAGTTAACTTCAATTTGAAACTAAAAATGGAGGAAAATGTAAATAAAATAAAGAAATCTATAAACTCTTTGTTTCCCCTGAAAGATGCATCTCTTTCAAATCTTTCACATGCCATGTTTGAAGCAGGTTGCAAGCATCAAATCATGTTAAGCTTGTCTCACTCTAATGCAACATGAAAGATACAGCCTGAAGTAATGCAGTACAATGGGACTTGTCACATGTGGGAAATTTAAAAAGAAAGCAATTTGCTGATAAAAACAACACAATTAAAGAATGGCTGGTTTGAATAAAAATGCAATATTTTCGTGATGTGTCTCAGTTTGGGGTTATGAGAGACACTTTGGTCTGAGAAAAGGATTAGTTTCTTGTCTGCTGGGAAATGACTAAGGTAGGTAAAGAAGCTCTCTACATAGCAGCTGTCCTCTGCAAAGGCAGTGGTTTAAGGTAGCCAGTGCACAGGAACGAATACTTCCACCACTGCAGTGGTCAACGTGGTCTTACAGGAAAAGCAATGCTTGGAGGGTGTACATGTAAGTATACACCATAAACCTCTGCTGCTTGTGGTCATTAGATACCATGAGGCTCTTTATTCAAGAGTCCCAGTGCCCTGCTGTAATCCCAGTTTAGGAAGACATGTCGGGCAGTGGATGTTCTCGCAGCGATTTTGGTTGTCTGCAGTTATTTTCCTTGCTTGCTGCTCTTGCCTTGCCTGTTGCAGGCACTTCCCTGTGGACCACAGCAGTGCACAGGACTTGGGGATCCTCACAAAACCACATGAACTGTCAGCTGCGTATGGTGTGCGCCAGGCTCCCTTTAACAAGGTTTTAATTTCTCACTCATTCTGGTACTTTTCAAAAATCCTCTTCTTCGAAGGAAGACACTACTTGTTTCCCAGTTGCATAAACCAGTAGGTCTCACCAGGCTAAGGCTGGGCACACAGACAAAGTGTTAGTGACCACAGGAGTTTAGGCTTGTTTGAGCAAAGCTTTACCTATTGCTCTTCCTGACAGTGCCAGCTGGTTGCTCCAGCCCGTGCTGCTGTCACCTGCACCTAGAGTAAACAGAGAAGGCATGGAGTAAGCCTGAGTGGGGTGTGCAGCTGCACAAATGCCATGTGGTTAGCAGAGGAGTTTAGTATAAACTGTTGAGATAACCCAGTACAAGGGAAACACGAGCTGTACGAGAGAAGAAGAAAGGGCAAAGGCAAAGGGACTGTATAGGAGGGTAAGGGAAGCAGAAGCAGTGTTTATGGTAGGAAACAGGATGGGAGGGGCAAGAGTTCGAGCAGCAAGCACAAACACCACCAAAATAAAGGGCAAAATCCTGTTTGCTTTCCCAGATGATGATAAAATGATTCACAGCATGGTATTGCTGAGAACCTCAGCAGATAGAGCAAGACTCTGTGCAAGGGGAGAGGGTCTCAGGTCACCTCTCCGAGGCGGCAGGGTGTCTGGATGCTGTGCACTTAGTGCACGCACATATTCACAGCAGTAAGTTCAGTAAGGCTGTACCAAGCTGTGAGCATAGGAAACTATGTTACGTGTGAGCATGTAATGTCTGCAACCGGGTGTGGAGGGGTGCCCATGGTCAAAGTGCAGCAAGGAACAGAAAGGGGCCTTAGGAGTTCCTGGTCTTCAACAGCTGTCTTCAACAACTGCTCTTCAACAACCTGTATTTACAATCTGGCTTTGCTCACATTTGTGGCTGCAGTCACTGCCAAAGGTTTCAGAGCAGGAAGATGTTGTCGTGCTGTGTCACCTCAATGAAGTGACCATGCTGTCCGTCACATACTTCCGAGTGAGGTGGTTGTTCCTACACACAACTGCAGAATACTAGAAAGCTGTTTAAACCAGAAGGGATTTCTCTTCCTCATTCTGAATTTAAGACAACACAGTGGAAAATTAAAGCATATATTTTTAGCAAGTGAAACCAGTGTCTATTTCTATAAAACCCACTAAACCATCACACATCTAGAAAACCCTAACATGATTGACAGTGTACTTAAGAGAAGCCAAGATGGGAATAGAAAGGGTTAGACTTCAAGGACGATTTAGCAAGCGGCAGAAAGACATTTGCATATGTAGTGTCTGAAACAGGAGCACGAAAGTGAAAGACAAGGATCAGCAAGTCCAGCCATGGTCATTGGCAGGCATGTCACAACATTTGGTCTCTGCTCTTTACAGCCCATGAAACATTTCTGTGCTCCCTGTTACCAACTAATGGGCTACAGTGAGAGAGCAAATGTATGTCAGAGGAAGAAAGCAGGAGATGGATAAAAATTACGATTAGTCTCACGCCCTGCAATGGCAGTTCAATCCTGCAGTTCTTCTTAAGGCACAATTTTCACTGCTTTCACTGGACATTGAGATCCTTGGCTCTGAGACTCAGTCCTTTCTCTTTCTTTGTGCTTGTATAAGACAAGGGGAGAGAATCAGCCATCATTTCAATGCTAAAGACCTTAGGATGGCAGTGAGAGAGACGGAAAGAGACGCACATGTGTGTCTGTCTCCACAGGTTATGTCCTCAATTCTTCATATTCATGGGGATGGCTAGGGGTTAGAAGGAGTGTATATGTGGTTGTGTTCCAGTAACAGATTATTTTATTCTTAAAAAAATATGGTCTGTGGATAAAATTCATCTCTTATGTAAAACTGCGTCACTTTAATGATGTATTGTCAGAGATGAATTTGGGTCTACTCATTTAAATTAGATCCAAGTGACTAGAAAACCCCATGAGCAATTTTAAATAAAAAATAAGAACTGGTAAATAAAAACATCTGGTAGATGATTAAGTTTCACATATTGAGCTTTTATTAAGAGTAGCTGATGTAACTCTAAGGGAGAGCTTGCATGTAAGCAGCGTTCATTTACATATGGTGCCTGACCAAGAGTGGTAAAGAAACGCAAGCAGGCAGCAAAGCCACCGTGAGACTTCTTTAACAGCGGGCTTGAAATGCGCTGCTTCTTCATTTATTCCTCTTCTTTTGACTGTGGTGTGATTGCAATTTTCAGGAAAAAAAACCCACTAAATTCCACACACACACACTGTGGTGTGTGGTGTGATTGCAATTTTTCAGGAAAAAAAACCCACTAAATTCCACACGCACACACACCCCCCCCCGCCCTTTTATACTTGGTGTCTTTAAATTGGACATCTATATTGTCTTTGTGTAAATGGGCTGGTAGGGAGAGGAGAGGGAAGATTTCAGGCCATTCGGTTTTCATCAGAAGATCCTTGGGAAGATTTGGACACCTCTGACCTTAAACATGCTGAAGGCACTTCATCTGTGGTATATGTCAGCTTGAGAAGTAAACTTTTTCCTGATTAAAAGTGACTGTAAATATGACAGCTTGCACGAGAGGTAGTCTCCTGATGAAAACACTACCATGAACAGTTTTGCTCCATCAAAAGCCAAAAAAAAAAAGACATTTCCAGCCAACCAGCAAACTCAGCAGGAGACCTGAGAGAACCTTTGTTATTCCTTTAATGTGACGAAAGGCCCTGGACTACACCCAAAGGTGTGGTAAACTGCCAACGCTTTCAGTAGGTTAATTTATATGTCCTTACCTTAAAATATACTCTTGACATTCCTAGTTATGGAAATCATATAGCTGTACAAACATGACTTGCTTTATTAATGTTCTGCACACCATCATAAAACTGAGAGAACCTTTGTTATTCCTTTAATGTGACGAAAGGCCCTGGACTACACCCAAAGGTGTGGTAAACTGCCAACGCTTTCAGTAGGTTAATTTATATGTCCTTACCTTAAAATATACTCTTGACATTCCTAGTTATGGAAATCATATAGCTGTACAAACATGACTTGCTTTATTAATGTTCTGCACACCATCGTAAAGTGAGAGGCATTAACCCTGGTGAAATGCAAAGGAGCAGAGGATCCAGGTCTCTGCTGGGTGAGCTGGTTGTGCACCACTTCTGTTGGTGAAAGCCAGTGAAGGGCTTTGTGTGCCTGTGCTGTGGGTGAGGGAAGTTCAAGGCAACAGCATCACAAGGATTTCTGCCACCTCAAACCTCCAGAAATGTCTGCCAGCAAGGACTGGCACCCCATGTGCCCTTCCCTTCCCCTCCTGACCTAAGACAAGCTATCCTGAGCTGTGGTCACACTGCAACACACAAAGGATGCTCAGGCTTTCATGGACCTAGAGAGTGCTGGTGACACCACAGCTGGAGCCATGACGATGTAGGTGTCCATGTGGACTATACAAAAGCTGAGCTAAGCATCATCCTGCCTGCACAAGGAACCTTCTTCAGAAACTTTTGCGGGAGAGATATCTTGCTTTTACCAAAAACGGATGCAATTTCATTTCAGTAGGGCAGTCTAAGCCAGGGAAAAAGAAACGTTTGATAGAATTTTCCTTCATTGTCTTTGTCTAGCAGTGCTATCCCAAACTAGCAGCTTTGCTTTTGCATTGCACTTTCTCAAATGTGAAGCCTGAAACGCTTTTTGCTGTGTATGTTCTTGATTATTTTTATTTTTAGTTTTCTAGCCTCCAAAGTCTTATTTAAGCCAATAGTGGCATTAATTATAACAGGACTGCCTTACTTGCATGAGTAAGAACTACTCAAAGCTTTATCAGATTGTGTCCAAGATCCAAAATAGAGAAGAATATATAAGCCAAGAGTTTGTGGACTTTAACACTTTCCTCACTTCTAAACAACTAAATCACACCATAAATAAAATAGACTAACAGGATAATTAAACAGCCTGAATGTAGCAAGGGGGAATATTTCAATAACAAATATTGCTACCCATATACCTCAACAGAATGTGCTAAAGTAAACAAAATGATAGCATAATTATAGTCGTTCCAGTTATGTTAATTAGGCTATATATACGCTTCATTGATAAGCAACTGTGGTGCAAAGAAATGCTGTAAGCCTGATATTTCCTCGCTTAGCAGCTTTGTTGTGCATATGCTGTTGTTATGATCTTGGTTACATTAATGCAGAGCAAAAAAAACCACCCCAGCCAACCCTAAAAATAATAGTAATAATAATGGTATGCGTCACAGCAGGCATAGTGCAAGGTTCAAGCTGAACAGCTCAGTGTGATGTTTCTCTCACATTGCATTCGGATTCCCAGAGAAGATTGCCAGCAAGACTTTCCAAAACATCCCAATAAACTCAAATACGCAGCAAACATCACAGCTAGTTGTGCTCCACAGAGGGAGCCCTTTACACCTGTGTTTTGCTGACTCTGTAGCTATAACTTCTCGACACTCTGCAAGGTGTTGTTTTGGATTGCAGCTGCTCAGAATTTAACATCATGTCTTTTGTTCCAGAAGTATCACTTCTTTTTTTGTGTGGCTTTTTTTTTTTTCTGAAGTCTAATATTTCATAAAAACTGTTGTTGATTTCTGAAAATATTACCTTTTGTGGAAAAAAAATCTTTTAATTGAAAGAAATATGGCTTTGCTCATTTTTGATGATGTTTATGGAGGAACTTAAATAGAGAAAAAATTAATTTGAAAATTTTCAGAAGCCCAAAGGAGAAGAAAACACTGCATAAAACAAAATTAAAAAAATAGGCTCAACAATTTTGACAAAACATTTTATAGCAGAAAAATGGCGTTGGCTTTTTTTTTTTTCTGAAGTCTAATATTTCATAAAAACTGTTGTTGATTTCTGAAAATATTACCTTTTGTGGAAAAAAAATCTTTTAATTGAAAGAAATATGGCTTTGCTCATTTTTGACGATTGTTTATGGAGAACTTAAATAGAGAAAAAATTAATTTGAAAATTTTGAGAAGCCCAAAGGAGAAGAAAACACTGCATAAAACAAAATTAAAAAAATAGGCTCAACAATTTTGACAAAACATTTTATAGCAGAAAAATGGCTGCTTTTTTAAAACAAACAAAAAAGTATTTTTAAGAGGTTGCCTCTTTAAATACTGTAGGATATCTATCTGTTTGAATTTTAAACATGAGATATGATACTTTAAGTCATTATTTCTTTTTTAAAAAATTAATTCATTTATTCATTATTGGTAATTTTGAACGCTTCTGATTGTTGAAAAAAAAAAACAACCTTGGATACTTTTAATGGTTTCCCTGGATCATTAAGCTTTTACTACCACTTGTTTCACACATGTAGCCTTGGCACGTCTCTACTGTTTAGCACAGGATGGTGTAAAGATGCCTCAGATAGCCCCATCAGCAGAGTGCTAACATTACGGCAGTCCCAACCCTCGCAACAATTTTTGTGCATGTCGCAGCGGTGCGCCATTTAGATGCTCCTGCCTGCTCAGAGCTCGTCACGGTCTCTCTCCTGTAGTGCCACTTTGCACTATGCAGACACATTTTTAGTGGAGAATTAGGCCCAAAATTGTAGGTCAATAGAAAGTTCAGCGCAGGATCACGTTAGAATATAGGCACTGCAATGAGGTTGGAGAAGTCAAAATACCAAACTCTCCCATTTTGAGTTGCAGTTTGTGCAAAGTATGTTATATTTTTACCTACATCAGGCAGTTGCTCTGCCATCTCCATTCTGCTGGTAAAAGTTGTGACCCCTGTGTCTTGGCCTCTAATTGCTTTGGAGAGGATACTGCTGCTTGCCTCATTTCTAGAGTCTCACTTACCACCAACATTCAAAAACACATCTCAGACTTTAAAAAGTTTATGAGACTGGTGAAAAAATTCAGAAATATACATATAATAATAATTATTCAGGGTCCATTTTTATTTTCTTCAGCTGCAGATGTGGCTATTACATTTCAGCCTAATTGGTGTTTCTTCATGGAACGGCACTACCCCAAATGAACGTCCTGGCTCACTTGGCTATAAGACCAAGCTCCAGACTCAGTGCTGCATGACAAAGTTTGTGGGACAGGAAACAAACATGACAAAACATCCCCAAAAGCAGATACTTAAAGCAACATTCAGAAACATTTGTCTTGATGTTGCAAACATTAAGTAAAAAGAGTTACAAGCCCAAAAGAAAACATACTTTTGAAAAACTCTTTTTTCCCCCCACCCCTGAAGATTTGCACTCTTTTTAATGGTTTGAAATATTCAAAATTAAAGGGATTTTTCTAGGTACTTGATCTGAAATATTATATACCAATCACATCAAACCCCTATGTGTCAGTTTCTTTCACTTTAAAAAGTAGTTTGAAAAATTCCAGATCTAAACAATAACTCCAGAAATAATGAAAGATCTTCAAATTCTACAAACAGAGAGGTCTAATCCTGCAAGATACTCAGCATCACCTAAGATTTGCTGAATACAAAAAACAACTTTCAAGAGGCACCCAGTAATTCCTTTCCCTGACTGCACGCCTGGAAATTTGAATCATAATTAAATGTGCATGTGGTATTTTTCACAATATGTTGTGTTTGTGGTTTTAATTATCATCATAAGCACCACAGTTAATCTGTAGTTCAACATGTGAAAACGTTTATATAGTTTTACACGATGGTTTGGTAACACATACAAACATTTAGGTTTAAAGGAACGATGAATGTTGGGCCCTCATCGTTTTATGAACCCTTACGTCAGCCATCTGGAGGCCCTTCCCAGCTCTTTCGCCACCTGCAACTCGGCCACCCAAGCTCTTTCTCCTTCTGACCTTACCTCCTCTAGCCAGCAAGAGAAAGAAATCCTTCTCTTCTCAAGCGCAGAGGAGAAGCAAAGGTGAGAACCACTCAGAAAGAAGGGTTTATATGGTGCCGAGCCCACCAGAGATCAATGTGTAGCAATAAGAAGTAATTCTGAAATGACAATGCTCTTGGTCAATGGTTAAGGCTGGAGGTGGGTTTTCCCTGGCACATGAACAGCACCTTGCTGGCAGGGGACCTTCCTCTTCTCACATGCCGATTCCAGCGCATGTGTGATGCCTGGCTGAGGGGCAGAAAAAATGTGGTAGGGAAGGATGCAGAAGGGTGGGGAGGTCACGGAGCACAGGCACTTCTTCACCAACCTGACAGCCATGTTGCACTGTGCTGCCAAGCACAGGCCAACCTGGCCACCAGCCCCTGGGAATGCCCAGATGCCACAAGACATGTTCTTAACCTCCATCCAAGGGACGCTGGCACTGTCAGAGTGCACAGCTGATCATGCCTGCACATTTGAAAACACAGATCATTACTTTATGAAGGGAACATACTAAAAAACTAGAAATTAGGACCTCCTGAGTGATGGTGCCACAGCAAAGAGGATACTGAGGCATGTCAGCAGGCTCTGCACCCAGCAGAGACTGGGCTCCTATGGCTCCAAGAGCAATGCTGTGAGAATATGCCACTTTCATGCTCTTGCCACTGGGACTGCCCCACAGACTAACTTGTAGGACCAGATCTTTCTTTCTTCCCTCTTCACCCATCTTTTCAAGGAGGTAAACCCAACTGCTCATCCTGAACCCAAGGGATTCATTCCCTGTCTGATGGGGTGGAAGTCAATGACCCTCGTCAGAACTGCCCACAGACCAGTAACCAGAAATAATAATACAGGCCAAATCTTCATAAAGCCTGTCAGGGAGTTCTCAGCAAAGCTGCTGTGCTCTGAGCTTCTCATGTTGGACATTTACATTGGTACTGGCACTTACCTTTTCTCTCAAACACCTCTTTACTGCTGACGACAGACATGGTAGAACTACATATGGACTTGAGTTATTTGTGCTGCAGGGTGCCAGTGACCTTCTAGATAAACTGATTATAAATTGTGGGGAAAAAATGTTACAGGAAAGAGCAATAAGAAATAGTACAGCTACAGAAAACAATTAATGGAGTGGTAGTTTTTTCTTTTAGCAAGGAGTTGTAAGAAGTTTTGAAACCATCAGCTACTCATGCATGGTCAACCCAACTTTAGTACAAATAGTTTAAAGGTAATGAAGTACATTTTTTGACCACAAAACAGAGGCTTGAGGAAATCCTTGCTCTTCCTTCTTAAAATCCTTGTGTGTAATCTGTGGGAGCAGTATGGTGGTGGGGGGGAGGGTAGTCAGCAGTAATCTATGCCACACCAATTTAACTTAAAAAGCAACCCCAGAATCTAGGAGACCAAAAGGCCTCCTTCTGTTTTGTCACAAAGACATTACCGAATTGCTTAATACCTCCATGTCCATTCCAGCATCTCTCTAAGGCTCAGATCACATGTGAGACTTTAAAGAGGTTGTTCCCACTTAAAGGAGTTCTCCTAAAACACTATTTATGCAGATCCAGCAAAACCAAACCACTTCCTTCAGCATCACAAGCCCAACCAACAGCACTGGCGTGATGAAGGAGGCAACATAAATCTAAATGTTCATGGAAGACTGCAGAGCAAACCAAGAGGGCACAGTTTAAACAGCTGTGAAGAAGCCTGTGTGTGTATGTATCAACTCAACATCAGTCTTCAGTGTGCTAAAACAGGAATATATTCACACAAACCCAGACTATATAACAACACATTGAGTTCATTCTGCTTCCAGATAAATCATATAATATTTCAAGAACCGCCTCTCATAACATTTTAGCAGTATTCCTTGGTGAAAATGCAATAAATAAAGCAAGAATGCACTACACTGTGCATGTGCATGTGTGTGCTCAAAACAACTACATTTTAGTTCCAGGAAAAGATTTGACTCTCCTTATTTGTCCCTCCTGATTCCTTCGTGGTTGATATGGACATATCCCTACTATTTCTCCACACAGTTTATTCTAAGCTCCTCTTACATTGCAGCCAACAGGCTATTTATTGAGTTCACTGTAACAACAATGACATTCTTATTATGGGTCTATTCAAGGTGCTCCTGCATACACCTTTTTGCTGTCATTTTTTGCTAATAGACAGATAAATGATGTCATAATCCAGCAGAGATTAATGTTATTATTACCACAAAAGATGTCCCTTTCTTTCAGCAGTTTCACTTGGACTAAGACAAGCAATACAGGGAAACTAATGAGAACGGCACAATGCAAAGACTCTGACAAAACACCCGTGGGGAATTTTCTGGGACATTTTAAAGCTCCTAGATGCTCACAGTCATCTGCCAGCAGTTATCGCCCCGCAGCAGAGATGGCAGAAGGGAACGCGTGCCAATGAACGCCCCCAGGCACCACCCTCAGCCACAGCGCAAAGTCACCTTTGCTGGGCATTTCAGCGTGCCGACTGCAGGGACTGGTGGCCCTGAGGCCCGGGCACGTGCTCCCTCCTGCTGTAGCGCAGCAGCCCTGACAGAGAAAAGCTGGCGTGACGGAACAGGGGGAATTTTTAAATCTACACAGCAGCCTCCTGCTCATGTGGACCTACATATATCCATCAGTGCACCCGGGGGACAGGGGCAGCAGCTGGAGGAATATAAACTCAGCAGAGGGGCAGGTAAGGGCAATTACCTCCTAGGCTTGCCAGCAAGATGCATCAGAAAACCTTTACGATAATCCTTGGAGACTTTTGCTACAAAGTCTGTGACTGTTTATTTTCTTAGGGATCAGCTCTGGATCCCAAATACTATGTGGCTCTAAGGAGGACTGCAATGAATATGTATAGAGCTGAGAGAATTACTCACACCCTGATGTGGCTGGCAAATACCCAACCATTCTGGCCTTCCTTTTCAAATGATTACAAGTGGAGGATGCTTCACCTATTAAAGTTATGGCAACAGCTCCTGGGATATGCACAGATCTGGCTGCAGTGTAGTGTCTGGATATGCTGTCATCAGGGATCTCACATTATTTCTTCCTTGACACATTCTACGGCAGACAGTTGATTGCAATATAAGTGTATTTTATAAAGATGTTCCCACAAGGTAGAGTTGCCCAACCATCAGAGGTGCTGAAGGAGAGACAACAAGAGGATGTAGCTCTGGCTGTCATCCTGACACTTTGAAAACAAATTCCACATTGCTGTAAATGTGTTGGGGAACAACAGAGTAACTGATTCATGTTGGGTCATTTCTTGTTGCCTCTTTAGGAGAGACAGCAAAGTATTTTCTTGTTTGTTGAGCCGAGCTAGACTAAAACCAGGCCAATTATAGCAGCACCATCTTGTGGCTCCCAGTTAACATGCCCTGGCCTAGGGCAGCCATTTGTTGTCAATTTGTATTTGTATCACTAAAAAGTTACAATACTATTTAACTGGTGTTCTTTCCAATTTGTTAGATTTCAGGTTTGGTTCAAAATAAAACAATCTGAGTCAAGGCTGTATAAACTCAGGAGTCATTGGCTCAAGACAGAACAGAAGATGGAGAACCTCATTTTTGGTCAGAAATCAAATGTCCTTTGTCTTCTAGGAAGGATTTTGATTTGAGTTATTGCCTGCTGTGCAACGGTTACAGAGAATTTTGCTATCAGTGACAAAGAGAAATTAAAGGACATTGTTGCTATGAGAAGACAGAGGGTGAGAATGGATGGCAAGCTCCTGAATGGGCTGACAAAGATCTGGATTTCCTTTAGTTTTAAACAGAGATGGGAACAAAACACATTCAATACCATTGTAGCTAAACAGTCCTGGTTGTGTGAAGGGCTGTTGAATACATTTTTGCCCTTGTAAATATTTAGAGTATTATTGATGTTCAATTAATATATTTTTTACCAGCCACTTTCAGATATAAATTTCAGAGCACAAACAAATCCTTAAAAAAATAAACTTCTAATTGCATGCTGCAGAAAAAGCAGAAAAATGTTGCTGCTGTCAAAGCTCATGTAAGAATTCTTCATGGGCAAGCTTACAAGGAGTATACCATCTCTTGAAACAACCTGAAACAGATGCTGAACTACTTGAGGCTTAGTTCCTTGAGGCATTTTTTGTGCTGTAAAGTAGCACAAACAGATGTCGCTACCTGGAAGGCCTTCAGCATCCATTTTACCTAACATAACATGAAGATGACCAAACATTATTCAGAGCTGAAAAATGAATGCAACAGAAAATGTTATTCACCATTAGTTCAGCATGGTCTTCTCTGCAGAATCACTGATATTTGGAGCCTGACCTATAATACACGTGTCACTGATATAGACGAAAGGTGGAGTGTGGCTCCATAATGCAATAGAAAGGAAAATACTGGAGTAGAAGACCTCACCAGGAGAAGTGTTAAGTCTCAGTGCTGGAGAGCTGCTAACTCCAAGATTATTTCTCCTGCACTGATTCTGTAGTATCATTGTCCAATAACATTTTCACTCCCCTCTAGGAAGAGGGTGCAAGATCCTCCAGCATGTTCCAAGTAGGGTACATCTATACATGTTGCTTTTATGGTATCTTTTGGGTTTTTCTCTCTTTTACTTCCCAATAATTGCGTTGAAATAGGCTCTTTCCACCCCATTCGTATTTTGCAGAATTTTGTCCTGCTCAATTTTGTCTTCTGCATCCTACAGCTCCATTCCCTCATTTGTCACACCTTTGTCCTGTTCTTGTTAGCTTCAGGGGATTTTTCCTCCCTCTTCTCTCTCAGCACTACTGTTCTTCAAAGCAAACACAGAATCCACTGCAATATCTGCTCCTCTTCCCCTCCTAGACTCAATCCTAATATCTCCTTCCTTTCCACCTTTTCTTCCCTAACTTTCACACCCTCATTCCTATCCTAACCTAACCTCCTTCTCTCACTTCTTTCCCTCTACCAACTTCATTCCCCTAAGTTACTGATTCTCACAGAAGTCTGGATGTCTTTACCTGAACCTTTTCAATGTCTTCATTACCAAGAGCCCTCTTTTACATCTGTGACCCTGGATTAAGCAAGAATCTAGCAGGAGATCAAAAAGGCGTGAGACCCTGTCATAACACTTCTTGTGGGTCAAACACTTCAGGGTAAAGTGGTAGCAGATAGCGAGTGCAGCCATCTTTTTCCCCATCCACAGGGCAACTGATTCCAGCCGCAGCCATGGTGCAAGAATGTCTTTCACTCAGCTTTCCTATATATTTCCATTTCTTCCCTCACCTCCAGAATCATGCAATATTTGACTTCTTTGTATTGCTGCCACTGACTTGCCAGCTAACCCCTCCATATCCCTCTCTCCACTATCTGTCTGTACTACAGAGTTCAATCATGCATTCAACCATGATCTGGTCTCTTTCACTGTCAGCCATCAATATCCTATAACTTGGCTTTTGGGTGAATGTTAGAATCAGTAAACTAAACTCATCCTCTCTGTTCCCTGCTTTTCCTTCCATTATATGGGTTTGTTTTTCTCCATTTTTTGCTCTCCCGCACTTACCCCTTTTTCCACTAATGGTCAGCACTGCGCATGTCAGACCTGATTTATCCCTATATTTGGTTCCTCCAGTCTTACATGGTTTTGACAAAACATTTCTGGCAGATCGCTGACTTTTTCCAATGTTAATTTGTTCTCTCCTTCTTGGCTTATCTTCCCACCTAAACCATGTTCCACCTCCAAGATAACCAAATTCCAGGCCTCCCATCTCAGCAAACTTTTCAGCATTCCTGATTCATTCCTCAAACCATCCGTTCTTCTGACTCCTACTTCTCCCTGTCCCTACAAGAACCTGCCAACCGGCCAACCTCCTCCAAGAGAAAAAACCAAAAGAGGACATGACTCTCCTATATGCCACCTTTCCTTTCAAAGTTGACTTCAATATACACTGAAATAAATCTGGTTTGGGAGTGGGTGGGTTGGTTTTCTGGATGAAAAATTGAAGTATAAATAACTGTAATAACTCCAAAGGTTAGTAGTGTTCATGTCCAGGTTCTGAAAACACTTACTCATGTGATCTACATTAAGCCTACTAATAAAGTTATGGAGTTTAATGCAAATTCTTAAACATCATGGTTTCTACAAATTTTTGCAGCAACGGAGCCACCCAACTCTGCAACTGAAAATAGAAAATAACCAGACTGTAATTAGCTTTGGGATCTGCTGCTTTGGGGCCCACTCTGAAAAGGCCTAACATCAAAATACATTCTGAGTGCCAATGGTTTGCCAAGATCTAGCCCTTAAAGTTACATTAAGAGGGTTTATTTGCATTTAATTTTCCTTATTTCATTTCCTATTCTGACTGGGGCTGTGGTGTATTTGTTTGTTTGGAGAATAAAATAAATTACCTTCGAATTATGTTATTTACACAATTCAATTAACTTTGAAATTCATTATTTGTTTAAAGGGATGAGGACAGACAGTGATTTTCTTCTTTTCTTACTTCTGCTCTTTGCTGGATGAAGCAGCTTTTTCTTTATCTTTCAAGACTGAGCTTAAATGGTACCAGCCCACTGAATTCCCCTGAGCCCACTGAAACTTCACAACAGCAAGGTTTCTTTCATGGACCAAACTTCAGAATTCAAAGGAACTGCAGAAAAGTGAGGTTTCCTGTAAAATTCCAGGAGGAGAATTTTTTATCTCAAATCCAATTTTCATTTTAAGTAATAGAGTATCATGCAACTGTGTTTCGTAGTATAAATCACTCTCTTGAAAAGGATTCCAAAAGCAGCCCTAGATTCTCTTCTATCATCTTTATACAGATCATAAAAAAAGTGGAAGGAGCACAAAAGAAAGTTTCAATATTCTAAAATGTTAGTCAAGAAAATAGATGTTCCATTTATTGCTCTCCTTACTAATTGAAAGTTCAGGGGTTAGCTGTATTTTACCATCTATTCAAATTGATTTTATTTTAATTTAAAAAAAAAAGAAATGGAAAAATGTTCATTCTTTCTAAGCCAACCTCAGTAGGAGAGTTTGTCAGACTTTCCAAGTTTGTTGGTTTTTGCTGTGCAAAACCAAAGCATGAGTCAAGACTGCAGGGCTTCAGAGGAAGCCCACTGACAACAGAAAACAATGAGTTATCTATGGTAAGGATCCCTAGGAGTTTTTGTTTGTCAGAACAGAGGCTTGTACTATAACCTCTTTCCCACACAAAACAGCAGAGTACGTGGCTTTGTACCTCCTGCATATCACAGCAAGTCTGCATTGACCACTTCCTGCAAACTTATTTTTTCTGAACCGTGTGAAAAATCAAATCCACGCTGAAGGCTCAGAACCAATATTCAGTAATACGTACAGCAGAAATCAGGGTTAATATTAGAGGAGCACACACCACCTTAACTGTAGCGATGCTTTAATAAGCACTTCTAAAATACAGCAACTGAATTCTACCGGTGTTATTAGTTAGCTGTCTCCTGTACTGAAGGAATGAACAAGGACAATATTGTTACTTATAATTCAGAGCTAGCTTGTATGAAAAAGACATGTGGCATCAGGAAAATGTAATTAATTTGGTGGTGTAAGCCTTCATAAATTATCAAGTATTCCCAACAGCAGTCCTGCAAAACTTACAGAGAACATGAGCTGCCTTTAAATTACTTAGTTTGCTTGCTACCAGAATTCTTTTAAGGTGGTTAGATACTGACACAGTATTAAAAATGCTCAAACTATTGCAATGGCTGACATACTGAGCCACCTTTAATTAAGACCATAATGTTCCTTTGGGCCATACATAAGACAGTAATCTGTGTCCAGAGGCTGTCACTCTCTTCTCTAATGGACTACAGCACACAAAAATTAATTATAGGGGAAAGGTTGCTGCTCCAACTGGGACTGGAGTCTCAAGATTCGAAGGCAAATGTTTTGCTGTTGATCAAAATGAACAGCTCCTTTTGCAACAGCTAGTACAGTTTATGTCACATAGCACTTAACCCTCACGTCCAGCATTAAAATCAGCAAATTTGTTGCCTGAAGGCAAATTTTTACATTTTTATTTATTCATTCATTTGTTCATTATGATGCCATCACGTAAGCATCCAAGCACAATTTTGCCTGTCACAAATGGAGAAAAAACTTGATTTGAAGAATTCAAATGGAAACATCAGATCAGAGCTCCCAGACAGGAGATTCTTGTAGGTCTATGTTAACAGAAACAGACTACAGCTAAACAAAGATTTCAAAACATTTTTCATTGCTACTTGTTTAAATTTTTAAACAAATTAACTTAGAACATTATAATGCTTTTTGTGTTTGCTATCAGCAAATATTCAATGGTAAATAATTTTACAGGCGGGGTTGCTTGCAGACACAGTAGATTTTAAGCAAACATTATAAAATATTAGTTAAAACAGAATTTCAAATCATGGATACTACTGTCTATTGCCCAAGCCTGCTAACTTTTTGGATCTCTGAACCAGAGCAAGCAATTTTCTAGGGAACAGAAAGAAAAACAGCCCCTGACAAAGATACCTGCGTGGTAAATTCCAGTTACTTACGTTTATCAAAGAATCCTCTTGTGTTGTGAGCTTACCACATAGATTTCATAACTCACCATCAAACTCACAGAAATAATCTGCTGGGTTAAAGCATATCTGCACAGTGTTGACACTGTATGTTTGTTCCTGCCTACAAGAGGAATGAGGGAGAGGTCAATGTGTGTTATTGCAAATATTTAAGCTGAAACAAGGGTTTAGGGAGAAGAAAAAGACATAACCTAAGTAGCAAGCTTGAAGACGAATTGCTGACTAAAAGAAGGAGACAGCAATGATGGTCTTGACACAGGATGGCCCATGTGATTTTTCAACAGATGATCATCAAAATTCAGAGCTGCACTGCCAGAATGTATCTGCAGGCCCCCTCCTCCAGCCTCAGGATACAAGCAGCTCCCATGAACCCCAGGGGAAATCTTTCAAGCAGCAGTGTTCCCTATTTCAGTAACACCTGAGATGATTAAATGAACAATGAAACTCAGCTGTAAATGTGCAGCAAGGTTACAGTCTGCAATCTGAATAGTATTAGGAGGAATGAAATAAAAATGGAATCAATGCTCAAAAGGATAATGTAAATCAGATGCAAATAAGCTTCCATTTTATTTGTCTTTTCTTTGTTTCTTTCTAATAGTGGCATAGTTAATTGATCAGACTCTCAACACTTATTTTAAAACTCAATACCTCTATTATTCCAGGAGATTTCCTGGGGGATAGGGGTATAGCAAGTTCCCATTCCCATGAATAAAATGAACCCATGTCTTTGCCTGTGAATGACTTCAAAATGCAAACCAGAATCAAATATATGAATATGAAATGACAAAAACAATAGTCTTATTACAAAAAAATCACAGAAGCAGGCATTTGTCTGTCAGGGACTTCTTCATGAAAGCAGTGCTGGTGTGGGCAGCATTGTAGCACACAGTAAAGCTGTATTTTTGTAAAAGCTCTTAGCCTGTTATTTCCAGCTCACAAAAATGCCTGTGTGTCATATATGTACCGGTGATCCACGTACCATGTATCCTCATTTTCTCTGACCAAAGTGCCTGAAATAGGTATCCTAATCATTATCCTTTAAAGAACAATCTAAACACACTATGCTAGCAGCGTTTGTCCCTAGGATCTTAAGGGTGCAAGGTTTCAGGTTTGGTTCTGCCATCAAACTGTTGTACTGATTTGATCAAATTCCTCAGCGTCAATAAACCAGCTTCCTAGTCTGCTATATGGAAATATTACACAATTCAGTCTTTCCTGAGCTGTAGTGTGATTTACCTCTCTAACACAAGCCCAGCCCTTATAAAAGCTACCTATTCATCAACCTACCTATTTAGTCTGTAACCCTGAAGATAACGGCTAATAAAAAAAATCAAAGTCAAAGCTCAAAAGACCTGCAGAATTTCCTAATGTCTCTGTAGCATCATGTAAGTACTTCAGTCTTACTAAAAATATTTTGAAGCCAGCAGCCATTCTTCAACCTGCTCCAGGCCAGCCTGACACAAGCCACTGCCACAGTTGCCAGAAATAGGCTTGAAATTGTTGATGAGTGTTTGTGTCTTGGTAGATAACCCACTACATGAGAAGCAATCTTTCTCATATTTCCTTCATTTCCAAAATTAACCCCTCCTTTGATTAACTGTAAAGCAATATGCAATAACTGAAGAAACCAGCACTCAGCAAGATTGCTGTACATTTCTGTTCTTATCTTCAACGTCTGAGTATCTAACAAGACTACATAGCCAGTCCTTCAAGTCCGTCGTGGCTCCTGACTTGGGATATAGGCAGACACAACTTTGCAGCAAACATTGCACCTGTTTCAAAAATTCACCTTTTTATTCCCAGTATTAAAACTTTCTTGGTAAGGTGTAATCTGTTCTAGGACAGACACAAAATCAGGCTCAAAGGCTACACAGTGGTTTTTTACATTTAGCTGGCTTGAACAGTTTGAGGCCAGCACAAGTGCTTTAAGAATGCCCTGAAAACCTCTCATGGAGCTTGTCAGATCAATATCAATAACCAGCAGGAAAGATGTTTGGACTGAGACAACTGGAAGCAAATCTGTTATGATACTGCTTTAGTCTTTGAAGCAAAGTGTACAGCCAAGCTGGAAGCCAGGAGAGAGAACAGGAACTTCAAAGAAGTTCAAAGGAACTTCTCTTTCCTTTCACTACCACTCTTTGCTCAGCAGAAGTTCATACACTTGGCTTTTAGCTATGTGTTTCTGCCAGAATAATCTGTTCTGATACCGTGAAATGTACAACGGCATCATCGTATGCAGAACTAGTTACTGTCAACTATATACACAATTAAGTACCAAAATAAATCAAAAGTCTCAGACGAGCAATAAGATCCATTAGTCTGCACTCTTCATGGCTTCTTAGTAGGCTGAGTCAGAAAAAATACTCCCAGGCTTCTACATATCAAATCTTTTGGGATTTGTATCTTCGTCTGTTAGCCCCAGTTGAGGAAACAAGGTAATGAATGGAAAGGACCACTGATCTATTTTATTAGTGTCCCTGGTGTATGAATACACTTTAAAAATGCTTTGTACCTAGCTCTGAATAGCTGAATATCCCACTTCAGTTAATTTTTGCCTAATGGATTGCTCAAAGGATGACTGCAGCCTTTTTGATTAGCCCTCAGTATGGGGGAATAGCAAGGTAAAGTGTGAGCAGAGGTACCGAAAAGGCATGTGTGCAACAGCAGCCCAGGTAGCTGGCATCAGCAGGGAGGCATTCCTGCTGGCCAGCCCTTAAAGAGGCTGAACAGCTTTGGTCAGAAGCAGAAACAGGACCACTCAGGCCGGCCAGTACTGGACTACCAGCACCACCGAAGCAGCAAACAGGCAGCTCCTTCTCACAGGTCATTCTCCACACAGAATCGCTTTCCTTTGTGCTGCAGGTCCATCCTTCTACATTTCCAAAACCTTTGCATCACCTGGTCCTCTCAGATTCCCGATTCTGAGTTCTTCCTCCAGACTTTTTCACTTTTACTGATTAATTCAGACACAGCAAGGACAAAAGGCGCCTTTCAAAACTCAAAGGTTGCTGTGAGATTTAATGCAGGCAGAGAGTCTGAGCTGCTCTAGATAGTGAAGTTAGAGTGGAAGAGGGATCTACCACCCATTATCACTAACATCCTATTTCTTTGTCATTATCTCTTAATTATCTTGTCTTGTTTATTTAAACAACAAGGCAATTAAGAGACATTGTCAATGGAACAGAACCCTGGCACAGGCAATGGTCTCTGCTGTGAGATAAATGCCAAGATACTTAACAGGCAGTAGCATAATAGGAGAGTGTTTATTTCCAAAGCACTGGGCAGTGATTGCTGGAAAAAGTGTGCCATTGCTACTGCAGGATGCCTTGCAATCCTCATCATAGTCATTAATTGTCTACTGCTGGGAAGTGCCTTGGTACTTTCTCCAGATATGACTGTACCTTATGAATATACCTGAAATATTGTGCTGGAGTTTGGCATTACCAAAAGGATGCTGTAAATACTGAATGCTACAAATGAGAAAGAACTCAGAGAATAACAACTGGAATTAGCAGTGGACTTATGGGAAGTAGCTAAATATAATTTCAGTAGGAGGTTACTTAGGGGATGGGTGGGATGAAGTAAAGGCACCGTCCTATCTCATCAGACCAACAATCCATCCAATCCATGATCGTTCTCTGACAGCACCCAACAGAGAATTGTTCAAGGTGCATAATATCTTTACACCAGATAATGACAGAAAAATATGTCTGTAGGAGAAGTTTCTGCCTAAGATCTAGAGCTGGTGGTGTTTTCCATCCTGCAGTAGGAAAAATGATTTGTCATTTCATTGTTTATTCTAATGCAATTATGTTAACCACAGGCACAGCTTATTGTTTTTTTAATATGTTTCATTTGTCTAACATTGCCTCGAATAAGAGTGGAAATTTGCACCTACTAGTTATGAAAAGAGAACCAACCAGTTTTGGTAAGCATGGACTGGTTATGGGAGAGGACCTGGTAGGAGTGAAGCAACTTTGAATAGGCTGGTGGGAAGGAAGGGGGTAGGTCTGAGGTTTGAGAGACTTTGGGAGAGAAGCAGTTGGGAACAGGTGGGACAAGCATCCCACACTGAGCATTTCAGACACACACACTGGAGACTACCTTCCACCCTTGCACCACCCCCACTGTCTGCTCTGTTGATGGAAATGTGGTCCTCCCAGGAAAAGGTTTTCTCTAGTCTTGTGGTATAATGCGTATTATGGCAAAGATTGACCAGACTGGCCTGAAAATACCTTTTCCAGTTGATCTTAAGGGTACAAAGCTCATGTTTTGGGTTTGTCTTCATTTCTGTATACCCACTTTTATAGAACAGAAATAATAGTAGACTATTCTGTGGGTTAGTGCTTAAAAAATGAATGTATTTATTTACTTATTGATATTTTTATGTGCTTACTTACTCCTTGTTGCTCTCTGGGGCAAACGGTCCACCTCTGGCAGAAACACAGCACTTAGGATTCCAGTTTTGAGCCTAGAAAATGCAATTGCAGAAATGGTGTCCACTTTGGGGTGGAAGCAGAGGACAAGAAATGAGTTGGAGGGATGGAAGGAACTGGGAGCTGCCAACCGAGAGGCACAGTTTGTTCTTTAATACTGTTTTGATATTCTACCTGTAGTCTTTGTATATCTTCTTTTTTTCATCACCTTTTCTCAGTGATTCCAAACACTGGGGAAATACCGGTGTTTATGTTGCATAGATTATTATGACAAACACCACCACCACTTCTTCTTCCTGCTCTGTCGGATGAGTGAGCTGATTGCTTGATTATCTAAAGATCATGTCCGACTCCAATTATCACTACTTATTAAATCAAGTTTGACACAGAAAAATAATTAAATGCTTAAATCAAGGCATTCTACTTCGTCACACACTTGGGTCTGCTGGCAAGTCTATGGAACAGTTGTTAATATTGAAAATGAGATGAAAGATGTTCTAAATTTATCTCCCCGGCATTTCCATTCAGCATAATAACGGACGTTTGACAGTAACACATTGTTGTTGAGCCAGTGAGAATCATTTCTGAAATGAAATGAGCACACACCTTCAAAAGTACTCTCACAGAAACCTGGAATCATTCAGGGTGGAATAGATAAATGTTCATTCACCTGGGAGCTGTATTTTGGCTGCCTTATGGCTCAAATAAAAATGAACAATTTTCAAATGAATATAAAAATCATACTTAAAAGACTTCAAATGGAAAGTATATATGTATTTTCCAGCATCCATATATAAATTAATATGTACCATCTGGGTTACATCTGGTGATATTAAAGTGTTGTCTCATGAGCAGAATAGGTGTGAGAACCATGAAGCAAAGCTGAGCAGTTCTGGCACTTAAACTGCAAAGGAGACAACATTCATATGTAGCCCCAAAAGTACACTGCCCTTGTCCCTTCACTGCTGCTGCTTTTAAATCCCTGTTTCCCTTCTTTTCTCCGTACTATTGCCTATAAATTGTCATAATTTTTTCCTAAGAATACTTACAGCATCTCCATGATCCAGGCTGCCATTTCCTCTAGGTCCTGGGTTCAGCTTTTGCAGCAGGTCTTTAGTCAGGGCAGCAGTCACGCTGTAAGTGAAATCTATGGGTCTCCCATTTTACCTGGTGCTCCCACAACAAACCTCATCTTCTCACCATTCTCTAAAAATTCTGCTGGGAAAAGCATACACCTTTGGCTGCTCTGGTAGTCTTCAGTCTCTCAATACATCTTTCTGGTGGCTTGCCTTTCTGTGTTCCATCCTTTTCCATGATTTTAAAGACTGTTACCCATCTGGACCTCTCCTCACCCTCACCTTCCTCTCTTTCCTTAAATTATCCATCTCTCCCAAACTATATATGTAGCTGCTTCACTTCTTTCTCTGGTCTATCTGGACCCCTAATCATGTGGGCTCCTAGGGATCCCAATGAGCATTTGTTTGGCAGTTATGGTTGTCTCCTAAAGCACCCCTGCAGAACAATTCCTCAGAGCTGATAAGAGCTGATCTTTGACATGTAATCCTGGATTCAGGTGCTTGACACTGAGGATTTTCTTTTCATCACTTGCTTTCCTTCCCACCACAACCAAGTGCTTGTTGTTAGTGTTTTTTGTTTTCCTCTAAATTTGGAGGCTAAATCCGGTAGTAGCAATGAGGCATTTTTGACCATGCAAGAGAAATTGGAATAATTGACTCCACTGGCACACTTAGGATTAACAAAAGGAACATGTTGCATGTGAATGAAAATGTGTATGATAGCCCATTGCTTCCTCTCCTTTCTTTTTTTCAAAATGGCAAACTTTCACTTCATGAACTAATGCCCGAAAATAAGTGTCTTCTTTGCAAATGTGTGCAGACTGACAACTTCTACACATCTAGCACAATCACACCAAAGTTGTCTGGCACCTCATCATGCCAAGACATCTCCAGGTACTTTACAAAAGGCTGTACTGTGAAATCAGCACACGGTCTATAGTTCCAAACTAATGACTGAAGATAAAACAAACCAAATCTTCATTACTGATTTTAAGAGTGATCTACATATGACCTAGGATAAGACTAGGAGATCAGCACTGTCCACAGTGTAGAAAATGCAAGATGGAAACATGGAAAGATGAAAGGACTACCTCATGTCTTGCTGTGGACCTCAAATCCTGAGGGCTGGTGGGCTGTACCACCTCTCAGAAGTCAGTTCTACAGTTAAAAGAGAAAAATTTTGATCATCCTTACACATAACTGTTTTCTGTTTTCAGATAGAGTCAGGTGAGGTGTTAATTTGATAACATTGATCTTCCCATGAAGCAAGGGAGTGGATTAGATGGCCTCTCCTGCTCTTTTTCAGCCCTATTTTCTTTGCTTCTGTGGGCTATACAATTATACTGTGAGAATGGCCTTTTTCCTGTGCTACAGACAAAACCACCCAGTTCAGGAACACTCACAAAGAAAGTGCCTCTAATAGCACTATGCAGAAATCAAACCTCAGCCATCCTGTATTGAATACAGTGCAGGAGAAGATGCCAGACTTCTGATTTACCACACATGAAAATCAAGTACTTCAGGACAAATCCTCATATGAGCAAGGGAAAACAGCACACCATTATTCATCTGAGTAGATTAGTCTCTTTGTGCACATAAACAAAAAGTTCCTCTGCCTTTTCATATAGGGTATGTTCATCAGTAGGATCTGCTCTCACCCATGGATCTGCAGGTTCCACATGGAAGAATTTCAACATGAAAAAAATGTGGGTAGAAATGTGGATAGAAAGCCTCTTTTAACTCTGACTCACCAGACACTAAGTTATACACGAGTCTGGCATATGTTTCTTTATTAGCAATGCACAAAGCAACATGTCAGGCCCTGTGCTTTCCCAACATGCTGATGTTTGGGAGATCCTGTTTGCTTAATACTTTCTTCAGGTCCTTTCCTGGGGGTAATACGCTACTTGGAGAGGGGAACTGTTTATTTTTAACAAATCAAGATATCATGCCTTTTTATTTACTTGATTAAGCAAATGAACAATCACATTTTAACCTTCAGAAGCAGATTTTCAGACTGCCATCAATTGCCTTGAATTATGTCAAAAAGCAGGTATCTCTGAAGGTTTCTCTGCAAAAGGCATTATACAAACAAGATACAGTGACAGTCCAAATTGCTTCGCAGCCACCTAAATGAATCAGGTAGAAGGAAGGACATTTTCTTTCCATTTTACACACAAGAAACTGGGTTAAGCAAAGACGCTCACTACTGTTGTGGAGCAAGGACTGGCCCCAGTGCTTTTGCTGTGGTCCTCAGCCCAGAGGTGGCCCCTTCTTTTCACACAAGACAAGTTGTCCTGAATTTAGGCTCATTGCATCAGGGAGGGATGAAATGAAAGGTATCTCTTTCACTTGGATGAACTATGGTACAGGTGGAAGGGTTACAAAATTTTTTATTTTACTTTTAAATGAAGCGTTAAAAAATCTGCCAGGCAGAATATTTTTTCAGCTTTCTTTCCTAACCCTAGAGTGGCTGTAAAACCTCAGCAGTTAAAAATGTTTTCTCTGGCTCCAAGTCTAATGCATCCATAAAAATTACATTTTAAATAAAGAAAACATGTTTTGTTCCAACTCCAGAGTGGCTCTAAGACGTTACATATTTTCTAAAAATGCATTTAATTCTCTATTTAAAAAATCCTTCAATACATTGTGACTGAATAATTTGTTGAAAACTCTGTATATATTCTAATCTCCAATTTATCAACCTTAAACCAGCATTTTGGGATCTGGTAAAAGAAAAGCCTTAGATTAAAAACCTATCATTGTTTCCCCCAAAGGCCACACTTAGTTCGTGGCCTCTCTGGGGATGTCTGGAGCTGGATTTTGTGTTCTATGAGAAGCAGAGCTCCCTTTGTTTTTAAGTCAAGTCCAGATATTTTTCAGACAACCTGAAGTGGTTTGAGACCTCAGTACTAAGAGAAATGTCACTGAACACTTCTGCCCCTTTGGCTGAAGCTGTGATTGTCCCTCTCTGAGCAGAAGAGCCTCATGAGATGTGTGGGTCCTTCAGAAAGGATTCATCCTGGGAAATGCACTGCGTGATTTCTACCATCTCTTCCAAGCTCCAGTATGGGTTCCCTGTTTGGTCTTGAGCAAGTCACCTAACAATTTTCATTTCATTTCCTTCTTTGCAGAATGGGAAAACTCATTTTTACTGGCCTTAAGACATATCGTGCAGAGAGATCAATTCACATGCTTTCAGCAGACAGTGTTTTGCAAATGCCTGTTTTAATGGAGCAGTTCTGGACTGGGTACAGGGCAGGAGAGTGGATGCTCAGACTGCCCATGAGGACAGGCTGCAGCTGGGAGGGCTCAAGACCTTCAGAGCAGTGTGCAGAGGCTGTGCCCTCTCTCACTGCTGGTCCCTGAGCTGTACTGTGTCCCACTGGAGGCAGGGGACAAAGATGAAGTTAGGGGTTAGGGTGGAAGAGCTCCCTCCAGAGATGGATATAACTGTATAAAGCTGTTCTCTGCTTTCTTCTCCATTCCTAACTGTTCTAAGAGGTCCCAACCACCTGTGTGCCTCCAAGACTTCTTCCCTGAGAGCCTACATACAGTCTGGATTATTTTTCCCTTGTTCCCTCGCATTGTTCTTGCCAAGATGCTCTACTGCAAAATTCTCCTGTGACCCACCACAGGCAGCCTGGGTCCTGATTATCACTCAGAATTATGCATGACCAACTGACTGTCATCCCACTCTCCATTCCTCGGACCAAATACATATTGACCAGTGCAGGCTCTGGTACATACCAGGTCCATGTGGGGCTCTGAAACATAAATGTGGGGAGGGAGCAATGTAAAGAGCTGCAAAAAAGAGTAACATCATTCAGATCTCTTTAGGTTCGCCCAGCCCCTTCCCACTGAAGCTGACTGGGAGTATTTTACCTCCCTGGAATGCAGGTTCATGGATTTCCAGCTCCAACTACCTTACCGACTCCTGCTATTGCCATAAGTCAGTGGGAGCTGTGGGATAAGAGCTGCTGCCTCACCAGAGGCAACTCCCTCACCAGCTCCCGTGAGCTCAGAGCACAGCAAAACTGTGCCCAGGGAGCCTCTGCCTCCCCCAGGAGCAAGATATGGGGCACACAGGGCCAGCAATGCCCTGCCTTCATGGGCAGACTTGCTGCCCACCACTCACAGAGCTCAGCCAGTGCCCTGCTTCTCACTGGAGCTCTTCTGGGGACTCCTGGAGATGGTCTGCATTTGCAAAACCTCTTAATAAGCCTTTATAAATACTGAAAATGAGAAAGCTGCCAGCAAGAACAAGTGGACTATAGTCCTCTGCACTTGAAATACAGTGAAAGGTATATGTGCTCCTCCTTTCTTTTTTTATATAAAGTTATTTTAATTTGATGCCTAGAATAGCCTGCTGTCCTCTTCTAAGATTCTCAGTTCTGTGTAGTATGAAGTGATATAAACATGGTTGAGCAGAATCTGTTTATGTTGGAAGTCTAAGGGAATAAAAAATATTTTCACAGGTCTACTAAAAAAATGCCATGGTCAGCTCTATCTCAAGCTAAAGAGCACTGAGGTCAGGGATGGCCATAAAAGCCACAGTCTCTCCTTAAGAGAGAGGAACCAGAAGATATTTTTTTTTCCCCACAAAGGACTGTCACGTTCTTCCTAAAATAATGAGCATTTGTTTATTCATACCCAAATAATTTTGGCTAGGTACTGATGAAGCCATCCCAAACATTGCCTACTAGTCAAAGACCAGAGAGACAGCCCCAATTACCCCAATACTGTTGTTAGATTCCTGATTCCTGCTTCCTAGCCAGAAGCAGCACATCATCACCCCTTGCTGGAGGTGACTATGAGAGCTGGAGGAACAAAAAATGAGGGCGGACTCACATGAACTTATCATTTTGTGAACTGTGTACTGGGAACCCTGCATTTACTGCTTCACCTGACCGGTTGCCTATGAGGTCTCAGCAATCCCCCGCTGCCATGGGGCAGGGTGTCTTTGATGTGAACACAACCAACAGCAGTACCAAATGTTGCCACTGAGAATTAATTGTCTTCTGTTACATCAATTTAATGAATTGTTTTTCAGGGATGTCTGTCTTCTTTGCCTAAGGTAGGGGAAAGTGTGGACTGCCAACAAGGTGGGAAAATGCTGTTCTTCAGCACGTTTTGTCTCCAAATACTCCTATTGTTATTGCTTGCTGTCGTGGCCCCACTCTTTTACATGGTTGATCCACACAGCTTCACGTTCCCTTCCAAACACCTCCATGCACAATCTTCTGCCGTGTTCCTCACATTTACACTAAACTGTGGGCTGCAGAGTCCACCCAAGGCTTTTCCCTGGCTTTCATGATCTCTGCTAAGCTCTTTTCTTGTCTAAGAAGACCTCACCACAGCGCACAGGAAGGACAGGCACCGACTGGGGCAGAGTGACTCTTGCCACTATTTCCTGTATTAGCATACAGGATCTATGTCTCTCTAGGAGAACTGGGACCTTATTTTTACTAAATGACCTGTGAAAGCATTTCCATTAGAGATGGTTTGGTATATTATAACTAAGTGGACGGAACAGAGTGAGCGGTTATTTACCCAGGAAAATTTGGATCAGATGGAACATCTGGTTTTCATTGAAATCCTCAAATTTGCAAAAAAAAAAAAAAAAAAGTCCAGCTGGGTTAATAGAGACTCAAGGAAGGCAGGTGGTTGACATGTGATTGCAAGTGAGTTGAAACAGGATCAAAACATGAGCATCCTCTGAAGTCTCAGTTCAGATCATGCCTGGAGAGCATTTTAGGGTCCAATTTGCAGGCCTGAAAAAAATTCAAAAAAAAAAAAAAAAAAAGTCCAGCTGGGTTAATAGAGACTCAAGGAAGGCAGGTGGTTGACATGTGATTGCAAGTGAGTTGAAACAGGATCAAAACATGAGCATCCTCTGAAGTCTCAGTTCAGATCATGCCTGGAGAGCATTTTAGGGTCCAATTTGCAGGCCTGAATGAGTAAAAAGATTGCTTGTAAGTGCTGAGTGCACAAAGAATTATGTTGTGTTTCTCTGAAATGTTTTTGTTTTCTTTCCTTTCATTATAAATCTTATTATCATGTGGGCCAGCCTAACCATTGCACAAGTTTGAAAAAATGCATGAGCCGACATATTTTGCAGTGGGTAATACTACCACACTCAGCTTTCTAGGAGCCGCAACACAGCCGTACCGGATAGACAGACTGCTTCTTGTTCAGAGGCGCAGGCACAGGATATCCGACTTAGCTGTCAGTGCTAGGAAAGAGTTTTGAGAGGGATGAATAATGCTACAACTCGTGCCTGGCTGAAAGATTTGTTCTGAAAGCAGTCACGATGTGCAGTGTCTGCTGCTGCAGCCTCAGAAAACAACGGTGATGGAAAGAGAAACTTTTTCTCAGTCTGTTGGTGCTCACCACTGTCGCCAGTGATGTGGGCCACCTTGCAGTCCCTAGGATCCCAGAAGAACAAAGTCCTTTTATTTCTAACAAGGTTAGACCTCCTTTGCAATGTGAGAGATGTGCCCTGCATGGTACAGCAATTTGTCCTGGCTATCACATTTGATCTGGAAAACATTTCTAGAGGAAACAGAGATGCTGCCATAGGAAAAAATGTTAGGACTGGCTGAGACTGTTGTTTTTCTCAGAGACCAGGAGGTGCTTTGAAACGGTGTTTTGCACTTTCTATACAGTAGTCTTACGTCTTGGCACTGTGCTTATGTGAGAAATATGAAGAGGTGCCCTGTTTGTGTATGGGCATACGTGCCAGTTTTGCTGGCTATGTTGGACTGCTAGCCTGGGAGCCAAAATTACCTGGCCCTGAGACTGTGGGTCAGGACCAAGTAGTACCAATCCGTGAACATCAAACTGATATTTAAGTTAATATTTTTCAGATCGGCTAAGGATTCAATGAAAGAGTCAAAGAAAGAACTTAGGCCCCTTGATCCTCAGTCCCTGTTCTAATAAAGGAGTGATTAACATTACAGTTTATTATTACTTTCAATTTCAACTCCCATATGAAGCTAGCGGAGCTGCAGTACTAGTCAGAATCCTATTTTCTGCCTGTCAGTTAAGCAAATGAAGTCCCAAGACAGTCTGACTCACCTTCATATATAAAAGAAAATTCTTTATTCCAACACACACCTGTGTCTTTCTTAAAATGTCTTTATTCTGAAAAGTGACTGTCAAAAAATTGTATCCTTTCACTCAGTTGATCTATTCCCTGTCTGTATTTTTATCCAATGTATTTAGTACTAAAATAAATTTTTACAACATTTTTTTCTTTCAAGTCTTAGTGTTGACAAAGGTATGAGAGAAAAAGCTGGTTTCTGTTCTGGCTCATGTATCACCAAAAGATTTGTTAAATGCTTTCCAATTCCAGGACCAAATGCTGCCTCCTCAACTATTCCTTTGCAAACTCAGAGGACAATTTATTTGCAAAGGTTTAATTGTGAGCAGAATTTGATGTAATGAAGTTTTAATGGCAAAGCTGTATGAGCCAGAAAATGCACAGCTTGACTTTCAGATCCCAAGCTGAGTCTGCAAGTGGAGATGCTTCTAAACCGAGAAAATGTCATTCAAGTCACTCAGGCACAATAAATGTGAATCCCTCACCACCCTTTTTATAGTCAAGAACATGCTCATATGGACACTAATGCAGGACTAAGATGCTGATGGCTACTTCTGCATAACCAGGATAGTGGTTAATGACAAGACTCAAAGAAGCATTGTGTAAAAACTGTCAAGCTCAATACACACAAATGGCCAAATGTGTTTCCTTCAGAGCAGAACAACTTTGGTGCACCAAAAGTATCTCATCTTTCCAACTTTACCAGTTTGTCTAAAGAAAAATGTCTCCTTAGAAATCTTATCTTCCCTTGGACTGTCATGGCTGCAACGACACTTCCACTCCTTTGCTCAAGGACTCATCTGGAGAGGCAAGTTCTAATAAAGCCTCAGGGAATGATGGCCATAAAAATCCCTGATTTGGGGTGAAGGATCGTGAATTGTGCCAACCAACCAGGAGTTCAAGACTGAGTGGCTGTTCTAGGTGACAATAATACATACAGCAATGTTCCTAGGAGAAAATGACAAAACAAAGAATTTCTGCCAGATAAGAGTGCCCAACAACCTTCCCAACTCCTCATTCACTTTACACATTCAGTGTGTTCTGAAGATCATTTTCATGGGAAATATGTATTTAGAGTCTGTTCACTCACCTTTCCTGTCTCGAGTTCCTCCTCCAGGCTGATTTTCAGCCTAAATACAGCAGCTGACACCGTCCTTGTTTACAAAGGCAACGACTGAGTATCTTGAACCTCTTGGCCTCTGGGAATGCTTCCAGGAAAAACCAAGCTGGTTAAATAGCCATCTGAAGAGTGTCGAAGATGGGAGGTGAGAAGGTAAGGGCAGACTCTGATAACTGGGTAGCTCTAATCTGTGGGCAGAACATTTTGTTCTGTAATTATTTGTTGGTCAGCACCATTATGTTGTTGTCAAGGACCGAGCTCATCCCTGCTGTAGCTTTGTAATTATTTGTGTGCTGTGAGTTGAATATCAAAGGGCACTTCAGACAGGTGCTTTCTAATATCATATTTACATCTAAACACATTAAATAAAATTAATTAAAGTCCAGCTCTGCTGTCTTGCTAAATTATGCCATTTTATTTATTGTCATCTTGTAAATTGATGGAGACGTCTTCAAAAGTGTTCCATAGTAGCTCAATTCAGCTGTCATATAGTCAGTTATAGCTTGCCCTATTTTTGCATACTTAATTTCCCCTAATATTTTGATTTATTTGGCCAAACATACCAATGCTACTGTAATGCTGACTTATTTACTTGTTTCAAAATCTATATATAGTTCCTGGCTGGTTTATCAGTCATTCCAACAGACTAGAAGACAGAGTGACCCCCGTATCTTCAAAGTGTTGCATTTTAGCCACTCATCTCTCATTAAATTCAATGATACTCAAGCTAAAAGTATGAATAGTTCCTTCTCTTTACTGCCCTCTTACCTACAGCTAAAAGACAGGCAAGCCTGTGATCATCCTTTTCTTCAGGTGCCCCATGTTAAGCTGAAACTCTGTAAATATAGTTTTTATTATATAACCCAGAGTCTTTTCAAGCACTAGTCAATGCAGCACAATGCTCTTTGTTTAGCTTCACAGTACGGTGAGAGAAAATACACTGACGGGCTTGTTCATACTCTCTACATGGTTGCCAGTCTTTCAGTGGTGATGTGATATATATGCTATGAATATGCCTACCAGCAACTTTACTGTATATGGATGCATGTAACTAGCACTATTTAAGTGGAACCTCAGGTTTCTCAGCATTTTCTAAATGACCACACTTCAGTTAAATGAATTCCAGTGCCAATATTTTAACAATGCTGTATAATAAAGAAAGAATATCTAATATCATAAATAGCATTTCTCCTTGGGATTTTTTTATTCCTTAAATAAAAAGGGATCCCAGAGCAACAATTGTCTATCTTCACCAGACAGAAAAACTACACGCTCCTTTTTCCATTTTTACTGCCTACGTAACCCCTTTCCAACCACACTTTTACACCCACCTAGGAGAGGAAGGGAGGGCTCCCATTTTCCCATGTGTTGGGCTACTGAACAAGCAGAGACAGAGGCTCAGAGGGACAAGCTCCTGCTCAGAGCAGCCTGTTAGCCCCTGCTAAGAAAAGATAAGCAATAACTTTGCCAGCTGTTGTTGGAAGCGGCTCTGACCTGTGCTGCGTACCCAAGACTATAGGGAATGAGAGTTGAGCTCTGTGTGTCACATATTTGCCTTGTATACCCATTTTCCAAAGAGCACCTCGAAGTGAAGGGCAGTCTCATCTGATCAAGCAGTTTCCCTCTTTCTCTCCCCTTTTCAAGAAGCAGTGAGGTTATTCTGTTCATGGCTGCATTTAAAATTTGTTTTGTTGATTCTATGGCCTAACTATAAAAGAGTGAATAACATTGTACATGTGAATTAGAGCTGAATTATGCTAGTGCAAAAGTTCAGGTGAAGCCACTGGCTTCCTGTGAAGAACTGAGCCGGCCAACCTTTAACTGTAGATTCTTCTTCCTATTTAAATTGGCTGCTAGAAAGCAAAAAGCCTTTCAAATAATTTAAACACAGAAGGCAAGTTTACGTCCATTTCTAAAATATAGTTAGGTGATGCTATTCCCAGTAATTAAATACTTCATCACTGGAAACCATAACAAGAATGTGCTAATTTCAGTTCACAGTAGATGCTCAAAGGCAATAAATTACAACTCTCTATCACACCCCCATCCCTTTTATGATTACTGCTCTGCTATGGAACTAATGTGTTTTCTCTCAAGGCTAAGTAAGTGTCTTCTGTAACCACAACCTTATAAAAATCTTTCTTAAGCCTAACAGAAATCAGGTGTTGGTTATGAAATGTGAAATTCTGGATTCTGTTGGACACTCTCCTAAAATGCTCATGGCAAGCAAACAAGACAGTTGCATCAAGGAATTACAGCAATGCACATGGACTCATTTCATTTGCCATGTATTCTACTGATGGTAAGAGCAAATCATAACTTCCAATATAAAGGAGGAATTCTTTGTGATAAATGCCATCTTTCTGATGCCTGACTGCTTCTGAACTTGTCTGGAGACACCGAAGCCCCAGTGGCACATTGCTTTTAAGAAGGAGGAAATCCTGGCTGTCCTGAAAGCATCCTAACAGATATTAGAAGGACTGTTACAAACACCAGAGGAAAAGCGCTCTCTGTTCATATTTCTTTCTTGGTATTTTTGTTCTCCCAAATGCATTTCCACAAGTCCATGCCCATAGACCATTATCACCCAGAACACAAGAAACAATCGGCTGTGGTTATGCTTTCCTTCCACATTCCCTCCTTCAGTCCTTCCCTCCACTCAAAGTATCATCTCATACCAATGAATCAGAAATCAGGTTAAAGCTTGCTGTTGTCTTAACTTTCTATAAAACATTTTTAAATGGATACCACAAGAAGAAGCATTCTAGTCCTCTCCCCTTACAGAAAATATATTGTTCCTTCCAACTTTTAAAGTTGGCTTCATTACAGATTCATTTCCTATACATTGTCACAGTGATGGGTAACATGTATACAAATCTATGAGTCTTGAACCTTATTTCTACCTTAAAGTAGCTGCAATGTATCCTCCAGATTGCTGACAGAACTGGAAGCAGATGCTTTGGAAACCATTTGGATTTCAATAAAGGAAGGAGCCTTTATTTGGTTAACAGATTATGTGCAGATTTCAGTGGTTGGACTGGAGTCATAAGCCATAAAACTAGAACTTGAGGTAACGAAATTCAGCTTCTTGCTTGTTCAGAGACTTTCTGCAAGATCTTGAGCAAGTAATTTAGGCTGATATGGAAGTTAAGCATTTCCAATGCCTTTGAGGAGATGTGTCTAGCCATCTCACAGCACCGTTCATAGTTAGATTCTTTAGAGGTCCAGAAGGGTCCAGATACTATAATGAGATCCCAGAAATTCTTTTGTTAGAGCCTCCTTTCTTGTGAAATTACATTTGTGTATGATAAAAGAAATTTTGCAGGTACAAAAAACCTGCTTTCTTCCTGGCTACACCTCTTCTGAGCAGGGAAAAACGTAAGCTTCTTATAAAAGCAGTCATTTACTGGCTCATTAGAAGTGTCTTCTCCTTTTCCTCCAATCCAGCACCATGCACAGGGGCAGAGGCAGGTCACACATGATTTGAAGAGATGCCATTTCTTTTTAAGGAGCTGCCAAGAAAGTCTCCCATCGTATCTATGCTCTTCCTACTACCCTACCAGTCAGCACTACTAGCCATAGCACCCATTTGGCTACTTTCTTCAAAGCATCTTTTTATGATAACTACCTGCAGGAATCTGTGTTCAAAAAACTCTGAAGACCTTAGGGGTTATTGCTGTCATGCCTGAAAATCATTTGACCAACTCAGCCTGTGACTAATACCCTTTGCAGAAGGAAAGGGGCAGGTGGGTCCTGCAGCAAATACAAATCAAGTCTTATGACTAACAATCATTAAATAGCTTAAAAACATTCAAGTTTCTAAGATGTTTACAAATTGCAAGAGGAGCATTTTGCAGAATAAAACTGCAGTCCTGGAGCTTAATACTCACTCTACTATTTCATTACTGCCCCTGTTTTATATTAGCGCACCGAGCAATTTGTATGCGTCTATGGACCTTTTAGTAATGTATACCCAAAGCAATTGCCAAATGTTATTCAGTGCTGCTAATACGTAATAGTTCTAATGAATAATGTTTTTGTTAAGAATGTGGCAAACTGCTATTTATTCAGATGAATTCCAACCAACCATAATGCCTGGGTCTTACTTCTGAGGTATGAATGCGATAATTACCAAACACAGTTCTAAAATGCAATTTGTTAACTTGGAGGAGATTGTGAGATCGTGACATACATTCAAAGTGCCCCCAAAGCTGGTTGTTTTTTTCCCCCTGAGTCTTTGTTTATGTAAGCAGGATCTCCACTTACCAAATCTACCAGTTGAATTTCTCCACATCCACTTATGCTGCATGGATCAAGATTCAATAACCGAACATGAGACATCGAAGCAAACAGTAAGATTACCTAGAAGATAAAGGAGGAAATTAATTTTCAAAATTGTCCAACTCTTTTTCATCTTCCATTAGTTTTAGGCTCCCAAGTAACTTAATGGTGGTTTTGAAAATGTCCTCAGAATATGTCCCAGAACCAGCAGGTCATTTAAGTTAGCAAGAAGTAGCACTAGAAGCAATAGCTGTCTATTAGAAATGAAAAATATGAAGTTTGCTAATGGGCCCAGTGAGAGAGTTGCACAAAGCTGTCAGAGCTGGAACAAAAGTGCAAGCAGCAGGCTGAGGCCTGCGGGGATGGGAGGAGAACAAGAACGACGTTGAGTGGTATCACTCAGAATCAAACTAAATACAAAATTCAGCACTTATGTATTTATTAATTTTAAATAAACATATTCAAGGTTGATGTCTTACTGTGGCACAGTGGACTGAAAAATTATTTAAAATGTTATAAAAATGATAATTAAATATTTTTATTGGAGATGAAACTAGAACTAGCACTGACAAATGAGATCTAGAACAAAGTAGCTGCAAACCAAAAAAAAAATTGAAACTAATTCATTACTGTGGAACTAACATTGTATGAGCGTAAAAATATTTTGGAGGCTGGCCTAAAAAGTTTTAGATCACATGATTTTAAATCTAAATCTAAATCTAACCATGTGAATCTAAATAACTTGTATAATATTGTATGTATTTCCCATCACTCAGGACTGTTCAGGACATACACTTTCTCCTGTCTCTCTGCTCAGTTTCTGCAGAGCTTGCAGAGTTGCAGACATGTTTTATGCTGGCAGAGTTATAAGCATTTCAACTTATGCACAGATAAGTGCAGAAATTTGCAGCCTCATAGCTGAGAGACAGATGATACTGCAGGTGCATTAGTACAAATACAAGTGCCACACTATTTTTATCATGACTCATCTGGGAATTTAAAGAAGAGGCAGTCTTCCCTTCTGCAGCTGAGAAAGGCCAGGAAAAAACCTCTGGAGAATACAAGCAGCTGGGCTGGAAAAACATTTTGGTTTTGTGCAACTCATAACTTCTAGCATTTGGAAAGCATAGTAAATACTGAGGCAAGGGACAAAAAAGACTTGAGCATGTCACTGGTTAATGAAGGGTGTTTCAACAGATTGTAGCACTTCTGTGAACATTGTGTATAGCCCTAGTTTTTCCCATTATTACTGTAGACTTTTTTAATACTAGATGAAAGTGATAATTCTTGGAGGAGCTTGTCGATTACATGACCACAAGAAGGCAATTAACGGTTGAGGATAGCAGAGTCTACTTTGTGGTGATACAGAAAGCAACATCTCTGTAGTTGTGACACTGACTATGCTGAAGCCAGTGCTCCCAGCTTGGGGCCGACAGGAAGAATTTGGGTTTAAAAAAAGCAAAAAAAAATTTTAGGTTATTTTTGTGTGTGTACATGTGTGTTCTGTCCTGGATCCTTCTCCTGATTTGTTTGACATCACTCTCCCACAGCCCATTGCATCAGCACAAGTGAGGGAAAGGGGGAGGACAGATAAGGGTGAGAGGCTGGTGGGAAGAAGGTTGAAACCTTTAAAACTGGTTGTGCTTCCTTAAAAATACCATGTTAAATGGCACTGGAGGAGACCTGATCTGGGGATAGAACTCTGTGGCAACCTCTGGGAAAAGCACAGCGGTTTAGGCTTAGCTTGGAGAGGCTGTGGCTTGACTGATCCTTGTTGCACAGTCGTGAGCTTTTGTGCAATCCACTGAGTTGGGGAATGCTGTCCTCACCAGAAGAATAAATGGTCTCAGGGTGTCCAGCCTTGCAAACAGGAGCTCAGCCAGACACAGTTGTGGTCAGGAGAGCATGACGAATTGATTCAGAGCAGGAAAAAAGACTTAGTTTTATCAAAAAAAGGTTAACGTTTGTGCACTGTTTTTTATATATAGGTGCAGAAAATGAGGGTTAGGCAATGCTATTGCAAATTATTTTCTCCCTCACATTTAACTTCAAATTTTATGTTACATATATCGGTAGCACCCTCTCAGAACATTTTCTTGCTGTTATTTTAAAATGGAAATCTGATTTAAAAAAATTAAAAGAAAGGATGAGCAAGACATCTTTGATGAAAATTTTCTCTCCTTCTGTCAAGACACTGCACAGGCTGCTGGCTCCCTTGCAGCTTGTCCTGTCCCACCACCCCAGCCAGGAACAGGGCAGGACAGGGGGCAGATGGGGCAGCCCCATCCCGGGGCATCAGGCATCTCCCTGGGGACAGGGACAGGGACAGGCCAAGGCTGGGACAGGAGGTCAGGCTGTCTGGGAGCCTCTCCTCATGTCACCAAAGGAAAGGACCACCCGAGGCTGCCCCATCTCTGAGCCAGCCCTGAGCTGACAGCCAGAACCCCCAGAGGGGTACGCTCCCAAAATTCCTCACAGCCCCCTCACAAGACAGGTAAGGATTGCTGGGAATGTGTTTCTTTCGCCAAAACAAGAGGAAGGAAAAGCACTTTTGATGCCATATCACCTGGTGGTAACTTTCCCATTGTGTGTGATTTTTGCTGCTCTGATCCTTTCCATCTCAAAAGAAGAGTGGGAAGACTGGAGGGCTGTAATCAATAAGGAAGAAAACATGGAAGAAAATGAGCAATTAATTAATTTCCAAAATTATGCTAGCATAAGCTCTGGGACCATTAGTGTACTGCAGCTCCCAGTAGAGCTTACTCCCTCATCGCAGTATCTCCTGCTACTGTCCAGAAGTTGATGGAGCGTTGTGATTGGCATGTCATGTGTGTGTCATTCTTTTACCTCAGAAAGAGAAATTGGGTAATGCCTTAGACAGTCCCTAACTTACTCAGGGCCAGATGAATTTGGGGTGTGAATCTTGCCCAGGGGAACTCTGAGGATGTCTATCTTGCCCGTGAAGGTCTGACGTTCCTCTCTGCACTCCCACTGCACGGATTTAGCACTGTAATGAAGCAGCCACAGGGCTTTCACTTTGGAGGATCCCATTCTGTACCTTCAGCGGTCCCCATTCAACACATAGCCAGGCACTCCCAGGACTACTTTAGCAGAGATCATTCAAATTAGATATTGAATACAGTTTTAATTCTCACAGAGCTCTTCTTTCTGGTTCTTCCACAGACATTACCCCAGTTATATGGCATTCCTGCCGCACCAACTATTTAACCCCTGAGAAACTGAAGGAGCAAAGTCTAAGCTCCTTCCTTTGGATGATCACTGGAGATGATGAGGTCCTGATATTTCAGATGACTCAGCAAGTTTTAGCCCATAACATGTTATCTCATGGATCCAATCCACCAGTCCTACTTTTGTAAGCACTTGGCATCTCTGTTAACCTGGCCTTCAGAAACTTGTACTGGGAGTCCAGAAAACAAGGAGCAGACAGGTTAGTGAGCCTCAGAGGAAAATAAGGTTTTACATGACTTGCCTAGCATCACAGAGGAATCCTGTGCCATAGATTTAGGATTCAGCTCTCTAAACTTGCCTTTCATGAAACTAATGATGAAATAATTTCTTTGCCTGCAACCCACTGAATCAGATTCCCAAATTCTTTAACAAGGATCCTCCAGCTAACGGCACCCTCCTTCACTACAGCATCATAACTGTACAACAGAGCATCTGATCCTGTTCATCAAATGAGATGGATCTAGCAGAGAAGTTGTAAGTTTATATAGGTAGTCTGCTTCAAAATGCACACACATAGCAGCAAAATAGTCTTAGATGCAACCTTAATATAGCAATTTTTTAACTTTTGAAGGCTAAAATTTGAAACTTTTTTTTTATTTTGAAAAGTGTAGTATAATTTTAAAATGTCTCATCCAACTGTTTTAAGTTGTTAAAGGAATACTTGTAAAATCTGCCTTCTTCAGTAATATGCACGCTATTATTATGTTCCACAAGCAAATTAACTATGAAGGACCAATTACACACTGCCTTTCATGTTAGGTGAGTCATTTCCAAGTGTGGGAAGTGTAATAAGTACATTACTTTCTGAGGGGGGAGTTTTGAGTAGTAGTGTTTTACATCCATTCCGTACTTATATTTTCTTAGTGGCAATAATTCTATAAGGAGCTCAGATGATGTCATGGTTTAACCCCATCCGGCAACTAAGCACTACACCGCCGCTCACTCACACACACCCCTAGTGGGATGGAGGAGAGAATCGGAAGGGTAAAAGTGAGAAAACTCGTGTTTTCTGTTGAGATGAAGACAGTTTAATAGGTAAAGTAAAAGCCCACAAGGAAGCAAAGCAAAACAAGGAATTCATTCACTACTTCCCATCGGCAGGCAGGTGTTCTGCCATCTCCAGGAAAGCAGGGCTCCATCACACGTAACGGTTACTTGGGCAGACAAACATCATCACTCCGAACGTCCTCCCGTTCCTTCTTCTTCCCTCAGCTTTATATGCTGAGCATAATGTCATATGGTATGGAATATCCCTTTGGTCAGTTGGGGTCAGCTGTCCCAGCTGTGTCCCCTCCCAACTTCTTGTGCACCCCCAGCCTTCTCGCTGGTGGGGTGGGGTGAGAAGCAGAAAAGGCCTTGACTCTGTGTAAGCACTGCTCAGCAATAACAAAAACATCTCTGTATTATCAACACTGTTTTCAGCACAAATCCAAAACACAGACCCATACTAGCTACTATGAAGAAAATTAATTCTATCCCAGCCAAAACCAGCACAGAAGAGAAGAGTCAGGTCCTATAATCTCAAAGCCAGATTTTGCAACCTCCACCCACTTAAATGTTCTTTCCTCAGTTGTGTCCAGTAACATAAGAAACCTGAATTTGTGAGGTACTGAAGTGAAAGCCATCTGATGAGTGAGAGAGATTCAGCCCAGGAAGATTCAGGACCTCTTGATACCATCTACATCAACAAGAGATAAAGACACACAATGTAAGGCTGGTCCGGAGTAATAAACTGATGAAGCACCCTGGGTGGGCTCAGCCCCATTGCAAACAAGGGCGGTAAACGGTTGGGTGCCTGCAACAACAGCAAGAGCAAGTTGCAGCAGGGCTGCAGGCAGGACCCTGCTGCAGGCAGCACCCTGTGCACAGTACGTGTGACTGAGAAGCCAGAGGGAGTTGTTCATGACACTCCATCCGCCAGCATCATGGTGGGCCTGCAGGGTGAAGGAGGTAAATCCTCCTACATGCCAGGTGTGAGCCCACACCTGCATCCTCTTTGAAACAGTGCCTGTTTCTTCATGCTATGGAAAAGTTGTACACAACATGGAATATGCAGAGTGACAGCAGTTGGCAGCCATTTAAGCCCAGGCAACTATTTCATCGTCAGTCTAAGTACACAGTCATGCAAACTGATCACGTTTATTGCTGATTTTGTTTATGCTTGCATATACTAAGGGGTTTTCAGCGAAGAGTAACTCCCTTGTTCAAACCCAACTCATTTGCAGCAGAAGTGATCCTCAACCCTGCTGCATCTGTGTGCACCCTTGCAAAAACAGAGGGTGGGTGGCAATAGCAGTGGGAGCAATGCCAATCTTGCCTTGCCAATGTGGATGTATACTCTAAAATATCCAGAGCTACTGTACATGGGGAAACGTGGTGAAAAGGACAAACAGATGTGATTTACCTAATTGACGGCCTAATTAAGATCTGAAGAAGAGGTGGGTGATTTAGTGCTGTTGGAAAACAAGTTATTGAAAGGATTGAAAATTAATGTAAAAGGTCTCAGTGGTGTTTAATAAACAGAATTCACTCAAAAATGTTTTTAAATGTTCCAGACCTCATTTTCTACAACAGCTCTGCCAGCCTACGATCACCATGTTCAGAACAGAGCCAAGAGAGCACAGCTGGGGTGAGTGGGGGTTGCCACTGGGTTTTCTTGTTCTCATCTGTTTGATGTGATGCCTGCCCCTTAGACTGTGGCATTAGTCAGTAGACAAAACAGAGAGTGCAACATGTCTCTCACTTCAGTGAAACACCCACGCTCATTATAACATGTTTTGTTCAGCAATTTCCACTCAGTTGCATTTTTAAGTGCTTCAAAACAAGTCACTCTGGGCTGGATGCAGTTTTAAGAGCAGGGAATTGCTATGTTCAGCTCTGAGGTGATGCCCCCAGAGTTCACCTCCTCCTATTTGCCCATTTGCCACTTTTGCATTTTTTTCTGTTTCCCACACAAAAATAAACTGCTGGATCTCACAAGGTGTCGTCAAATTCTAACCACCAGTCATAAGCTGGTGCTACACCATGAGGAAGCCAGGCGGTAATACATATCTCTTGCTGTTAGATCTCTAAACCAGACATTTGTTCAGGGGAGGCTGGAAAGTGGATCAAAGAAGACTTCTGCTGGGCTGTTCGGGAAGTCAGTAGTTTTTTTCAAAAAGATGGTCTTGAGACAAGAGTGGAGGGAAGGCAACATCTGTAGGTCACAAGGAAGGATCTTGCACAGTCTGAGTCGCTCAGCAGTTTGCCCCATGGGAAAGGAAACCAATTAGTCCAGAGAAGCACTGGTGATGGGATCCCTGACAGAGCCACCTTTGAAGCCAGCTTTCGTACCACAACCGGGCAAAGGGAGTGAATGTGAATGAGAGCAAACTTGGCTTCCTGTGTAAAATGATCCTATTGCAAGTTGCCTCTCATTTTGTATCAGGATAGCTCATCAAGCTATGACAGTCATACCATGCCTGTTGTACAGGCAGGATCCCACACCTGTGGGATACTGCCATAGCTAGAGTCAGCAGAGACTGGTCAGCACTTATCACTTAGAAAGGGGGATTACTAAGGAATCGGGGTTCCTACATTAGAGTCTGCAGGTGTTTTGCAAGTCCAGCTTCCCACACAGACACAAAGGTTTTTGACCCTTCTGGATCGATTCAATCAAATTTGACACAGATGCAGAGGTTTCAAAGGTAATTAAAATCTTTAAAGAATATGAGCAGTTAAGGAGAGAGAGACCCTACAAGAGACTCACGTGAAAGCAACCAGAGAATCTACTCTGGAGAGAGACTTCATGATTCTCTCGCTACAGGGGAAAAAAAGGCGGGGGGAAACCCAACAAACAAGAAACAATTTTCCTCCAAATGTCAATCAAAATAGCACCTTCTCAGACACCAAAGTCAATCTCAAGACACAGCTTAGTAGAAACTCTGACTCTGGTAGTTCAGATAGTCACAGAATAATTTGTTCTCTGTGGGAAGCCTTCTCTTTTGAACCTGCTTCCTCCACTTGGTCAAAAAAAAAAAAAAAGGGTTTAGTGATCTTCCCAGTGCAGTGCTTGCCTTTAAAGATTTGGGGGTTGTTGCAGGGAAGGCCTTGAAAGAATGAATGAAAGGTATTTTTTGCTGATGGTTGAAATTAGTTGGGTTTTAGGCTGATTTTATTTTAGATTTATGACAAAAAAGCCTGGAGTACTAGATGTATTTTCTTGTACATTTGTACTAGAAAATGAAATATAATAAATCTAAGAATAAGCATTATCCAGTCCTTGTTTTATGAGCCCATAGAGATCTAGCCCATAAAATAAATGAGCACAATATCACTCAGTGCTGGACTTTGTTCAGAGTTAGCTGAAAGTTATGCAAAATCTTAATGAGACCTGCTAGCTTAAGCAAGGACATTAGTCCCCAGCCACCCATTTTCTCCCCTTCTCTTCTGCACTCTGTTTATTTCAGGAAGCCTGTGAAGTTCTGATTTTCAGAAATGTAGCCTGTGTACTTCTGAATGGAGAGAAATATGAGAAACTGTTGATGTGGCTTCACCATGGGTTTTGAAGCGAACCAAGGTGTTCACTGTGTTCTCGTTGCTAATTGTCCCCAGTTTAGAACTGATCTCGTTCAGCACAATAGAAATGGCATTTTTCAGCTGTTCAGACAGATTTAAACAGGAGTCAGGGTTTTTTTAAGACATCACTTACTGATCCAATATAGTCTTGATATTGGAGAAAAAGGAGCTGGGAAAAAATATTCATGAAATTTTCAGCTATAGGTAGAGACATGAAGGGACTTGGCACCTATTCTACCCCTTTAGACTTACTCCCCTCATTTGCTGCTTTATCCTGGAGGTGCCTGAGGTATACAGATTACTAAGTGTCTGACACTGGGAATTGCTGACATGCTGTCAGTGCCAAACAAATTTTCTGTCTCTGAAGTTCTGGCAGAACACCCCAAGGAGGCAGCAATCAAGCACCTGTGGCCTCCAAGGGTTGGTACCACTGCTCCAGCTGCACAAAAAGGGGTTTGGCCCTCTAATTTCTGCCACTTAAAACCCCATGAAATCTTTTTTCCAGTCATCATTCTCAGCTAGACTATGAGTTAAATTTGGGGTTTTCCATCCAAGCTCTTAATTTCTTTACCACCAAAACAATATGTAAACAACGCAGAAAGCACTAAGTACATGGCTTCAGATATTCTTACTGATGAAGACCTCACACCTACTGTCATCTGACCCTGTAGAGAGGTACATGGCATAGCTGGGTGCAGATCTCTGCTGGGATCTGCTAGTGCAGCCATAACATGTCAAAAAACCCCTATAATAATTGTTCCTTCAAATCAGAATTTTACAGCTTTCCACAAATCCATAAGGTTACCAGAACCAGAACTCATAGGATCTGAAAGCCCTCAGTGTCCATCTGCACAAATTTGGAGAGATTTTGAATGTTGCAGCTCAGTATTGAATGAAGCTGTGACTGTCTGGACAACAGAGGATTGAGAAGATATTAAAGGGAACAGCCCTATATAAAAAAGGTAACATTTCAAAAACACCTTTTTTCTGCTGGAAGCCAAGTACATTTCCTCCACATTCATCTCCGGTGAGAAATACCCTGGAATTTTTCCTCCTGAAATGCTAACTAGTCTGCTGTAAAAGAAAGCCCAGCTCACTTTGAAGTGGTAAGTATGCTTAAATTTGCTGCAGGCTTCAGTATCCCTGAGGGTCCTAAGGCCTACAAATTATTTTTATTCATTTAAAATGAAATAGAAATTAGAAAAAAAAATCAATACCGCTAAAAAGAAGACACTGGAGAGCTTTGTAACCCACTCACTCTCCCTACAGTGTTCTGTCTTCTGTCTAATAGGATCTCCCCTATCTTTTCTTCTGGAGAAAATCCTCCTTTCATTCAGAGCAAAGTAAAATTTGACACATGGTCCAGAAAAAGCAAAAAATATTACCACCATAATTCCACTGTCTGGTGTGAATTAGGGCTGTTGGTGTTTTTGTTTGCATATTCTGCCAGCAGTGTATATGGAGAGAAACTCCAACGAAATTGCTCTCACAGACCAACTTACTACTGCACCCAAAGGTATGACAGCAGCAAAGATGCCATGTTTTAACCAGCCCCAGTAATACTGCAGTGAAGACCACGGGTTACATTCTATCAAACAAGAAGAGTGTTTAGCTGGTAGCCTATACAGATATCCATGCTGATGCATCTTCCTTTCTGCTGCTTCATTTTTAGCCTTGCTGAGGCTATTGGAGTTGTGTCTGTCCACACTGCTGTCAGACCCCCAGTTACTCTGCAAAAATAGCATAAAATGATCAGGGGGATGGAACACCTCTCCTATGAAGAAAGGCTGGGAGAGTTGGGTCAGGCTGAACTCTCCAGGCTGAAGAGTTCAAGAGAACTAGAGAAGAGAAGGCTTCGGGGAGACCTTCTTGCAGCCTATCAGTACTTCAAGGGGGCTTATAAAAAAGATGGCGGCAAACTCTTTAGCAGGGCCTGTTGCGACAGGACAAGGGGGAATGGCTTTAAACTAAGGGGGGGGAGATTTAGACTAGATAGAAGGAAGAAATTTTTTACGCTGGGGTGGTGAAACACTGGCACAGGTTGCCCAGAGAGGTGGTGGATGCCCCATCCCTGGAACCATTCAAGGTCAGGTTGGACGGGGCTCTGAGCAAGCTGACCTAGTTGAAGATGTCCCTGCCCACGGCAGCGGGGTTGGACTAGATGACCTTTAGAGGTCCCTTCCAACCCAAACTATTCTATGATTCTATAAGCTGACCCAGTGGGAGCACAGATTTAGAGTTTGGAGGCAGTTTTCATTGCAGTTTATGGAAACAGGAATCTCAGGGAACAAATGTGTCATCCAGCCAGCTCATACCAATAGATAAAATACCACAACCCTATCCTCCAGCCTATGGACACTTCTGCCTTATTCAGCCAAATATTCCCCAAAACAGTGGAATTTTTTCTAGGAAATGCTTGTCACCACATATTTGGTTTAGGTACCTGTCCTACAAACCCTTCTTAATCTCCATACATTTGCCCCACCTTTCAAGTACATTAGTTCCTATGGCAATGAGGATGCCATTGGCATGGGAGAGCTCAATGGTATTCATAATTCCTCTTTAAAGTCCATTTATAAAATAGAAAGTAATTTATACTATGGTTTGTCAAATAAAGTGTTTATGGGCCAGGTTCAGATCTGCTGATGTGGGTGGGAATTTTGTTACTGCATTCAGTTGCATCCAGTATGGTCCTTATGCTGCATACCATATGTCTCGCTAACCACCACACAATCCCTCACCCCAAACTGCTAGCTCCTTTCTTTTTTGGAAGGAGAACTAGTGAGACTGATTCATGCAAAGTACCCTCATTGTTTATAATGAAGATTAAAAGCATAATTATTTTTAGGAGCTCCTCAGTGATAGGAAATTTTAGACTTCAGAGAGAGATGCCAGATGATCTAGTCCTTGACTTCAGGAAAAAGATTTCCACAGGTGCTGCACTCTCTTCTGTATCGTGTCACTGCACCCACCTCTCACTGACTCCTGGCTGCCATTTTAAAGAATAGCATGGGAATTATTTCAGACATGTAGAAGATGGGGTGTGATTCAGTTCGAGATCTCAGTGGGTTGCAGGGATGAAATTGGCGATTGTGAAAAATCTTCCTACACGTTTTCTATATATTTCACATGTCATCCCACAAAAGGAATGAAAATAGAAGAGTCCCTTTTACCAAAGCTGTGAGAAGAAGAGGCTAGAAATCAGAGAGGTGAGTAAAGTGTGCCAGAATGCCTCTATTTTACACAAGCCATTCAAGAAAAACCAGGGAGCAGTCGTCTCCCACACACTATATTTCTTAAAACCTATGCCACTAGACCTTACAGTACGAGAAAAATCTATGACACTAATACAATGCCTTAATTATTTATCGTGTGCAAGCAGCGTGCTCAGGATAGAGAAGAAATTCAAAGAACAAGACCATTACCCAAGAAAGCTAAAAGTGGAATCAACAGCCAACAGTAAGTAAATAAACAGCATTTTGGCTTGTGTGAACTGGCAGATCAATATTACTGGAGTTCTGGACAAGGTACTTTGGAAGGAGATTTGGAAAGAGTAAGGGAGTTCCCTCATGTACTGCAATGAGAAAAGACTTCCATGTGTAAAAAGATGCATCAAGATGACTGTGTAAAGGGGACTTTATTCTGCAACGCCCTCGGAGACTCCTGAAAAATACTTCCTGAAGCACGCTGACCTCTTAAAACCTCTCTAAGTTATTTTCCAGCATCCTACTGGGGCATCTAGGATGGGCAACCCTATATACGAAGGCAACCAAGGATCTTGTAAAGGGATCATATTAAATCTCGAGAAACAGCATGTGTTTGTCAAGATCCAGCTTTGTGGTAGTGAAGGGTGCTAAATTTTAGAAATTCAGTGCTAAATAGGGAAGGCTACAAGAAGTTTTGATGTCTTACATTAACTTTCTCTTGAACTCTATTCAGCTCTGCCTGACTCTTTATGCAATATGGGACATATTGATATGTGTCAGTTCTGTCTGGAGGGATGTACCAAAAATATATCAATCTTGGTACATTATGAGACTGAATTGAATATTAAATTGTTATTCTACATAGGCAACACATTGCCTAGGTTGACTCACACATACAAAAGGAAACGTCTGACTTAATTTCTGTGCTTTTTATGTCATTTCTGTGCATTTCTGTAATTTTAAGAAGAATCTGGTCTACTTTCACATCTGAAGCTTGTTTCTTGTGAAAGAGAAACAGTGACATCCTGTGGTTCAGCTGTAGGAAAAGTGTATATTTTGTCATTACCCTTTCTCGGATGTAATTTCTCTTTTTCTATATAACTTAACAAGAACAATCCAAATTTTGGCTATGAAAAAAATTATTGATTAGATAGTCCCAAACAGCACTTTACAAGTGCAACAAGCTTTCTGTATATGTAGGATTACAGGTGTCAGGAAACTGAAGACATTTAATAAATGTGACATTTTATTTTTAGTTTCATGTTAATCAAAATAGACTAGGGCTATTTTAAAAGAGATAATATAATAGGAAATAATTTAGATAATAATAGTTTTCAAATAGATGTGAAAAGTGGCTTTCGAAAAACAATGTCACATCAGGCCTAGAATCTAGCCCTTTCTGTCATAAACACCTTTAGAACTTACCATCTTTGGAAATGTTTTGATTACCACTGTTACCTGAATGTATTTGAAGGAATAGACCTTAATCAGAATATGATGGCATATCTCCAGGGAAAGCTGAGAGCACTAGCAAATGTAATAATTGAGTGAAGAATGGTCATATTCATGAAGAAAGAAATTATTCTGATATATTGATTTAAAAGGTAATTTCCTCACGAGACCCTTTTAAACTATATTACTTTGGTCATTACAGGACTTCTGATGATCCTGTACTGATAGAAATAATATCTTCAGACAGAACTGTAACAATTTGAGATAACGTACCAAAAATGATGCCAACAGAACTCCACAAAGACCTTGCAATAGAATCAAAATCATATTTCTATAAGAGAAAAGAATGCAGAATTTATTCCCCTTGGCATAAACTTAATGTCATATACTGGTGACATCCTTAAGAACTTGTCTTAAGACTCTGTTTTCTTTTCAGGTGTATAAATCAGAAAGATTATTTCTGCAGTTTTCCTCAAATCAGATTCACACTCTGGATTTTTTTCCCAATATATTTTGTGCTTTTTGCATATTTCTCAATTGTGAGGTTGTCCCTTACTTAAATTTAGTTTGCTTTTATTAAGATTCGCATAGACACATAGTCACGGGAACTGTTACATCACGGCTCTCCAGTTTCCGCTACAGCTCTTGACAGTGGCAGCAATACAAAGAGCAAATGTCCTCCTGTCCCGTGACTTCCCAAATACAAATGGCTGAGTGGATGGTTGACAATGATGAAGAATGATGTTGGAAAAGAAAACAAACCTGTTCGGACAGAAAGGTTGAAATGTGTTTCTTGAGCATAAGTGATTTTCTCCAGGGCTTCAATTTCATGACTTTTTTCCCCTTCAATGCAAATAAACTCCAAAGGCAAAAGCGTGTTTATAGAAAAGGGGGCATCTCAACTCGATGTCAATGCTGTGCAGGATGCAGACAGCCCTGATGGAAGGCACAAATGCCAAACCATAAGCTATAAAGAAAGCATTGTTGCCAGTGGATTATTTATAACCTTTCTTATCATTCAAAAGATACACACTTGGATAGGCACTTTTTTTTATATAAAGCTAAATAAATAAGTAAATCCCCACACACAATGTGGAGAGTGCTCACTGAGATTGCTAATTTCAGAGACAAAAGAATATGCCATCTAACATTTGCATGTATTTCATTATGTTTGACTGGCATATGGTGATCCATAAGCTTGCTGCTAATATAGTGCCTGTGTTTTTTAATTAAATTGATGGTCTTAAAAAAGGTACCTATTCTCCTGGGTAAGACATAATCTCTTCAATTTTGAATATTGCCTGATCTCACACCAGCGCTGTAGTAGTCCCAAAATTGCTTCAGACTCTAGAAGTTGCTTCAGAATAATTTTTAAATATAGGCTTGTAAAATTATAGTAAAGGACAAAGCAAAACTATACCAGGGATTTCCCCAAAGAAAAATGAAACAAAGAACAGTGCAGGCTATAATTCAAATTGTCAATTAGATTTGACTCAGAGGAGTTGAAAATTAAGTTTTTAATTTCTATATACTCCTTCCACTAATCTGTTTGTGAACTTTAGACTGTCAGCTGAGAAACAAAAAGAGAGGAAAACTAGACTCTTTTGAACCAGAGATTTAATAACTCCCCCAGGTCACAGTGCTCATTATAAAGGGAATGAAGTGCTGGTTCTTGGGCAACAGAACAAACATCTGCATCCTGCAACAAGCCAGGTGCTCTAAATCAGGGCAAAACCAAGGCAGCCCAAGCAGCAAAATCTGAGCATGTCCTCTGTCTCTCCAGCCTGCCTGGGTCCCTGCTATGATTGTGTCTGCAGCTGGAGCGACCTCCCAACCGAATAAGCACACCTGGAAACACTGATGGGCAGCAGCTGTCTGGCACCCACAGCGAAATTCCCAGCAGGCATCAGGTGTTTGCCTGACTTTTCCTAGGGGAGCTGGATGCATGTGCACTGTGCAAGCTTTAAAATGTCATTGTTAGTTTGCGTGTCAGTGAATAACATTTAGGTCTTGAATTGAAATGACAAGGGAAAGAAACGTTCTGCAAGAGGTTCTGTTATTGGCAAAAATGCTCACTGCATTTTTATTGTGAATTTCCTTTCTGTAAATCTTTCAAGCATCTCTCCTTGTGCACAATAAAATTCTAACTTACACACAGCTGAAAACTGTGCACGCTTATCACTACGAGCAATGTATCATCTCCATTATATTCTTTTTCCTAGACAGTGCCTTACCAAAGTACAGAATTTATTTTCACACATTTCTTCAAATAATTCTGTATAATAGCAGTTTACATGAACTGTTTATCTGCTCTGTTCCTCCAGCTCTGCATTTGCTCATCAAAACCATATACTGTCTGCTTCCTGACTCCCAAAATGAAGAGAAGCATTCAAGATAGTCACTATAGTGGATGTCTATTTACACAGAGGTTTGCATAAATATATACTTTTTAATACCAGTAGTGTACATGTAGGAGTATTCACAGCCCTGCAGATATCCTCATGAACAAAAGCTTTCACACTTGAATGTTTGCAAGCCAAAGCAGAGCAAATGCCACCAAAGGCTGCTTTTATGAATGGGGATCATGTGGTTTTATTTTACTCCAAAGGTTTATGCATCTGGGAGTTATGGTGCATTGCTTGAACGGTGCATTTTTGCTTTGATATGATTTCATTCTCAGCTTGGTCCAGAAGCCATGTATTAAACACTTACTTTCTTTCACTGGATGAAGAAAGCATTGGTTTTGCTCACACTGTCTGTGTCCCAGTCCGTAAATGCACAACCGGTATCTTCCAACTTCTACAAAATCACCCTTTGGGTAAATCATATGTAAGAAAGAATGTTTCCTATTTGTCTGGGTTGTCCCAGGCATGTCCTCTTTTTACCCCCATGCTGAATCTTAGGACGTAGGAAGTCCAAAAGCAACCAGAAATCCTACATTGTGTACATGTGCCATATGCCTGATTCCTCCAGTAGTTTATAGACTGTACAGATGACAGTGTAAATGCAGTGTGTACTGGATCCATCTGACTGACTATGCGTGCACAGCTGCATAGCACATGCACAGTACATGAGACGTGCTGAGGTTGGGATGCACTTCCAGTCCATGTGTAGGCCATCTGGGTGGTGCATGCACACATATTTCTGGCCAGGAAACCCTTGTCACAAATACGGCAGTCCTAATCTAATCCAGGAGCAGATCTGGAAACAAGTGCCAACCACTGCAGCTCTTCTGCTTCCTCCCTTAGGCATGTCTTCGGCATTGCAGATCAGGGATGTACTACCTGTCCACATCACACTGAACTGTTATGTTTATCTTTCTTCTAATGTTGCTATTTAAGAGGTTTCCCTCCTTTTCCCATTTTTAATTTATAGTCACTTCAAGATTTATTAGCTCTATGTCATAATTTAAAGGTGTCTTTATGAAAGGAAATACTTAATGTGTTTAATTGCTAGAGACTGTATTTGGCATTCCTGGGGGGTGTTCCAACTCCATGTTTCTAACCATTTGAGAGATAACAGCAGCCAGAAACCTAATGCTTTTATGCAGATAGGCATGGTCACTACTCTTGTATGTGGAGATGTCGTGGTTTAACCCCAGTCAGCAACTAAGCACCACACAGCCGCTTGCTCACCC
>NW_008794963.1:776473-785006 GCF_000699145.1 Aptenodytes forsteri | reverse complement strand
AATATACAAAGCAAGTGATGCACAATGCAATTGCTCACCACCCGCTGACCGATGCCCAGCCAGTTCCCAAGCAGTGATCTGGGGCCAACTGCCCCCAGCTTATATACTGAGCATGACGTCATATGGTATGGAATATCCCTTTGGCCAGTTTGGGTCAGCTGTCCTGGCTGTGCCCCCTCCCAGCTCTTGTGCAACTCCTCGCTGGCAGAGTATGGGAAGCTGGAAAGTCCTTGACTTAGTATAAACACTGCTTAGCAACAACTAAAACATCGGTGTGTTATCACATTATTCTCCTGCTAAATCCAAAACACAGCACTGTACCAGCTAACAGGAAGAAAATTAACTCTATCCCAGCCGAAACCAGGACAGTAGACCAGGATCAGTCACTGAGAATCAGTTACATACAACGTCTCCCACAGAGCTTAGCTGTGTATTGGCAAAGCTACTCTGAAACCCTTTGCCACACTGAAAGCCTCCTGTAAATTATTTGGCTTGTCTTTGACCATTTCACTGGATTACTTGATATAAACACTGAGCATTTGTTGGTTGCTGTCACACAGTGCTCTCCAATTAGTCATCCACAAATTAGTGGTAAAAGTAAACTAATGCTTCGCTGGTCTTTTCTGCTTCTCTGGTTTTGTGTTCACTGATGAGAAGAACTTGCTTGTTATGGATGGATGAGTTTTTCTCAGAATTTCTGCTTTTTCTCAGGGTGTTGTCTACAGAACTGGATTGTGGTTTTAATGTGACCTCAGCTCTGCATTTCTGTACTGTAAAAGAGGTTTAGATTTGACTTAACCTTTGCCTACATTTACATGTGACTTTTGAATGAGACTTTTTTTCTTAAAAGGTATTTAACACTTCAGATTATAAAGATGGCTTTCAGTCTTAGAGTCACCTAAACAAATGTATTTGCCAGAGTTACAATTATCCATCACACTTTCCAGGAAATAAGTACCAGTGAAGAATGTGGCACTGAACCTAGATTTATGTATGTCAGCTGGCCATCTTACAAATTTAATTTTTAAAAAATGTATATGTACACATATACGTATAAATATGCAATGTATTTCAAGAAAAATCATGTAGTTTGGTGTAACTTAATGAGCACTAAGACAGCTGATATTACAGTTATTACAATAAGTACATTCTACAAATTTAAAACCATTGAGAAGCTAGAGCCACTAAAGCAATTTGGACTCTCATCCCTATCTCCTTAAGTCACCTGGCTGTATGGCAATAGACCATCTGATCACTGTCAGTAAGTTAAAGGTCTGTACTACAGAGATGTGGATTTGCTTTCAGAGATGGTACATTGTGCATCTCAGCATGTGCAGCAATGGTAGTAAGTCAGGGGATAAAAATCAAGATGTTTTCTTTCTCCTTTTGGCAGCAGAGATTTGAAAACTTTGGTAATGTTGTTTCAGTGTTAAGGGTGGTCTCAATAGCTCCACATCTTTAGATTTTCATCATTGTTAGAGTATATTTATCAATGACATGCTCATTTTCTGGAAAAGGTGGATCTGGTATAGCAGGAGGTAAGATATTTTAATGACTCTAATAGTGCTGTTGGTGGATACATAAGCAGTAAGTGTTGCTAGAAAATCAGAATGATTTTCTTTAAATTATCTACTATATTTTAATGTAATTTGTGTCTGTCCAGCAAAGATTATTATCTGGTAGCATCTAGTTTTATAAGGAAGTCCTCATGAAGTTCAGCAAGGGCAAGTGCAAAGTCCTGCACCTGGGGAGGAACAACCTCATGCACCATTATATGCTGGGAGCCACCCAGCTAGAAAACCACGCTTCAGAAAGGGACCTGGGGGTCCTGGTGGACACCAAGTTGAACACGACCCAACAATGTGCCCCTGTGGCAAAGAAGGCTAATGGTATCCTGGGCTGTATTAGGCAAACCATTACCAGCAGGTCAAGGGAGGTGATCCTTCCCCTCTGCTCAGCACTGGCGAGGCCACACCTGCAGTTCTGGGCTCCTCAGTACAAGAGAGACATGGACATGCTGGAGAGAGTCCAACAATGGGCCACAAAGATGATTAAGGGACTTGAGCATCTCTCCTATGAGGAAAGCCTTTCTATGAAAGGCTGAGAGAGCTGGAACTGTTTAGCCTGGAGAAGAGAAGGCTCGGGGGGATCTTATTGATGTGTACAAATACCTGAAAGGAGAGTGCAAAGAGGATGGAGCCAGGCTCTTTTCAGTGGTGCCCAGTGACAGGAGCAGAGTCCATAGGCACAAAGTAAAACATGGGAGGTTCCCTCTGAATATCAGGAAACACTTTCTTACTGTGGGTGACCAGGCACTGGCACAGATTGCCCAGAGAGATTATGGAGTCTCCATCTTTGGAGATATTCAAAAGCTGTCTAGACATGGTCCTGAGCAATTGGCTCTAGGTGGCCCTGCTTGAGCAGGGGGGGTTGGACCAGATGACCTCTAGAGGTCCCTGCCAACTTCAGCCAATCTGTGATTCTGTGATTCTGAAAAAAGCTGCATTTTTCAGCAGCAAAACTTTGCCATTTTTAGTATCCCACACCATCCATTTTAGTCATCAAGTGGGGCTGTTCGTAACAGCTGTAGCTTCAGGAAAGGACAAGTCACTGAGGACGATTGTCTTTTGTGGCCTCAGCATGGCCTGATTGTTTCACTGCCACAGCCAGCACTTTAAGAGGGTAAAAGTGAGCACCGTGTGGGAAGTCGATGGAAACTATAACCGTGCCTGTGTAAGAGAGCTCAGGTCTCTAGACCACCGTGGCTCATGACCTAGCAGTTAGTTAGGTGCACACAAGGACCACTTCAGTGTTTTCTTCATTGTTGCTTCTAGCCCTCACGTTGCTGGCACATCTGCTTGCTCAGAGAAAAGAGCAGCACTTAGGCACTGTGAGCACGATGGGAGTAACCCAAGGGCATGGGACCCCACCGTAAAGAACATGCTGTTTTATTTAGACATTTTTTCATAAAAATGAAAAAAACTTAAAACAACATGTATGCTGTCGATGCAGTTTCCCTTGGATTAAAAACAGAACATTAGACACGTATTTAATCAGTTTTGCTGTCCCTGGGGGTGTTAATATTTGGCACTCTCCCTCTTTCAATTAAGAGCTGGTTCTCTAGTTGTTAAATAAAACTAGTCAGGAAATTTCCATGAATGCTTTCTCATAGAAAATGCATTTTCTGCAAAACTGAACTTTACTGTGAGGAAATATTAATAATATTCCTTGAAGTTTCTGAGTCTTCACTGAGCAACACTGACTGCAAGGGAAACATTTTAGTTAGTTAAAACTCTTCAGACCAGATAATTTAAACTTTACTTCATGGTCACAAAAGTCATAGCAATGCCTCACAATAATTTAGTTCAAATAATGTGTGCCCCAGTTCTTCTTTTTGCAAAAGCTTCCTTTACTGAGCTATACCATAGATGTTCCTGAAGCTGAAACATCAGACTAGATCCAGTTCAGCTGGAGACCCCAAAACACAGTGGAAAAATGAGAACACTGCATTTGAACTACAGTTCCCACGAGGAATCAGAGTCCCTCTGACTCCTAAATTAAGATGTTCAAGTCAACAAACCAAAATTAGACATTTTTATTTGGAAATGCTAAGGCATTTAACTTCAATCAAAGGAACTGAAAGGATCTGCTGAAATGCATTTTAACTAGTTCTGTAAAAAGATTGATATTCATTGTTTTCCTCCTTTTAAAAGCAAAGACAAATAATCCCTCAGGGTTGTTTTTCCACTTTTGTGTGTGAAACAAAGGATGACAGAAACTTGGCCTTACCCAGTAAGTCATCTCCCAGGTTACTAAAGTTTAAGGCCAGGATGGACCAACGTCTCTTTTAGTCTGTTCTCCTGCACATCACAGAGTACGTTTTATCCAGTCTTCACATACCAAGTGAGCTCAGTAATACGTGTGACTAAAATAAAACTTGTGTTGAGTAAACACAAGTCTTCCAGAAAAGCATTCAGATTTGTTTAAGCAATACCATTGGTTTTTTGGTATTGTGTTGCAGCAGTTACTTGCCCTTGCTGCTCAGAGTATGTTTCATGTTTTCTTCTGACTTCATTTGGCCAGAGCTTCCAGCCATAACTCTTGTTGTGGCCATATCTGTTTGATTAAAGATTACTTCAACATCCATCTTTTCACTTGAATAAACACACTGAGCTTCAAGTTTGTGAAGGCAAAGTAACTTCTCTAGTTCTCAGATAATTTTGTCTACTCTTTTTCCTCATTTTCCTTTACTCTTTTTTTCCAATTGCTCAACATCTTGTTTAAAAGGTGACTGTAGACCCATGTGCCCTGTTCTCGTATTAGTCTTACCAGTGCGCACACAGGAGAAAAGTAACTCCTAATTTCTACTTATCGCTGACCTGCTTGTATACTTGGGGGCTTCATAAGTCATTTGGCCTCAACATCACAGCTGTAAATTGTCATGAACTTTAATGAATTTCCACGTCCTATGTCTTATATTCCCTGCCCTATAGCTACAGTTCCTTTCCATATACTTCATAAACTCTACTAGGGCACTCTAACTTTTTATAGAGCACTACAATTCTCCCTTGACAAATTTACCATACAGGAATAAAATTAATATATTCTATGCTCCAAAAAGTAATCTGAACTTTGACTTCCTTCTCCATAAAATACAAAGTTCTCTTGAGAGATGGATTTTTATGAAGAAGTACTGATGTTTCCGTTCTTTCTTCCCTCTCCTCCCCATTTTTTTTTGACAGAACAATACAACTGCAAAACAGCCAGAATGCAACAGCCGGAATGCAGTCAGATTAAAGGGCAGTGGAGATAAGTTTTCAGATTTCTTTATTTTTTCCTTTTTTTCTTTTTTCCCCTTTTTTTCCTAGTCCAATTTTTCCTCTTTTTTTTTTATTTCTACAGGATGATATAATATGCAACTATGATCAACTCTGGAAGAAGCGAGAGAAGCAAAAAAAGCTGGGATGGTTTTCCATAGGGAAAGTAGAACAGAAGAGAGCTTGTAGAAAGACAGAATAAAAAGGAATAAGTACAAAAGATATAGGAGCTCACCAAGAGAATCAGATTGGGGAGACTAAGAAGAAAAAGAGATCTGTAAAGTCAGAGCTACTCAGATGAAAGAAACTCTTACGTATCTTCTCAGAAATAACTGCATTGCAGTCAGTGAAGGCAGAGGAGTGGAATGCACTGGGGTTCCTGGTCTGGTTTTGCAGATTGAGATGGGAGCAGAAGGGAGCACTTTGAATTCCTTCCAGATGGAGACAAACATCTCAGTGCTCCAGAGGGGCTCAAGGGTAGCAGGAGGACTGGAATCCACCCTGGACTAACCCTCGAAAAATAAATGCCAGAAGTTAGGCTTGCAGAATGGCTCTTCTCTGGAAGAGAGCTCTAAAATTATGACACCCCCTGATTACATCTCAGTGGTCCCCAGAACAGTCCTGACTTAGGCTGTTGACAGCAAGAACTCTTTCCATGCACTTGCCAACATTAGCAATCCAAGCTGCTTCTAAGCCTCACTCCTTAAAGCGTTGGCTGTAACAAAGCCACTGACAAAATTCCCATAGATCTCAGTAAATACAAAATTTCACCCACTGTACATTTGTGCAGTACCACTGTTAATAAAAGCTCTATAAGGACATCCAGTTACAGGTGAAAAGAACCCAGTTCCCTTCTGTTGTCCTTCATTCTGCATCTGACAGGGATGAAAAACAGCAACAGGGTCTAGTTAGTTAAGGGGCAACCAAATACCATGTGACTAAATATACCTGGGCAAGGTAGTGTTTTTGCATACCTGCTTTTCAGCTGAGGTGACACACAGTTGATAGAAAGCTAAGAGTGACACTCCCGAGCTTTCAGTAATCAGAATATTTGAACGGTACGCAAATAAAAGAAGATGGTGTTCCCAATTTTTTCATGCCATGCACATACAAGGAGCTCTCCCTCTTCACTCAGTGTAATGGGGAAATGGCTCTCCAGAATTTATTAGACCAGTTCTCTTGTACATCAGCTGGGAATCAAACCACTTTTGTTTGCAGTTTTGAACTTTAAAGGAGCAGTGTGCTGTTTGCATGTTGACTTTGTGTGTTCCTGTGTCTGTGTGTAAATCTATATAGAAAAGTTTAGTGTAAAGCTTGGGATAACCATTTGTATATTAGGCAACAGTAGCAAAAAAACAACCCACTCCCTTCACTTCACTGAAGTTACAGAAAAGCATGACAAGGAGCAAAACCCAAAGCCATACTCGACCCTGGTTTCTGGATGCTGGCTCTGAACTGTCAGTGGACATTACACCAGATAAGCCATGGGCCTAAACCAAAGTCTAAAGAGTTAAAAGGTCAGGAAGGTAACGAGAATCAGGGCCACTGCAAGCTTTATAAGTCAGTAAAAGAATTTTAAAGCCATATGCTGCTTAACAGGCACCAGGGTAGAGGGAACGTGAGACTGGAGAAATATGATCTGTAGATCAAGTCCTAGTAACAATTCTGGCAGCAGCAACATTCAAAACCATCTGCAGCCAGTTTAGCAAACAATCTGGAACACCACCAGGAACAAATTAAAATAGTCAATCCTGGAAGTCATGAAAGCCTGTATGAACAAGAGCCTGAGCAAATGAAATGGTGTTTTCTTCAGAATATCTTGCAATATTCTCAAAAACATCAAAAGAATTTTTTTGCCCTCTCTTTCATGTGAAGACAAAAAACTGAAAGGAGAGTCATATGGGTAAGCAGAGACAAATGCATTTCAGCACTGGAGATCCAAAGCAATCAAAATGCCACAGATTTCACTGGCAGCAATTTTAATACAAGTCAGGAAGAGTCCTCTTGTACACTGCAGGGCCTCAGACCCGGATATTCCACTACACTTTGCACCACATGTTGAGTGCAGGAGCTGGGAAGCAAGTGTGCTGAGAAATCCCACGGAGAGGGGTGTGGGTGAGAAAACTGGCTAGCATATGCGGTGCTCCAACATATAGCAACTGAACTCTCACTACATGGATCTCATTGTGCAGCACCTCCCAGCAAGTGGAAAAAAAAAGTGCATGTGTGTAAGAGGTTAGGAGTTTAGGATGCAGTGCCAACAGGAAACGGAAAGGGGGAGAGAAGTAGAAAACCAGACGGTTGTAGAAACTGCAAGGAAACACACCTCCACTAATGCTATCCAGCGAGGAGCGCTGCCTTGGAAATTGTCTGGGATGGCAAACTGTCAAAGAGAAGAACACGAGAGAAAGTGTCTTCACAAAAGCCCACAGTCAGGGATCTCTGTTGTGGGCTAGATTAGCTCTTCTGTCTGCTAAGTTTCACTCCAGGCATAAGAGGCAGCTCCCGCTCCTGCTGCTCTAGCACCATCTCACCGCTCCGCCCTGGCAGCGATGGCAAAGCCCTTCCCACTTACTGCTCCAACTCACCCTCCTTTTTACCTGGGGAAAAAGGGGAAGGTTTTCAGTTGTGTGTTTGCCTGGATTTTTTTAATCAAAAGGAAAGCTGAGTTCAATCCAAATTCCTGGCACTTCAGATTCTCGCCGGTTTAGCCGAATATGCGGAGCTATGGGAGAGCTCTTTTCACAGAGCAGTTTGACCCACCAGCGCAGATGGAGACGCAGAATGTACGATCTGGGCCAGGTTCTCATTCAGACACTGCAGGATGCGAACAGGCAAGTTTCATGCAGTGTCTATGAAAAGGAACATTAGCATGATATTAGCTTTTTTTTGAGCAGCCAGGAGGACATGAGAATAAAAAATTAACTTCAGATTAATCCTTCTGTGACTCTCTTTTTTTAGTCACTCTCCTCTCAGCTTTGTTACTCTGGAATTAATAGATATTAAAGCAGAACTTTGCCCAGTTTAATTGCAGATACAAGTCCTATCTTCTTTGCCTTTGACTGGCAAGGGTGAGATTGAACCCTTGGTTCTTGTCCTGAGGAGGGGTTGCGTTCAGCATTTGCTCTCGCAGTAGCAGAGCTGTGGTGGAGCTGGTTCATTCCCAAACCCTGCTGCAGCTTTACTTTGACCAGCAGAAGGCTGTAAAGCTCCCAACACAGCCAGGGCTGGTCTTGCACCCAGCTGTGAAGAGCCACACAGCTCCCGCTGGGTGATTGTTTCATTGCCTTTCTCTCTCTGTTGGTTATGTCATGGCCACTAATTCTAGCCCTAAATCTGCAGTCAGAACAAAATAAAATAAAATAAAAGAGTGATTTATATCCAAGAAAGCATTTTCTGACAGACTAGGGTAGAGGAGGGCAAGCAAAGCAGGCACCTATAAAACACTATTTCAATTTGTGTATCAAGACTTTTATTAGCAGAGCGGATGGCAAGCGGCACTCCGGGCTGATGAAGTTCACAATAAAAAAACCATAGAGACCGTTCTCTGGCTTTTTAATTGTCCTTTCTAAATCACCCATGGTATGGATTTTGGAATTAAGTGGTTTAATAGCTGACTCAACTGAATGGTTTTGATGATGGTTTTATTCAAATGAAGGACAAGCTGCGCCTGCAGTGTGAGCAGCGGAGAGGCTGGGGAGGGAGAGGCGGCCTCC
>NW_008794963.1:756485-776147 GCF_000699145.1 Aptenodytes forsteri | reverse complement strand
CGGCGGCGCCGATCAAGACGGGAACGACAGGGTGCCAGGAAGCATTTGTGACCCCACGCAGAGCCCGGTGGCCCCCCAGAGCCGGCGTAGCTGCCAGGCACCAGGCGAGAGCCTCCACACTCCCCTCGCTGCTCCCAGCTGGCAGCACGGGAGGCGGTGGGAGCAGCGAGGGCCCCTGCCTGGCAGGAGCCAAGGAGCAGGGAGGGGGCTCGCCTTTGCCACCCCCTGAGGACACAGAGCTGTCTGCTTTGCCTTTCCCTGGTGGATGAAAGGAACAGGACAGGGTTGATGGCTGTGGGATTTCAGGGGACAGGCAGCTGCCCAAGCCCCATCGCAGGCTAGCAGCATCCTTACCAATGCTGCAGGGGAGACCCCGGTGAGCCAGGCAAGGGGGGACGTAAAACATGCAGCTCTCTGAGGCTCTGAAACACCAAGATTGCTCAATCCTACCTAGCAAGACAACAAAGATAGGTTTTAAAATAGAAGGGAAGTCCTGTATTCATTCTCTCTTGTATCCTAGCTCCTCATTTCATGCCCAAACTTCAGTACATCCACTATAGCATAGCTATTATGTGGCAACACAAGCCCACACTTGCTGGGGTCGATACCAGAATAGACACAGAGAGCAAGATGTGTGCCAAGAAAATGCTTGACAAAAGCCAGAACTCCAGTTTGTGCACCCTGCCCCTGTCCTTGTCCTTCCTTCCTTACAGCAGGAGCAGGAGGGATGCAATATTTGCTCAAAAGGGTCACCAAAGATGGGCACCTAAACTTTGGCATAGTCTGTCTGGCTAAAGCAATATCCTGTATAATCAATAGGAAACCCTAGATTCATTTTGAGGCCCCCGGAGGGGAGGCTGTTGCTCATTAGATGTCTCAACTTGCCGGAAAAAATTTGCCTCTGGAGATCTTCAAATCCCCTTACCTCTCTTGGTCACCTGTTTAGGGAATACAAGCACTGAGTTTAGCAGGACTGTTTCATTAGGTACCCACAGCATGGATCTGCATTCGGCAGACAGTGCCAGACCTGTCATGCCCCATCTTTTGCAAAATATTGATTTCAAACTTAAAAATGCTTTATTCATATTTATAGCTATATCTATTTTTCTTTGAAAGTACGGAGGACTTGGAGTCAACCAAACAAACTTGTGAAAATGGAGATGAGTACCTTTTCTCATTTTTTTCTGTAAGGCTCCCAACCCACCATAATATCTAACAGGCTACAGGAAACAAACATTTTTCTACAGCTGCTAAAACCCCAGTAAATTAAATAAAGAAGTTGAAATAAAGATAAAAATGCTTAAGCACTTTTACCCAATATCACTGTATTGTTTTTTCAGGGCAGAAAGGCCCAAAACTTTGGAAAACTAATAAACCACAATATCTAGGGCAGATTCAGTGGTTTGTGAGACATACCAAGTCCTCAGGAACAAGACATAAAATAAATTGAAAAAAAGAGGGGAAACCATAGCTAGAGTTCTTATCATTTTTCTTGAAAAGGATATCCTGCCTACAGCTTTCAGCACAAAATGACCAGCATAAAAGAAAACTGTTTTTTACCACCTGTCTTTAAAGGAGTATATTTTCATATACTTTCCCTATATGTTGAGAAAGGATGAATGAACTGTGGATGTTTTTAAGGCAGAAATGGATGACACAAGTAAGATTAGGCAGGGCTGTGCCCCGAGTGATGACCAGGAGGAAGAACGTCTCCCCCCACCTCACAAACACACACACACACAATTCCTCACTGGTCTTAAGAGATAATTGAGATTCTCATACCCCTGGGAGAGGGGCACCAGAAACCCCAGTAGGAAATTTGTGGACAAATGAAATCACACCCCAAAAATATACAACTGGGTGACTGCAGCAGGTGCATTCCATGTTCATAGAAACACTTCATGAATCTTGGATGAAACCCTGAGGATGAATGTAAAAAATTATTCTTTATTCTTTATTATACTTTATTATTAGAATTGTTTTATTGCTAGGAAAAATTTACTGGAAGAATTTAAAATTATTGTAATTAAGTACTTATAAGACCATTGATTAAGAAATATCCTAGTCATATATTATTTTAAATGGAAAATTTGTTCTATGGAAGAAATAGCCACTGTTTTCTAAAATTTTCCTAGTTTTCTGACTCCCAGAAGGGGCAATTATGATTTGAACTATTCAGAGGTCTGCTATTGAGTAACCACATTAAACCACCGTCTCTCCTGTGTACTGACATCAATCAATCAAAATCATTGCATCACCATCAATCACCTGGTAAAAGGAATAATACTGTTATTGTAATAGCACATGATCGATATCTTCTGCTTTGAATATAAATCTCATTTCAGTAAACACCTTGCCTGCCCGACAGCAGGAGACTATTACTCTATGAAAAGATTCTGTTTCATTCAGATTATCTCTTAATTAAAAGTTTATGGCTGTTCTATTAAAAGTATGGTCAGGAAGGCAATTTCTTATGTAAAGCTGAAGCGAACTAGCTCTGTGGTAGAAATGAAAGGAAGAAAGAAAAGCTGCTTTCCCCTGTCCCTGGCTCTAAGTTCTGTCTCCTGGTTATACGACTCCTCACACTCCCATTCTCCACAACGATGCTTTGCACTAGCTATCTAGAAGGGCTACTGATAGATTCTGACCCGTACTTATATCTCCCAGCCAGATATGTCTTTAAAAATGGATTTTCCACCCCAAACTAACTTTACTTCAATCTAAATTGAAACCGTTAAAATCAGGAAAACATTTGTATTAAAACAATGAAAGTAATATCTTAGAAATTGCTTCAGACAAAATATTTTGTAATTAATTCGGAATATTTTGTATAAGCTTAGAATCCTTACTATTTTTAATAGAAAATACAGACAGCTTGGAAGTAAAAAGTCACTTTAGAATCAGCAACATGCTTATCGGTGTTTCTAGGCACTCTTGAAATAATATTTTGGAAGAACTTTCCATTCCATTTTTTTCTCAGATGCTCTAAAGAGTCCGCTGGCAAGAGAGAAGTCCCACCCCTTGAGCAGAGTGAAATCCTGCCCAGCACAAAAAGCAGTGGCAAAAACTCTATTGACCTGGATGGAGCAAGCACTACTCTCCAACAATTTGAATTTCTATCATTGTAGTAATTTCCCTGGGAAATACTTCCCAGGTTAATACCATAGCCTTTCTGTTTTCTTATAAAATCTGTTTTGTTGTAAAATATTCTCCATAATATTATAGAGTAGAAATATTTTATATAAGAGTAGCCTCAGTTAAAACACAAAATACAATTTTTTCCCCGTAGTTCTTTCTTTCTTGGCAGGAAATCCATATAAGGCTCACAAAAAAGAGGATTAGCACCATGAAATTGAAGTAATTTATACAAATGGAGGTGTACAGAGAAGCTGTGGTTCTGAAAATTTACAGCAAGTGAAAAGCTGTGGATCAAGTATCCAAATTCTCCTTCCAGATAGTGAAATGGGGGCGATTCATCATTCCATTAGACAATTTACATGATATATCTCCAATTACTTCCAAGATACAAATGGATATAAAGCTTAGGGTACGTTATGAGATTTCAAGACAGCTTTAATTGATTTCAGTGGGAATTGCATTTATGTATCTAAGGGGAGTATTCAGCTGTTCATATTTAAAATGCGGAATCTCAACATACTTAAACAATGTTGCAAGAATCTGAAAGACTGGTCAGCTTAGGTTTTTCTCAAGAGACATGAGGATGCTGCAGTTTACATGGGGTATATAACAATAATTTGAGAAGATGGGTATTCACATCAACAAGGATTTTTAAGTGCAGTGATGCAATTCGTCAGGAGGCCTGCATTTTAGATCAGACAGTGTTCCTGAGTTTATGCCGGTTTCATTTCAGACAGATTTCTGAAAGAAATAACAAAGCATGTTGGGAGAGTTAACGGTTAAGGACTGCTGCTTATTTATATTATTTTTATATGGAGCAGTTTTGTAGGCTGACGTGTCATGCCTTCATGCCCCTTTGCAAGGAATGGCAACGCATACATGGTAATGAGCATCCTTTAGGGTCAAGGGATTTCAGCCAACTCTGGGGAAGAGTACTGTGTTGTCCAGCAGTATTGTGCTGAATTCAGTTTGGGAATGGAGAACCTGTACCTCCTTCAGTTCAAAATACTCTCCCCGCTTTTTCTTCAGGACGGGGAGAGGAGAAGCAGGAGCATTGCAGACCCCTCTCAGGGGTTTACTAAGCCATGTATTTTTTGGCTTTGGCAGGATGGCTGTGGGTCAGGCATGGAAACGTGCATGTAGGGGAGTGCTAATCGGGTGAACTGTATGATAGCCAGGGAGATTAGGACTTTTTAGCACATGCATTTTTGCATTTTATTCTCAGCAGATGCAAAGTCAATAGGCACCAGGACAGCAAGCAGTAGTTTTTATTTCTTGCTGAAACGTTTTTCTCAGCATAATGTACAGTCAGTAGAATTACTCTTTTATGTCACTATGGCTAGAGTCTATTAGGCATTAACTGAAGCAAGTGCACCCTGTTTAATTTCAGACTTGCCAAGACACTTTATTTCATGCTATGTTCTTCGTGCAAGAAAATCCAAACAATATTGTAGAAGGAAAGCTTGTCTGTCCCATTTTACCCTCTTGCATTTAGTCGCTTGACTCTCTTTAGCTCACTGCTGTCTCACAAAATCTCCTTTGGGCAGTGGTAGCATAGTTAAAAGCTCAAAGATTTATGACTTCAATTGTTTAGCTCGCTGGCAATAATGCATCATGACAGAAGCAATTGTTGGAACAGGCAGCTATGATACCATTCTTTTATGAAAAACTGTAGTTGGAGATAAGGAAGGCAAAAGAAGTCTCTTGTGAATATTATTATCCTCTGGAAATTATCCCAAAAAGATTTGCAGTTTCTCTATAGACTATGGCTAGAGTTCATTGATCCACAGACTATCATCCTGAATAGCAGATTAAAAACAGATGGCCATAGATCTGCTCTTGGCTACAAATCTCAAAAGAAATGAGAGGGAGTACAGTGGTGACTGACCACAAATGAAAGCATAGAAGGGATTCTTCTTTTTTTTTCTTTAATTCCCTGTTTGGTTCCTCTGTAGTTTTATACAAAGTCCATTGTAGTTAAAACTCAAATAATATCAACACAGAGAAGGTATGCAAAGTATACTGAAGTAGATCAAAATTATACAAAGTATCCTAAAAATACACTACGAAGTCTTTTATGTGGGGCCTTTGTTAGGTTATTGTGCTGGAGCAGTGCATTGTGAGTGAAAAGAGTCATTGTATAAACTGACTTGAACTGATGGTAATCTGTTTGCTTTAGTGGCTCAGGTCAAATGAAGAGTAGGTATAAATTATGTGTCCTCATCAAAGTGATAAATATACTCTACAAGCTAAGGCAATACAGAGGATGAACTCCTGAATATTTTAACTGTCATGTCAAAATCCTTGTTTCCATTTAACATATGCAGACTTGTTAATATAATAAGTAATGTCAGTCCTTATGCATATAAGTGCAACCTCACAGACCAAGATTTTCCATTTTCTTTTTTCATAGTTTTAAATTCAATTTATTGTGCAGTGCCATTCAATTTTGAGTAACATTTTCCTTTTTCTCTGCTCTGAAATTTCAAAATTTCTCACGGAATAAAAATTCCAGAAAATTTTAGTACATGCTCATTGAAGCAATCTATTTCAGCAATCTATCTAGTGTTATTTTATTCTGACCTCAAGAACATCATTCTAACAACAGAAAAATCCCTCAGCTTAAAATTGTAAAAATTCTGAGTTTGCAGTTATCATTTTAGATATTTTGTTTGGGTTTTATGTTACATTAAAATGTTCATTACGTATAATACAATATTCAATGCATTTGAATAGGATAGTAAGTTAAACCAATTAAAGAAGCAATAAATCTTGGTTTTACTTTTTTCATGGTACATGTTCTCAAGATCAATAGATTAAGTATTTTGAAAATAATGAAACTGCACTTTTATCAGGAAGCTGTTCTATAAAATTGTTTTCAGGCAGTGCTACTCTTAGATAGCAAGTCACAAGTCTGGTTAGTCAGTGAAATTCCCATACAGTTCATTATTCAGTTTTAGTTCAGCTTTTTTTAAACATTTTCAAACACAAATCAGGTGCAAACAGTTTTCAGCAGGAGTCTACTTAAATACCAACAAATTAATGGAATCAATAATATTAATTATGATTGTATAATAATGCATGAATTGTATAATCAATATTATTGTTATAAGCATCTAGTGTAAATGAGCAATCAAATTACATTGTTTCTATTCTTAGATTGAGTATTTTTATTTTTCCTTTCATTCTTGGAAATAGTGTCCAAGCATAGCTGTGCGTACTTTGAACTCACTATCAATGAAGTAGAGCATCTGTACAGGTCTGTTGTTCAAGTTTTAGTAAGAATTAGATGCAAAATATTGACCAAGACTCATCTTTTTTCAATATTGACAGTCCATGAAATACATGGATTAATTAACTGGGTTTCCTGGGTTTATCATGGTTGGAAGATGAAAAAAATAAAATCATCTTAGCTCAGTTACTGTTCATGGAACAGCATCAAAGTATTGGAAGGTGTCAGCCCTTCACAATCTGCCTGTGTTAGCATCTCCTGGAATGGGGAACAACTTGGAAACACGACACCGCAGAAGTTTTGGTCAAGACAGCTCCGTCTTCTGAATTAAAATCTGGATCTCGTAAGCAGCTAAAACATTGGATGCAACACAGACTGAGCCTTTGGAAGGATGTTAAGGATTTTCAGCTGAACAGCCACTAAGGCTCTTGCCTCCCATAAATTAAACTTGCTTTTCCCCAGTAGATTATAATTTCATTTACATCATTGTTATTCTCCACCAACATGGAAGGATTTAATTCTCATTTACATCAGGCTAAATTGACAATTTTCTATCAAAATGTTTTCCCCTGTGAAAAATGATTTTGCAATTAACATGAAAGTTTTGCTAAAAGAATTCAAGAATGTTCATCCTTTTAATTAATGGTACAAAAATTTAAATGGAAAAACTAAATATATTTTCTGTCACTGGTGGAGAAAAAGCACTTTACTTTCATGTTTTAGGCACCAAATCAATATAACTGGTGGAACAACGGGGTTTTTTTCATCAAAACAGCTTCTTTCTCCTCCCCAATCCATCCTAAAAGAAAAAAAATAAAGATTTTTTTTTCAGAATAAAATATAAGGATTAATTTCTTCTGACATACTTATCCTCTCTTTAACCATCTCTGTTTTATGATGCTGCTGGGTAGTGTCATAATTTACCTTCTAGGCAGGGCAGGGAATATCTCAGGCACATCAACTCTTCTTCAGGGGTCAATCCACAAATCCAGCACTTCTTCAATGATATTTTTTGATGACCAATTAACTGATCCCTGGTGTCTCAGGGATGCTCTGCCTTTTCTGCCACTGCAAGGACTAGCTCCCTTCAAATCCCAGATTGGAGAAGACAACAACATTTCCTTTATTCCAGATGTGACTGCACAAAATGAATTATTATAAAAATTATGAAATTTCAAAAAAATGTTACCTCTGATAATAAATATTCTCTATTTTCTCTCCTTTGTGACTGAATTTTGATGTAAGTTACACTAACCAAACTTTTTAAGGACCCCTGGCAGAGAGTATCTTTAATGGATATATCAGTTTCGATGTTATACTCCAATATGTAACTTAGATTTTGAAATATAAAAGGACACTAAGAGACTGCCTCTTTTCTGGAGCATTGCTTAGCACATGAGTATGTGAAAGTTACTACTTAGATGACAATACGTTAAGATGTCAAAAAACAGGCTCTTCCAAAATATGGAGAGCAGTGCTTGCATATTTAGGAAATGGTGAGCATTTTGAAGTGAAACATATAGAGGAACTTACTGGTCTGGTTCAGTAGGTTTGTGCAAAGAGTGCTAATTCTGATGTATTAATCCTATAACAAAATTAATTCCCTTTTCATCCTCATGAACTAAGTTAGGTCTACAAGTCTATGGATGTCAGCAAGAGGTCAACCACACTGGCTGGACAGAGCTTGGAAAATGGGAACTATAATCCATTGATTTCTCTGTTGGCAAAAGAAGTCCAGTCCTTCAACACAAAATATTAGACAATTTGGAGTTCAGCTACACAGTTTTGAACTCTGTGGAGGAGCTGGACAACAATTAAAGTCTTTTATTAAAGCAAATGTGCAATGCCTCTTTGATTAGCAAAAATGGCTTTACGTGTTATGCCTTAGAGTGCTTCCTATATGTCCCATTTCCCTAATTTTCTAAACATGGGCTTATTAACTGTTCATGTACTGACTTGTCACTGGTGCAGCAATGAGCACCCTACCTCCCTGGCTGTGCTGGTTACCAGATGCAAAAAACATTCATGACTCTCAACTGCCAAAGCAAATTCTTTGTTATCCATTCTCCTTTCTTATAACTTTCTCTTGTACGTTTGATACAGTATCATCCTGCAAAGGAAAGACTGATCCCATATCATGCCTACTACTGTATTTTTGGGGACGTTTTTTCCTTTTCTATTTCCAGGCTCAGGCAGGGCAGCACACAAAATTTACATGGAGACCTCGGGTGGAATTCTGAATACTCCCCAAAGCCTCCAGACCTTTCTGATCCAGTGTCTGGCTCAGAGTATCCTAGGTCCAATGGTTAAGAATTATTTTGAACAAAAAACCCTCTTCAATAGCCCAGACTCAAATCCTGAAGTGTTTATTATGTGAAAAATCAATGTGAACAATGAATCAAAACGTCCTGCTGTTAAAATCACTGTTGTATCACCATATTTTTAAGTATAATCACTATTTTTCTGTAATTTACAATGTCTTATGCCCTGCAAAGCCAGGCAACTGTTCAGCCAAGAGTGGCAAGGAAGGTTAACTAGCAATTCCTGTCTCCAGAGATCAGTTGATGTTATTGATTACGCTGTTGTATAAAGAAGGAAATGAGGAAACCACATTAATTTTAGTTTTGTTGAATACCCATCATAGTGAAGGGTCAAAGAAGAATGAATACCTAATGAAAACAAGTGGAAACAGTGGAAGGGAATAATTATTCACAAGATGAGAATAAAAAAACTACAAAGGGGGTTGTGTATTTCTGTGTGCTGTGAATGATATTACAGACTACTATGTCTAGGGAGGAGTGAGATGTATTCAGACTACCTATTTTGGTCTATAATACAGACACAGATGCTTAGAAGAATTACACCCACCTTCAGAAAAATTGATGGCAGAATCAATCTTACTAGCCAGAGACGGTAAGTCATAGCTATGTATACATGCTATGGGAATGACACGCTGGGAAATGTAAACTGTCTGAATAGGGCTCCTATGTCATTCTATAGACTGCCCAGGGGGCCAGACAACCTTTGCTTCACTTACTGACAGGTCTCTTGAACTTAAACATCTGTTGGGCGTGCAAGTCCTTTTTAAGCACTATAGTAGCTGGTCAGAATATGTCTTGTTACCACTAACCAGTTGTGTGACCAGCTTCAAGGAGAAGTATCTACACTGCAAAGTCTACCAACAAAACTAGTGCAAAGTAATCCAGTGCAATCTCTGCATGCAGATATAAGTCTGGCCAGGGATAATGAATTAATTCTCTCTGGCACTGAGACAAATGCTGCAAAACAGAGAGAGGTTTGCACTGAATTTTTTTTTCTTTTGCTGTGTTTTTGTAGGAGGCAGGCTGGCTGTGGACTGATCTGCAGTAACCATTGAATTTATGCTTAAGCAACTACCCTTTTTGAGCAAATGCAAAAAAGCTCAACCTGGTGAATTTATCACATTTTTGCATTTATTGCATTGTAGGAGAAATCAGATGACACCACAAATGAAATAATGAGAGAGTCCTCCACAAGGATTTTAAGGGACAGAAGTATTTTCAATAGTAAGACATTTGTTTAAAAGCTTTTATAAAAACCTTTCTCTCCTTCTTTTGGCTTTAGGTCTATTTTGAAACATAACATGGCTATTTTGCCCTTCTACCCTTCTACTGTCATTCTTTTTATCTGGAAACATTTTTCATCAGATAGGAGTGCCCTGTACAACAGGGAAAGAAAACATTTTTGCTTGTTCAAAAAAAAAAAATCCAAAGGTTTCACTGTGGAATGAGAAAGGGTCTGATGACATTTTCTAGCAGCCAGCAAATCATGCTGTCATGCATAGGGAAAAAGCCACTAAAATATCCCCAGCTAAAATATCGCAAAATTATGTAGAGCTCAATCCTAGGGAGCCATCTGCCATGTGAAAGCTCCACTGATTTCTAAAGGCGTTCATTGCAGGCAGGCTTGCAGGACTGGACGCATAATTTGTCCCTTTTAGAAACTGTAGCTGTCGAAAAGCCTTCATCAAAAACACTTGAGTGGCAGAGGCTGCCTGAAAAAAAGTCTGTAAATTCAATTGGGCAAAAAAACCCACCACATACCCTCAAAAGGAGTTTGTGTGCTGGCTGAAAATGCACCACAACTACAGGTATAGAAATGAGCTACCTGTGCAAAGTCTGATCCTGCCATGTGCATCCATGGAAATCTGCCTGCTGTTGAGGAGTTTTCTGTTCAGAAAGTGTGCAGATAAGGTTCCTCCTCAGTAATTGTCCTTTTCTGAATTATACACACTTTAAAACAAAAGTTAAATAGTGCCAGACCACGTGGAGGAATTTTTGACATACAGAGAGATGTGTATATGTATATATGTATAGTATTTTACTATTGCCTTTCATTTTGTTAACAAACACCTGTTGGGAATGGTTTAGTGGGTCCTACCATGGGACAGAGAGATGGCCGAACAGCCTCTCAGGGTCCTTCTCCCAGCTCTGTGTTTCCTGAAGCACTGAACCTCGATGTGGAGGAAACAATCTGCAGAGAGGCAGAAGGGTATGTTTTACAAATTGCAGCCTGATGAGCTCTGCAACAACATTAAACACCCATGGAGAGTTACTATAATACAAATACTAAATGAAAAATCTTTTATGGCAGTAGTGAAAGCAAAGCCTTTGATATATATATAAAATAGATAAAATTCCATTAATTTTCAACTTGGGACAGACGGTATATTTGAATTTACAGACATGCCAAATGGTAATTTTGGCTTCCAATCTTTGAGATGTGGCTGATCTATTATGGGTGATAACAGCATATGCTACTTTCTGAGTCAGTTTCTGTTATGTCATGAGAAGCACCACTGCTAGTAATGGAAGGCATTTTTACATTAGCTAAATTACCAAATGAGGTTCATAACACAGAAAATAGGTGGGCTCCAAAGGTAAATTCAACATTTCAGATGGATGTCAAATTCAATATTTAGTAAATAAATCAATGAAAGTAAAACTCACATGACAAATCAACATGACGTGTAGTTTGTTAAGATTTTTTTCTTTCACTATGTCAAAAGGTTGTGTATCTTGACAACTTTCTTTAGCTGGTTATGCCTGGGAGAATTAACGGAGACATTTGGCCTTTGTGGGTCTGTGTCCGAACTTGTATGTCCTGGGGAGGTAAGTAGCTGCTTGAGACACCACAGAGCAGCCGCAAACAGCCGAGGAATGGGAGCATCTGAGTGCAGTTTGATGGAGCAGATGTTGCATCCCGGCACTCCACAGCTGCCTCAAGGCTTTGTCTGGTGTCAGCCCTTTCCTAAATGAGTTTTCATAATGAATTTATCTGTTAATTGACACATAAAAACCTATGTTAATATAAAATTAAGGACCTATCTTAAATTTACAAATGCCAGAAAATTGGAGGGGAAAAAAAAGCTTAAGCTTGATTGTCACCAAAACTTACCTGCTGTTTTCCATGGGGAAGAAACCACTGATACAGACACACTTTACATACCACAGAATTAAACATAACATTTTTTTTGCTGGTACTTGCTAAAGGAAATAGTATTTCTGTGGAAAGATCCTTTTTGACAACTGCACGGGCAGAGGCAGCACTTCCAACGCCTGGTAAAGGTTTTGGCAGTTGCTCCTGACTTTGAGGGGTGCTGCAGTGTTAGAACACTTTATTTGCTTTTACCTGGTGTCGCGGTCCTGGTGCCCAGACTTGTGGCTCTGGTGGCACCAGAGTTGGCCCACCACTGACCAGCCCAAGCAGTGAGGCATTTCCCTTACTCCTTGCAGAAATATAAAGATGCTCCCCATCGAACTTCCAGTGTTTCTACCATTTTGACAGCAGAGAGCTAACAAAACATCATGGTGGCCCTCATTTCAGACATAAGCTAGGGCAGCTCCTTCAATAGCCCAGTTTTTAACATATAAGATGAGAAATCCAGAAACAACCTCCTTCTCAGGCTGATAAGATTCAAATCTACCACTTTACCTTCAGGGGAATACCCTTCCCACTGGTGGGTGAGGATACCTTCCACCAAAGCTATACCAAGAAGAGTTTAAGCCTGAATTGGGCAGTCTGGGAAAAGGAGAGAGACTGTTTTAGTGCCTGGGGAAGTTCGAGTGGGGAGTTCCTGGGCACCAATCCCTCTTCCCAGGACAATTTATATATTTAATGTTAAACTACCATTACAAAGACCAGATCCCAGGAATTTCACCTTAGATGGCCAGCTCATGCCCTCTGTTGCCTTTGCCCTTGGCCCCGGTGAATCTTGTTGCCCTCTTTTCTATACAGCAGGATAACATCCGTAGGAAGGAGAAATCATAGAAGAGTTGAGTCACCTTCCCGAGGGAGGAACAGGAAATGCGTGGCTGAAAATATCCAGCCAGAAACAGTGATTAAATCTGGACATCTCAGCTCTCGGGAGGTTGTTTGAACCACGACGGTGGCACAGAAAGCCTAAACCCTTCTCCAGCTGTGTTTTGAAAAGGAAAGGGTGAGCCCTTTTTACTGTGTTAGCAGAAAAGTCCTCAGTACCTACCTTCATGAAGTCGGGGCTGGGGAATGGGGGCTATTGCACCATGGCTTCCACAACCCAAGATGTGCTTTATATTTGAGCAATATTCACATAAGACTGTCCAGATCCCATCTGCCTGTGTGCTTGTTTCCATACTGGCTCATAGCCAGTGTTTAAGACCACGGCATCAGCTGCATCAGCCTTTGCTGCCTGTCTGGAGAGGGGAGAGGGTTGTCATGCAGGTCCCTGTACAAAAGCTGGTGAGAGGCAGGGTGGCAGCCAGCACACGTAGCAGAAAGGCACACTTTAATTGGCCAAAGTCGTTGTGGTCCCCTAGGCACACAGACTCAGAGAGTCACTGAGGCTGGAAGGTACCTCTGCAGGTCTCTTGTCCAACCTCCATGCTCAGAGCAGGTTGCTCAGGGCCATGTTCAGTTGGGTTTTGAATATCTCCAAGGATGGAGACTCCACAGCCTCTCTGAGCAACCTGCTCCAGTGTTTGACCACCCTCACAGTAAAAGTATGCTTGAATGGAATTTCCTGTATTTCAGTTTGTTCCTATTGCCTCTTGTCCTGTTCCTGGGCACCATTGAGAAGGGTCTGACTCTGTCTTCTTTACTCCCCCATCAGGTATTTATACACACAGATAAGGTCCCTCTGAGCCTTGTGTTCTCCAGACTGAACAGTCCAGCTCTATCAGCCTCTCTTCCTAATGTCAGGCTTCATGGCTTTTGCTGGACTTACTTCAATACGGCCATCTCTTCTACTGGGAAGCCCAGACCTGGGCACAGTAGATTTTGGTGATCTGGCTATACTCAGTTTAAGTTCTCAGACCACACCTTGGTGCACACAGCCCAGGCAGGCAGGATGTTGCCTTTCTAAGCTGAGGACCATGTAGAAGACAGATTTAGCAGCTGTCCAAACCCACATGGATGTCTCTCTCCTGATAAACGGTGCAATAATGCCTCTGGCTACACTAACGCCTGGTTGTCCTGTGCTAAGTAGGTTGCAGTAGTCCTCTGTGTAGTGCCTGCACATCTCCGGGGATACCCCCATGCAGCTGTGAGAGTGCACGGAGGGTACTAAAGATGTCTCTCTACTGCACCGCCTGGTTTAGCACTCCCCTGCATGGGCAGAGTGGCAGCACACACAAAGCACAGAGTGCCATGTCCCTGTGAAACTCTATCAACATCATTCATAGCTAACTGTTGACTAGTCCTAATTGACTGGCTATTCTAAAACTATTATCCTAGCTTTGAATTAATCTTTTGACTGAAAGTATTTCCCCTTTACCTTTCTCTCTTTTGGTTAACACACTTCTAGTTCTATCTTAAATTTTTTTGGATGCATGCCATGAACGGAGCTGCCACTACCCCTGCTGGTTCCTGATGAAGTATCTGAGTGGTGACATTGATGGAGAAATGATTGAAGTGCTTTGAGTGCAGTGTTTGCAATGACTGTCCATAACATGAAGGTGGTAATGCTCAGGATACACCTGTTCCTCCTTATGGACCACCTGTCTCTCTGAAAAGGTGTAGTCTGTGAGGTTGAAAAGAGGCAGATGTGAGCTTGTTTATACATGTACTTCCTACTTATATAGATGAAACACCTATAAATGCTGCATTTTGTCTGAAAACGAAGTCTTACTCTAGATTAAAAAACAACCCTCTTCTTTTATTGATATGAGGTAATTGAAATGCTGTTCAAACCACATTAGCAGGATCAATGGCAGTGTGGGGAAACTATCCTTGTGTGAGGCAAACTGTCATTTTCTGAAGAAAATGACCTCACATGCTGATCAAGGGCCTGCCAATAGCTATTGGTTCTAATTTTTATGGTCTGCCTCTCCTTTATCCAGCATCCCTAGCTGCACCATGTGCTCTTCAGCTTTTCCATCCGTGCACAATATCATACGGTCTCGTTCCCTTGAGATTTCTTCCCCCATATACCCTCTTCCCACACCCTGCGCCCACCCCAGTGCCTTTCTCCTGCTGTACCACAGCCTCACAGCCCACCAGCATCTTAGCCCTGATCTCCAGCTCCGCATCTGCACCGTCTTGCACGTAGTTCGGTCAGTACTGCATCCACCAGCACTTGTGCTACGTAGTCTGAAGAGCAGACTATCTGCTGATAGGAGAGATAGGAAGGAGGAAGGAGCAAAGCAAGCAATCCCCTGGTCTGCAGAGCACCACGGGTCCCCTACAGGTCACCACCTCTGTTTCATAAGATAGTGAACTGAAGAGAAGAGGCATACAGGAGACGTGTGAAATGAGGGCAGCAGTGGAGCCAGCTCAGCACTGAACCTGAGCTATGATTGGCAGATTTGAACACAATTTTACTACTGAAAATAAAATGACAATGATCACAAATTGCAGATTGCAAATGTAATATTCCAAAACCTCTTTCAAATCTGGAAACACTCCAAGACCAAAAAAGTACACTTTTTTTCTTATCAGTTAGGATTGCTCTCATTCTTTCAAAACATGTTTTCCTTTATGGAGGTACTCTGAATTAAGAATTTGGCTATAGGAACCAAGCTAAAACAGAAAGGAATAAGTTCCAGAGATTTAAAACAGTCACTGATCACAAATTGCAGATTGCAAATGTAATATTCCAAAACCTCTTTCAAATCTGGAAACACTCCAAGACCAAAAAAGTACACTTTTTTTCTTATCAGTTAGGATTGCTCTCATTCTTTCAAAACATGTTTTCCTTTATGGAGGTACTCTGAATTAAGAATTTGGCTATAGGAACCAAGCTAAAACAGAAAGGAATAAGTTCCAGAGATTTAAAAACAGTCACAGAGAGAGCAAAGAGAAAAAAGGAAGCAAAATGTGTTTGAAATTGAGTGTTTGAAATTATTAGTTTACACTGGGGTATAAACTAACTACCCTGGAGTATCAACTAACAATTCCAGTACTGTGAATACTAAACTCTCTTGGATAGGAAATGTCATTATGTTATTTTAGAACATATTTTAGAGGGACTTTACTAACAGAGATGTAAACACAGCAGTTCCACAGAGGCAGAATGGAAAATCAGCTATAGACATTACAGCAAAATACTCTAATGACCACTGATACCACAGATGAGCTGGATCCTAAGGCAGGCATGATGTTCAGTGTCTGAGGCATGATGTATAGAAATAGACAGTCCTCCTCATAATGACAGGACTTACAAGACACTGCACTTCTTCCTTTGTTATAGAGAGCATGCAGGATGGATGTGATCTACCAACTACTTCATTCTCAAGACTGAACTAGCAAACATCATCTACTCCTTCCTGCTTCTATTCAGGAGAACAAAAGACGGATCTTGTTCCCCCAGCTCATAGGTGGATTTACAGTCTGCCCCAACAGTTTACAGATTGAAGAAGCTGCATGAGGAAGATGTGTGTATGAAAGTTAGTCAGGAATAGGGCAGATAATTGAGGGTGGAGGTTTATGAAGTACTTCAGGGTGGAGATGTATGACTGCTCTTTGGGTAATACTACTTTTCATTTCTGAAAACTCTCTCCATCCATAGACTACCACAAATTAATTGTAGCTATAATTACTATAGCCTGTTCAGGCTTCAAATATTTGAAATAGCAAGTCATGTCCCAAGCAAACATGAGTTTAAAGATCATTCTTTGAGATTATAAAGCATGGTTACCAGATCACCCAGCAAATGCAACTCAGTGATGGAACAGGTCCTTTCCAGTCCTCTGTTTCTAAAATCATATACTTTTTCTATCAGTTCAATGGTTCAATCACCCCAGAAGCTGCAAGTGGTACAATTCTGAAGCAATCCAAGGGATGTTATATATCACTCTGTGACACTCCAGCACTTTGCCTGTGGACTAATAGAGACCTCATTTCCTGAACTGATGAGCAGCAAGCATTTTTAACTGTACTACTTGGGTCTACAAATGACAGCCTAAGTTTCATATTTCCTGATGGCTTTGTTTATATAAAGTCTGTGATTTACTGAACAAAGCAAAAAATGTGCAAAAAGTACCTTCACCAAAAACTTACAACTATTAATTGTAAGTAACAATTAAGGGATCAAATAATTTTGTCTCTCAAATGAAATATAAGACAGCGTATCCAACTAATGGGACATACTTTGTGGGATTTAAGTGAATGTACAGGGTGCAGCTTAATTCAGCACTGTAGAGTTTTTAAGAATTCCTAAGATTTGGCTGCATTTTTAAACTGTGACAGCATCACAGTCAAAGCACAATGGGGATAAAAGTATTTACCGTCACCATGTCAGTCAAAGCGATAGTATGGATTTTATGACAAGCTGTGCAGCACTAGGAGCCACTCCCTCAGTTCTCCTCAATCCTTAATCAGCTGAATGTATCCAGCACAAAAAGTCTCTTTATTATTGGAAAACACATTAGAAAAAAATCACCAAACAGCCATTTCTCTGCTTTTGCATGTCATGATCTCCTGAAATGCCGTGGAGCCAGAGGATTACCCTTAGGGAAGGAGTTGCTCCCCAAGATACTTTTCAAGTCCCTAGTGAGAGCTGATCTTGGACTTCTACACTCCAGATCCGGGAACGAAAAGAATGAGGTTGCTCAGCCATCTCACTCCAAAGTGGTTTTCTTGCCATTGTGTGAGTGTAATTTAGAAGCATAGCTCTAGAAAATAGCCTTTATCATTAAAGATATCATTAAGAATAGTTAGCTGTATAGCAACTAGGAGTTTATGGCACTGCAAATTGTTTATACTTTTGCAAACCACTGTAAAATCAAAAATGTAGAAGTTACATTAACTTTGGTAAAGGCAAATGCTTTCATAAATTACCAGGCTTGAAAAATTAAGCTGTTACTTTCAAGGCCAAATTTTTAAAGGGATGTCAATCTATTTTCCATTAATGCCTTCACAGTTATTGGGCAGGTGGGAGGGTTTACCCATAATTTCCCCTCTACTGGGGTAAGCCACAGACTGTATATAAGCAATACCATCAGTATGCACAAATTGGATATGAGGTGCACCATCTGTAGATGCAAATGACAATTAAAAAATATGTATTCAAACGACTGTGCATGCATAGAGGCAATATTGGAAAAATTGGCCCAAGATTTCTAGATCTCTTACAGAGGTAAAAATGTCTGTTTGACACCATACTCCCCTAAGAACTATAAGGAAGTCAAACTTCTGAATATAATGCAATTTCTCCTCTTTCATTATTAAGATTTAATACATTTTGAGGTTGGAGAAGGCAACATATCTCATTACAGACTGGTTAGTACAGAATGTAAAAAAAAAAATCTGCTAAGTATTGAAATAATGAGGGCATTTTCCTCCTTCCACATGTAAATTGTCTCATATTCCAATTTATTTCTGTATAAATTTATTGTTGCATATGCTAATACACAGAATTGAAACAAGAAAAAAATAATTAAATGCATTGTAAAACATATGGAAACATACCGATTACGTGATCTTCACTAAAAATCCATCTTAAAGATGAAAGCACCATTTAGCATCCACTCTAGAGCTGTACTCGTTCATTTATTTATGAAACACTACTTTCTGTAGACAAAGAAAGTATCTTCCAAACATGAGTGCCATATTTTCAAGGCATACTGTATATTTTATTTTTGTAACTAGTAAATGTCAAACAGTATTCATACACAGTATTGACACATTAATGTTTTCATTCAACAATGAAGATACCTTTCCTTGTTACATTATATATTTATGACACACAGAGCTGTCAAATAAATTATGTCAAAGCAGCTAAAATCAGACCTTGTGACACTTGAATCATAGAATTAGGGCAAATAACCTTTAAAATAAAAGACATATGATGAGAATTAGAAACATTTAATTTGCATAGATATAATGTTAACAGTCTTTCCCTTATTACATATTTTATGCCTAATTTATAATTGTCACTATATTAATTTCTTAACATCAGTTTGCACTCTATCTTTTTCCCTCATTGCTCGCTTTGTTTTGGAATGTGTGAAACAGAAATTCTGTAAGAAGCATATGATCGGATCCCCATTTTAACATACTCTGATTAGCACATCTTAAATTTTGTGGAAAACTCTTCGTTTACATAATGTACTATCTAATATTTAGAATTAATTCCTAAAAATAGCTAAAAATTCCTAAACACATCAAGCAACTACAACATCTCTGAAAATATTGGGCCATCTCTTGAAAACAATCTTGTATTGATGTTTTCCTATGAAGTGCAGAATATACCAAAGTGTGCAAAATTGAAGCATTGACTTTCGTAAGCTAGGTGATTCATACTTTTTTAATTTAGGCACGTAAAATCTAAGCATCTAAGTATACATATAGGAATCAAAGTGAATGGTTAGATTTTCAGAATTGCTTACCACTCAGAGTAGTAAACTCATTGATTTCATTAGTTGAAACCTGTTAGTAAACGAGACACTTCCTTGAGTCTCTGCTGGAGGGTGCAGTCTCTCTTCTCACACTTTTAGATACCAATAGGAACGGAGAGAGCTCAGCACTTTGCAGGACCATGCCCTTATTGCTAACACTGCACAAGCTTATCTATGCAAGCATGTTAATAAAACTTTGCATTACTCTGAAAACTGCCTAGGGATGTTCAGGTAAATAAGGCTGAAAGGAACAAAGATGAATGTCTGCCTCAGGAGGGCCCAATAACTAAACCCCTTATTCTTACTGGCTGTAATTCACCTCCATGTGGCTCGTGAGACCAGGGCCTGCACCACTGTAAGGAGACACAGACTTTGTGCAGTCTCTTTGCTACAGGGTGAGTTTGGCTCACTTCGCCCTTCCGAATCAGAACAGTAAAT
>NW_008794963.1:734007-756276 GCF_000699145.1 Aptenodytes forsteri | reverse complement strand
GGTAGTTGGACTAGATGATTGTTGTATATCTCTTTCAAATGAACTATGTTATTCTATTCTATTCTATTCTGGTGAAGCTAATTGGGGTGTTTTGGGTTAAGCTCCTATATATTTACATAGTAATTTTTCCTGAGAGCCAGAGGGAAGCCAGTGGACAGTCTATACAAAGAAGCATTAGGAAAGGGTTGAAATTGATAGTAAACTTCAAAACTTAATCTAGAAGGTTTAGGGTGTTTCCTTAAATCTTCACCAAAGAAATGAGCAGTTGTTTGTCAGTTGACTCTGCAAGTGAAGCAAACACATCACCACCAGAGATTTGCAGAAAGCAACTCAGGCAAGACACTAAGCAACGCCCAGCCCACCAGCAGAGTGACCGGTGATTTCCTGGTGGTCAGTCATCAGTGCATGAGATCTGATAGCATCTCATCCTGGTCACTTGAAGACAGGCAACATGCAATTACCAGTTTTAGTGAACATCAATAGCTCAGAGGGGGGGTGGTGGAGAAACGGAAACTGCATCAGCAGTGAAGTAATTTGCCCTCCTAGGCCAATGGTAAAAAAGAAATTACCCTTCCTCACCCACTAACCATGGTTCTGTAAAACAGTTCTGGTCTGACAGTGCTTAAACTCAGTACAGGTGTTTTAGAAGCAATTGAAAGGGCAGCTATCTTCATGGGTACCTTGAACGCTCTGTTCTGCTGAGAAACAACTATGCTAAGCGGTGCCACTTGCTGGAAAGGGAATCTAATTAACAATGTATATTCTCCGAAATAGAAAGACATTTAGGCTAATTATATAAGGTAAAATACATTACAGGAATATTACAAGTATCCCAAAGCCCAGTGTTGGAACGGTAGGAAATTTAGAGTTATGATTAAATGTTTTAGGGGAAGAAATGTATTTCATCCCTGATTCTGCCCTGAGAGACAATCAAGCAGTAATCACAGCATTAAGACATTTTGAATTTGAAGTCTTACACTGATGAAACACTTTTTAAAATGACACTGTCACAAGAAGGTCTTGGGAGATAAATGTCTATCCCAAAACAGTTATTCAGCTGTGAAAAAGTTATTCCTATTGAAAGCAGCAGAAATTGGAAGCCATTGTGATTAGCACTACAAAATTGTTAATTTGATGCAGACATGCAGAGGGTTTCATCAAGGGATAACACTATAAAGAATTTTAAAAGTATCTGTGTTGTTCCATTTACAAGATCATTCAGAACAAAACCAAAAGTCTCCTGGTAGATGCTATCTTTGCTAAAGACCCTATTTTCAACAATTTCATTAATCAACTTATCTGTAAATTTTCAGAAAAAACATTTAGCCATCAAAAAATAAATACTGAAATTAGTAGAAAAGATACCATTTATTCATTTATTCAGTTTGCAGTTAAGTAGAGATCTCCATTCAGCTGTGACATAAAATTGATGCTTCTACAATTAAAGTGCATTGTAAATAGTTTCTAAAGTGTTAATAAATTACTAAAACTGTTTGAGGAAATTATTAATCAAATGTTATAGCCTGTTACTGAGTCTGAGGATGTAATGAGTCATCTGCAATCAGCTACAGCATCTGAAATGAATGCGCTTGGGACAATGTACAGAACTTATTTCTTCTGTGTATAACAAGCTTCTCACAGTTACTAATCAACCCATTGCACAGTAATTATGAAAGCAGTCTCAGAAGAACATGTACGGAGCACTTCTGGTCATCTGTGGGACAAAGTGGGGAATAACTCCAAGAGTCACCTATAACTGAAAGGGTAAAAAAACCCATGGCGCTCTCCCATTGTCTTCTAGTAGTGTGGAATCACCGAGACCAGAAAAAAAGCCTATCGACACCTTAACACAAGAATGCAGAGATGTGAAAATCACTCCGTGAGCCACCTCATCTACTGCAGGCAGCTGCTTTGGACAGACAGAACAAGGAGAGTCCAGACAAGCATGCATATGTAACTGCTGCTGAAAACAGGATGGTTAGCATTAGATTTTGCCTATACACTGCAGCTGCACAAAGTACCCTTGTACTTCTCTCCATTCTGTAGTACTAAGATGGCCATTACGGCTGTGCCATATTCATTTGCCTTTTAGCTTCCATAGTTTTTTTAAGTCGGTGAGGAAAAATCCTACTTCCTCATCCTTTCTAATTTTTGATTGGTACTGCTAGTGTTCATGTATGGCAATAAAGACAAGAGGGAAAAAGTCATACATGTTGCCACATAACAGGATACTGATATGATAGCATAATCTAATATGATTGATGGCAAACCGTAATTACAAGCCAAATACGCAACCCGTGAATGCCTCCACTCCATTTGTGTGCTCACACACAGTACTGCACACCAGAACTGGGGCTGAAATGTGGCACACACATTATGTGTCTCTCCACTGTCATCTCTCAGCTGCCACAGCTGAAGATTTCAACACCAAACAAACCACAGCTCAAACTGGAAATGCAGACTACTCTACGCTGGAAACAACAAGTTTTGGAAAAATATTACCAGTTTTTCCTCTTCGATCTGAGCTAAAGAATACCTGTGGCTTTGAAAATGTAGCAAACTATAATAATAACTCATGACAACTACTAGAGGGGAATACAATGCAGTGCACTTAGCCAACATACATCTGCCTTCTCTGAATATACAGTGCTCCCACTGACCTTGCCAGGCATTAAAAAGCATACAAAACAAAGTATGAAAAACAGAAGAATATGACAGCTGTGATATGATGCTGTTATTGCAAATGGCTGTCTTGAATAGAAAAAAGGATAAATAAAACCATTAGAAACAGCATGCACTGGTATATGGCTTCCTGCATATACTGTATCAATTATAACACACTGTTTTTAAGAACTCATAATGTCTCATTTTTCCATGCACAAAGCTACAGATGCATATTACAATTAATTTTACAAAAGAAGATATCTAAAGGAATATACCTTACTGCTAAACACAGTCAGTACCTCATGTCTGCTTTCTAATAATTTGTATCTAAATGTATATAAAAATATTATATAAACCCACTATAGAACAATTGTATGAACATTCTCTGAGTGATGGCATCTGAAAGATTTTTTTCTGAATGGCAGATCTGTCATTACTGAATGTAGTAGATATACATGGCATATAAAAGATCATCTATGAGATCCCCTGGAGAAAAAAGCTAAGGAGAAACCGTGGTGTAGTTCATTCTGAATATGAGCAGATCAAACTAGCCATATTCAATGGGTTGACATCACACTTCACTCTGTTCACTGAACTTGCTGTAATTCTAAATTGGGAGAAACAGAAAAAAATTATTATAACGTTTTCCTAGAATGACACATAAAATTAGCAGATGAAGCAGTCCTAGTTTGAAAATGGCACCATTATAAAGACCATAAATCAAAAAGTTATTTATGATGAGGATGAACTGCATAAAGCAACAGATGAGTCTCTTACCAACTTATCAACATAAAAATTAGAATTACACAAGATTATCCTTGGAGGATGTAGATAAGAGCACCTTCGCCTTTCTGAACAGCAGCAGAGATGAAAAGGAACCACGAAGCCCTCTTGCCTCTACCTTTCTGCCAGTGAAAGATATTTCCTGCTGCGGGGGGAAGCTGAAATGTAAATCGGAATGAATAACTTTCTGTAAATCTCCAGCTCCTTCCTCCTATTTTTTTCTATCCTATCCTATCCTTTTCTATCCTATCCTATCCTATCCTATCCTATCCTATCCTACTATCCTATCCTATCCTATCCTATCCTATCCTATCCTGCCTTCATGTAAATCCTATCCTATCCTATCCTATCCTATCCTATCCTATCCTATCCTATCCTATCCTATCCTATCCTATCCTATCCTATCCTATCCTATCCTATCCTGCCATTTTTCCTTCATGTAAACACTCAAAATTCCTGCTGACCCCAGCATCTTAAAAAGGCACAGGAAGAGTACATAGACGGACTGTGTTCATTACAGTGTGGTGCTGCTATTGCTGTCACGCTGCCTTTTTACCTCTGTCCTCTTCTCTTATCTTCAGGTATTAAACGCAAGGACACATAAAAAACCACATAAAAGAACACATTAAAAAACCCAAAACACATACTTTGAATACTCTGAAGAGGCATCAGCAGCATATATATACTGTTCATAATTATATTTAAAATTTGAGGCTGTGTGCAAGCCTTTCGGACTAATCCACTAAGCCACTATTCAGAGTTTTGATTTGCCTAGCAGCTCTGGTAGAAACATGGAATCAGTTCCTAGAAAAGTGGGCTTCTGAGCTCTAACTCTCCCTTTTCACTTTGAACATTTGTCCTGGTCTTTCCATGTCCCATTTCCCTAAAATGGGGATGCTAGTACATAACTATCTTACAAGAATGTTAGGAAGGTTAATTAATGTCTATAAAGAATGCAGACCTTTTATAACACAACAATCATCCTAATTCATCTAATCAGACCCAGACAAAATATACAATAGTCATCCCCATTATTTTTGCCTTGCAGTTACCATTTAATAAATAATTTTTCTTGCAGGGCAACAAAATGAAAAATGTTGAAAATCTCTGAAGAGAACATGTTTTTCTGGTCAATCCACTAGACCAGCTGTGCCAACTCACCTTATCTGGATAAGTCAATAGAAAGTGATTTTGTCCATAGGCAACTCTAATTTAATTAGTAAAATACAAAGTGGAGGAAAAAAAACCCCAAAACCACAGACCATGATGAGTTTAATGTCTCTGGGAGAAGGCTCTGAGCCAAGCTCTAGCCATGTTTGGAATCATAAATAAAACCATGGGAAAGCACACTACTTGTAATGCACGCTCAGTTACACTGGGATTGCAATGGAAAAGGCTCACGTGGTTTATGAGGAAAGCCCGGGTTTACAGCCTTTTAACAAGGAATGCAAGAATTATTATTGAGCGAGTAAATACATACTCAAGCAAATGCATGCTCAAGCCTCAAGCCTCAAATTTCTGAGCCAAGCCTTCCTTCTCCCTCTAGCTCTCTCTTCCACGTCGTGCAATTCCTCTCCCCTCTTTCCGCCAGCGAGCCAACACAGCACACTACACTGCAGGGTAGAGACAAGCTTATTAGCTAGAAAAAATGTGCTAAGGATCCAGAAGCATTTTGGTCAGAACAGTGCAGTGCTGTGTGAAGTAGCTTTAAGCAACCCAGGCTGAGGAACGGAGGAGTGTAGTTTCAGTAACGCAGAACTGGGTGCGAGTTAATCTGCCTCACCAAGAGGCTACGTTAGGTGTTTCCAGATGACATTATGCTTTCCAGTGGAGAATGAACCCAGATTAATGCACCACAACACAGCGCCTCTGGGTCTAGCACAGAAGACCAAGAAGTTGTTGCTAAAGGAGAGAAGGTGATGGGAAGAGAGCGCTAGCAGGAAAAACTTGATAACTGCAGTCCAGAGTCTGGGGACCAGTTGTAGAGAATAGACAGATAAAAGGTTTCTACACAGAAGGTTCACTGAGTAAATAAGATTTTCCCAGACTTTAACAAATTGCTGTGAGCATCCAAGAAGCCCTCCAGACTTCACCTACCCCTGCTGTAAGTCTCACCCTGTGAATTTGAATGGCATCGATTGCCGAAGAAATAGATTCAAAGAAGACAGGATTTTCAGATTCAAAATTTCCACCGTACTGCATTGCTTTTATCAAGGAAGCTGTAATAAAACAAACATATGAGCACTGATAAGGTAGTGAAGATATATAAACCGCCATGTTAAAAATTCTGCTGTAAGCTGATACTTGCCTTTGCAGTGTGCTAGCAACACATCGATGTGTCTGTTCTTACAGTCCATGTAAATCTATATGTGTGAAAACATGAAATTCAAAAAAACTGTTTAAAATACCAACAGAGAATAAAATACACAAAAAGAACATATTCAAAGCAGGCAGAGAGCATGGAGTGCTGCTGTTGAAGCTATACTGCCAGCAGACACCAGAGCGAGCTCTTCTATAATGCAAACACCACAAACCCACACTAATTTCCTCCCCTCTCCTCAAAGTACTCTACAGTTCTGCTGAGAATTAAATCTGAATTTGATTAACAATTTTGCATTTTTTACTATATTTTTAGGGTTTTTTTTCCAGTTCTCCTTTTTTAGCAAGTTTCCCCATCTCCTCTCCACATGCTTACCTACCAGTCCACAAAGATAGGAATCAGACCTAGGAAACTTTGAGACTTTTAGCAGTCCATCAGAAAAGCACCATAACCATCATGCTACACGCTGCAGTAAGTTGTTCTTTATTCTTTCTTTGAAAATGTTCAACTTCACAAAGACTAAATATTCAATAAACTAGAAAGTAAAAAAAAAGTGAAAATAGCTCTAGAACCAGAGCAGGGCCTTTTCTGGCAGATGAGGATCCAAAGCAGTCCTTGCTTCAAAAAATGCTTAAATAATCTATTCCAAGTGGAACAATTCTGAGAGAAGAGATTCAATGATAACCACATCAGAATACCCTATTTTTAAAAATAAATGAAAAGCCTGACTCAACTAAAAATCCCTCTAACTCCAACAGCAGTGATGGTATTTCGGGAGGGAGTGTAATGAAGTGGACATCTTGAGTGTGTTCCTCCTCTGGGTAACTCAGTTTTGGACCAGTCATTCAGCCAGAGGCTGCGCTCCCAACCTGCGCATTTCACAGCCCATGATGGACTTACCTCTCACAAATTTGTCTAACACTTCCTTGACATAATTTGCAGTTCTGAGGTCTCTGAGATCTTTTGGAAATCAGTTTCACAAATCTTTTTTTTTAATTAATGCTTTATCTACTAATTTTATTGAATGCTCTACATTTTGAGGTGAGACATAATAGAGTAACTCCTACTCCCCTTATTTAATTTTTCCAGTTTTATTTTTCACTATATCCCCACCTATACGTAGTTTTAATTTAACATTTTTAAGGCAATACTTACTTCACTGCTTAATCACTGCAGTAAATTGAGAAAATGGTTAGAATAAGAAAAGGCCTGGGCTGAGACCCAAGTTCAAATCTGGTCTTCTATCTTACTCAGAAAAATTATATGAACCAAACCTTGCATACCCACTTAAATCTCTACCCACTACACAACTATTAAATGCCAAACCCAATGGAAACGTAAGAAATAGCTTCTGAACATAACTTTTCATCCACTATATAGAACTGCTCATTATGTGGTTACTGGTTTTGGTCTTCTGGGACCTTCCTGGAGCTCCTGCAATGGCCAAGGAACTCAGCCTGCTAGGTATGTAACCCACAGGAGAAAACATGGAGATCATTAAGACCTCTGGCTTAGCAGAAAGCAGGGCATACAGATAAAATCACAGAATTAAAAGCTGAAATTTTAAAGGGGTAAATCCACACATAGCTCCACTGCAACTGACATAACTGACAGGACAGGGTCAAATATGACCTAAAACAGCTATAAAAATTAAAAAAAATTCAGAAACTCATCTCCATTACATACAGTACTTACATTTGCACTGAATGTCACCCAAAATCTTTAGAATTATTTTTTATATAATTTCATATATAAACACAGTGCAGTTTAATACCAAATCGGTGTTCATCTTTTCCACAAGTGACATGTTTATCCACAGATATAGGTGAGGTAACTAGCAGCTGGCCCCAATAATTTGTATGTGTAATTACATTTCTAGGTACAGAATTTGTCTGATGTCATGAATACCTGAAGCAGCACTGAGACTCCAGTGTAGTCAAAGAAATTCAGTCCACTGCAGTCTAATATCAAAGCACGTCGCTCACCGTGACATGACTGCAACGACTCACCTACACATTTGATAAAAGAAAAAACTTTAATTAAAAGGGAGAATAGTCAAGAAATGCATATAAGAATAATGATAGTTCAACAAAATAAGCCCAAACTATCACAATAAAAATTTTACTATTATGTACTGGGGTATCAGTCAAGCAAATGACATATTTTAGAAGCACAAATGAAGGACCTTCAGAGCAATGGGATGAAGTGATGACAGGCAGAACATATTATTAGTGAGATGTTTGACAGGAATACTCTCTCAAGAATTAAAGAATTGCTTCTTCAGATTTGAATTTCCAAATGTGTCAGGATAATATCTTGGCTTGTTTAGAAGAGTTTACATGGGATACATAGAGAATCCATCTCTCTCTTAAGATCTGATATGACACTCATTTCTGTATTACCTAAATGCCTGCCAATGGCTTAACTAATATCTTCCCATAAGGAAGAAAAATATGTAAAGTGGAGTGTTTCATTTTTCTAAGGTTTTACTGTGTTGTTTTTTGTTTGGTTAATTTTTTATATACTATCATGTATTGATGCTGGAGAAAAGAATATGTTGGTAAGATTTGCAAAGGTCTTCTACTCATTCTTCAACCTCAGGCCATCTTGTGCTTCTGGACTAAATGCGTCCTGAGCTAGCACATAGATAATGATTCCTGACTTTCATAAAGGGAAAACTAGAAAATAATGCACGTCATATTTACATTGCTCTGTGAACAAATGTTAGTTATCGTAACGCACAAAACAAAAAAAAAAAAAGAAGGAAAAGAATTCTGAATGTAGACAAGGGTTAAGCTAAATGGTTTTGACAGAGCAGAGGAAAAGATTTTAAACTCTTGAGGGGACTTAGAATTTCCCCATGGTGTAGATTTATAATGTTGCTAATTCCTTTCTGACAGTAGTCTAAGAGTCAGAGCCTTTTGGACTCCAGAGACTTACTGTCTTTGTACTGTCCAATGTACATTAATAGATACATTTCAAACAAAAATACAGAATTTCAAAGGAAACCTCCTGCCTGACATTACTGTGATGGAAATCCAGAAAGGATTTATGAGATCTGCTAGGCTGCTCACTGTAATCTTTTCTACACACCTCCTCTGCCTCTGAAACAAAAGAACTTAGTCTTTCTCCTTATTACTTACTCATGCTACCTTCCCACCCAGCTGGCATCCTGCATTGCAGTAGAGGCCGCCTGGCTTCTGAATGGGGGTAGGTACAGACCTGCTCCCTCTCTGAACCAGTGGCAAGGGCAACAGCAGCTGTTTAATTTGGTGCTGATACAGACCAATGGCAAATCAGTATTCCCCAGAGGGAGAAAGGAAAGGTTTTGACAAAGATGTACGTTGCACCTTCCAGGACAACTGCTGTAAGGATTAAGGATTATGTCTTCCTGCTCCCCTCCTTCCTAAAAATTTAAGCCCCACATTTTGTTTTCCTTTTTATAGGGATTTTTCTTTTTTCTGTCTAGTTTTTATTTTAAAGCTCCCATGAAAAGTCACCATAGACTGGTTGGTACAAGGAACAACAGAGCATTTAAATCCTCAAGGCAAGACTTAAGCATTCAGAAAAGGGATCTTGTGATGTCTGTAATTTCTGTAACACGAGAAACCAGTTCATTCAAAAGAAGTCTGAAATATGTACTGCCAAGACCTTCCAAAAACCTCCTCCCATATAAAGTGTTTTGCACTCTTTCAGTTTTTTACGGTATAGCCCTGTATAGTCTTCGGTAGCCATTATCATTGCACTGCTATGTGTTACAGCAAAGCACTCTGTCACCCCCAAGTAAACTAAACACTGTAGTATCATAAAAATGTCATGAGTCTAGTTAATAAATGTAAACATTCAGACAACAGCCCCCAAATCAGAACCTCTAGTGTGGCCTTAATGCTTATAAGTGTTTTGAATAAACACAACATTTTAATACCATCCACAATTAAGTCATCTGTATAAAGTATCTTCTGCAAAAGGTCGCTGCAGCTCTCCCACGGGAACGTATGTGCTCTGGTTTGATTTAAGTGTTATAAAATGTGGGAAAAGCGGAATTATCCAGCTTAATCCTTAATTGAAAACAAACCCTTAGGTTTTTTTTCTTTATTCTCTCCTCTATTGATATACAGTACAATATTGGTGGCCATAGTGTCACTGATAATTCAGTTGATGTTTTCTGAGATTTTCTCCTAAGTAGCTTTAAAGATCACAAAGATTTAACATGGCTCTAATCTTATCCTATTTTTAGTTTTGCATACTAATATTCAAGTCCCACTGTGAATGCAAAAACACAAGACCAGAGCTTAGCAAAACAGCCTCTTAGGCCTTTGTCTGAAGACCAATCCAGGCAGTAACGTGGGAAGTGGTTCCCCCCACTGCGTTCCTGTCTCAGTATACACACAGTGGTTCATGAGAAATAATCAGGGACTCCTGCAGAAAAGGTATTTTCATGGGTTCCCCACTTTTGAAATCTTAAAAGGTCAGTCGAGAACAGAATAAAAATAGGACTTGTTAGGCCAAGGTTAACAGAGTTTAACACTGTTTAGCACTCATGCTTCACTGAATGTTTGGTCTAACTGAAAATATTAGTCTCTAGACAACTTGAATTCACATAGAAATAAATAGAAAAGCATGGAGCCATTTTGCACACTTATATCCATCTTGGGTTTAACATCATTTATAGATAATAAACTCACCATGACAACTCCCATTGGAAAATGAACAGAGCAACGTATTCTGCTCACACTGAAATAAAAGCAACAAATTATTAACATACCAAGGAAAACTAGTCCAATGCATAGTAACTAGAGAAAATCAATGCAATACATAAGAATTCTGTTTCTCAATTTCAAAGTTAACTCCTTCTCTCCAAAATCATATTGTATGCAGCAGCCTATTGGATATATAGTATTTGCTGAGTATGTCTCTCAGTTTCTTCTAAAGTTACACCAAACTGGTATCTCGCTTTTCTTTCTAGATGACTCAACCTCTGTCATGTTTCGATCCACTAAAAAGCATATTATGAACACGATGCTTTTGGGGAAGCAGGGGTTGGTTAAGAAGTGGTCAAAAGATGGGAAAGATGTTCTTGAAAAGACAAATTCTAGTCAATGATTTTATAAGATTAACTTTTGATTCATTTTCTACTTGCTGCAATCTCATCTACTATGCTAATATTTTAGTGAAAACATTTTTGACATGTACATTTATTAAAGAGTTACCTTTAACTGGAGAAATTTTTTTATAATGATTTCAATATGAATGTTAAGTTCTCAGTAGAAATACGAGTTAAAACCAGAAATACAGCATAGAAACAAAATCCAAAGTGCAATCTTTTTTCACTCCCATTATGTGCTACAGAAAGACCTTTATTCCACAAAAAAAAAAAATTATGCACAGTATTTTAGGCAGCTGTACTGCCAAGTACCTTACAGAAGAGACAAAGGATAAAATCTCCCTCCTAAGTAACTTATAAATTAACTTATTAACTTAACTTATTAACTTATTACACTTATTAAATTAACTCATAAATCAATTCCATGCAAATCCTAAGTAATTTCTCTCTGTTTGGTTGTTTGTTATCATACTAAGCCAAATCAGTTAGCCTAGCACAACCAAGGAAAAAAAGCAGCACAATTTCTGAGCTGAATTTCTGCACAACGAGGAGAAGCCACCCATCAAAGTACTTATGGGTAGCACAGCCCTTTGGCAAGAGACAGGAGAGGTGGTGAACACACATTGCTGAACGTTGTCTTAACAATTCATCTAGGAAATGACTGTGATTTTCTCAGCCCAATTTGCCAAACTGGATGAAATTGCCTGCCATAAGCATTGTACAGTATTGGAATGTCTTCATTGCAATGATAGAAAAATAATAAGACTTTTTTTCCCTTTTAGGGAGTGTTGTAGGAAGTTGCAGTAGTTATGTGCAGATAAACTCAAAAAATAATATACTTATGGAGATATTCTCCAAAACCAAGTTATACATAATTTTTATACTGTTTATTTTTCCAATACAATCAGTGTAGAAAATGAAAAAGAAACACTACCTTTGAGAAAAACTTTAGTCAGTTTGTACCTTCTTCCTAATTCTCCTGGAATTATTTATAGTTAGAAACAGAAATGAAATGTCTCTCTCTCATAGACTCACCTCCAGCAAAAAACTCAAATTTTATTCAAGTAGATTTGTAGCTACTCAGTCTCTTTTTAAAATCACAACCTTATATTAGCTGTGGTTATGTAAGTTCTGCCAGAAATTTTGAAGAGCTTTGGATCAGTGCTTTACTGTCTTTTACAGGATCATATATAGAAATAGTAGAGAAATTTTTTTCAAGTAATAATAAGAAAATGATCCATATTGAATCTGATTAAGATTAACTTTATTCTATCCTAAATTAATAATTTGAAATATTACCTTTTTAAATCTGTTTCAGTATCTGATTGCATTCTCTAAGAAATGCAAGGAAAACAATCATGATCTTCAACACCGTCACCATGATTACTGAAGCATATAGCACATCCTACCTTGTTTACATCTTCACATGCCTGGCTGCTCATGGTATCCTTCTGGATTATCTTTATCAGGTCAGCCTGAAATTTCCTGGCATTCAGAAAGACTAATGGGTTGTTGACTGAAACTATCTTTACCTGTTTTAATGATTCCTGTGGAATGAAATAAACAAAATACTGAGAAGATTATCTTCGGTTTGGAGACTGAAAACCAAAGTAATTTCTTTAAAAATCCTGAAAAATCCTGTAAATCAACCTAGAAGGAACTTTGGATTGTGATAATGATTTAACAGATAACTGTCTTGATCAGTCTTCACATACAACTGAAGTAAAAAAGGAAATGTAAGTAACCTGTAAGGAAAACTATCCTTAATTCAAGTTAACATGAAAGCAAAATCATATTCATTATGATACATAATACTGACTATTATCTGGTAAATAATAGTAACACTGTTTCAGCCCCAAACATAGGCAAGACAAGGTTTGCAGACAGAATATTTTTTATTAGACAAACATGCATTGGAAAAAGTACATGAGGTTTGGGGGGAAACACTGCAGGTGGTCTGGGGAACACTGAAAATGTTCATCTCAGTTATCTGAAGATGACTTTAGTGCAACTGAGATATTTCTCCATGGAAATATTTAATGGATCCAGACCAAGCTTGAGTGACACATTTAAAACTTTGCCAGCACTCATCTACAACCAACACAATAAATAATCTACATGAGAACCATCAGCCACCTCCAGTTCCTGTCATTGCACTTCCTTGACTAAGTTTCATCCAGTTCACCAGGTACCTTCAAGGAAACTGTGTAGCCCAAAGCACAGACATTATATACCAGAACGATTTCTGAAGGACATCAGATAAAGGTCAGGAAACCCCCAGGTACCAATGGGGAACATTTCCCACAAAACAAGCACTTTTTCTCTCATTCTCAAGGTGGATATAAAACACCTTCAAAAGCCAGTAAGAAAATTAATCCTTATATATAAAGATATTGATTTTGTAGGTAGGTAGAGTTAAGCTAATTCTACCATGCTCTTCATTTTCCACAGGTTATGGACCATGTCTCTCTTTTCTTCAGGAAAATTGGGTCTGAGACAGACCAAATTCAATGTGGAGCAATTGCTCTCAGCTGCTTTGGTTTCTGCCGTTTCTATTTCAGACTTGAGGAAAAGTCTGTTGGCTGTTAGGGTCTTCCACTTTTTCCAGTTGTACTATTTGATCTAGTAAAAGATATTATATCTACTTATAAAGTTCTTTGTGTATATTCCAGTAAATAACTGTATTAAGCTTTTATGAACCTAGTGCTGTAAACAGGAATAAGCAGGATCATGTGTGGCCTGTAAAAGTTACCGATATTTTCAGTCGTATTTTCTACCTGACAGGCATGCATGCAACTAGAGATTCTTAAATAGCCACAATAACACTGCTCATAAGTGCCAGTTGCCAAAAAAGCAATAGGATTAATTTGCCTTTCAAGTATGTCTTTTATGGAAGCTGGGGATCTCTAGATTACATGTGGAAGTTCAGAGCGTTCTCCTTCCAGGTGAGACAAAAAGAGGATCCTTGAATGCATAACCCGAACACTGCACAGCAATGATTCCCACTAGTTATTTTCACACGCAAAACATGGTATCGCTGAGTGTCAGCTTCAACAGTCTCATAAAAAACTTTGCCCACTTTGGAAGAATGAAAACAGGATGAGATTTTAATGGACAAACACTGCAGCTGACACCACCTCAGCAGGACAGCAGCAGACCGTGTTGGATCTGATTCCAAGTTCTCCAAAAGGATTTCAGTCCACAAAAGTGCTATATGCAATAAAGTATCCTATCACTAAGTGCGATAAGGGGTCTGGATATAGAAAATATCCGTTTACTACTGAAATAAAATATCTGATTTATGTATCAGCTCTCAAAACTGAACTACTTGTGACAACAGGTAACAGGAAGTAAAAACCAAGAATTCACAAGAGAATGTAGGTTCAAAAAGCTTCTATTCTTCCTAACAAAAGTCAGAGACATATAACAAGGTCACACTCAAACATAAGTAAGTGGAGCTGACACACAGACCATTTTTTATGTAGTTCAAAAACCCGTGGGATTGCATTGAACATACACAGTTTTCCCAACAGACCTTCAAGCGAAACAGGAATGGAAATCTTCACCACAAACCACACAAGCTACCTCCTTATTGTAGACTGCTATTCAGACTTCTGCGAAACAGATGATCTCTCAGACACTGCTGCAGCAACCATCATACAGACTAAGGAAACATTTCAAACATCCAAAACTAAGGCAATGAACCCCAAACTCTGTATAGGGACTTTGAGCAATTTACCTATGAATGTGATTGTGGTAAATGTCACATCACCAACATACCTCGGTCAGTCAAGTGGCAAAGCCTAACTGGCAATTAAAATGGCTAAGATTACATGAAAGAAAACTCTAAAATAAGGGTGAAACAGAGGGCAATATACACTTGGATGGAGAAATACTCCAACATCCCACAGATTCCCTTAAAAAAGATGCTATACACAGCTTGGTGTGGAGACAAGTGAGCACTTTGGTGCCATACCAGAACAAGCAAAGTGGAAGATGAAAACTAAGAAAAAGGAAGACTGATGTGCAAAAATCAAAGCCTGTGATGATCTACAAGCTAATAAGCTTCCAAAAATACAAGGTGAAAAATTTGAAAGGCTCAAATCATAACGCCAAATGAAGCAGATGCAGACTTAGGTACAATCTTTTTTCCAGGATGGGCAAGGACAACTGTGCCAAATTTGGCTCAGTTATTCCTGGCTCTGGTTTGGTTCTAGCTCCTTTCTTAATAAGAACTGTTCTGAGAAAAATGGACTTCCTCTTTGTTGTGTCCTTGCCAAAAAAGAAAGAAAATTATCTCAGGTAGCCTATCTCTGCTGTCACTTAGAAGGATACCGGCAATTGCCCCATGCACTCTGCACAGCACTGTCTACTGTTGGGTAAGAATTCAGTTCAGGGAACACCTGTGATGCAATGTGTTTCACATAAGCTTCTAAGTACCCTCTTGATTTTTTCCACATTAAAGTGTCTTTTCTCCTATTGATGAAATAACCTCTGTAAATCCACAGACCTTAATGGCAGGGTATATCATTAAGCTTACATATTTTCATGTTTAAAAGTCCTGTTGTTTATGTCTAAGCTGTTATTTACCAGGGGAACTCGGATCAGTCTAACATTCATACATTAAATATTACCCTAAATGCCTGCTGCAACTCAGTGACTCTAAATTCAATTAAAGGCATTTTTCTAAATCTTAAAAAAAAATTCCTTCTTTGTTTTGTGTAATAAGCTTTTGAGCAATTTGCTTTCTTAACAAAATGTTATTTTCCGCACTGTCTGCAGACACTAGTTTGTTATTACTTGGTTACTGGCATTAATCTTAATGATTAAGGAAAAAAAAACTGGGGAGCTGTTAGCTTAAAAAAAAGACGCATAAGGATTTGTACAAAATGTTTTATGAACTGATACGATAAAAGGCAGGCAAATCAAATTTTGGTTACCCATCTCTGACAAAGTTACTCCAACATTTTTCTTAAGAATGAAAATTGATATAATAATTGACAGCTGGGCCAGCCTCAACAACTGTGTTTTAAATTCACATTTCAGAGTCCTCCCCATTCTCATGTACCTTTCACATTCCAGCATTGTTCAGCATGCCAAAACAGTAAACCCCCCTGAGCCAAGTTCAGATTTTGAGCCCAAGATAGCTTTGATGGAAAACGTTTGCCAGAAAAAATAAATTCTTTAGAGGAGAGCTTCTTAATAGTGAGGTAATAACTGCTGAGCATGTTGCTTATCGATACATAAGACCCTTCATAAGCATTAGGAAAGGAAAGAGGACATAGTTGAAACTGCCACGGTGGAGAAGGCAGGATGTCCTAGTGATGGGACTCCGTGATGAAAGGACACGTGGTTCTACTTCTCTCTTGGCTGCTGACCTACCATTTCATCTCAGAGGAGGGAGTTCACCTCTTTGGGTCATTAGCCTTCTTTTCTTACCACAGGCCTGACCACAAGCAACTTTGATGATAATTGCAATGAAAATAACCAAAATAATTTAAAATCTCTGACTGGTAGGTTTAAGTTTGTAAGAAGCCAAACTTTAAAAGCACAGTCTTTTGGAGAGATTCTTCCATCCATTTTTCACATCAGGGTACCCTTGTTTGAGTACAGGGTGGTGAGATATGTGAAGTAGTATGTGACAACTTCATGATGCCGTCCCTCCTTCCCCAGACGCACACGGTGTCCTCTGGGACAGTCCGATCACAAGGGGCTGGTGGCAGAAATGGGGTCAGAAAAGAGATTGTGGATGATGAGAGTATCAAAGGACTTTCAGAAATGAGGAAATTTGATAAGAACATAGAGACAGCTATTACCTGCTCAGATGGACCTTGCCCTTGCTGCCGAGAGATTTCCTTAGACTTAGGAATTAGGAAAATTTTACAAAGAGCCATTCCTAACTTAAAAGTAACAAATAAACTAAGGTAGACAGATCTAAGAGGACTTGCCTAACTTCACTTTGCAGACCAGCAACAGAACCAGGAAAATATTCCAATTTCGGATGCCCAGACTAGTTTTGTATTTACTACGTCATACTGGCTTTAAATTTCAAGTGGTCATTTCATAAAAATGTTCCCTTGACTCACTGATTACAATCTGGTAACCAACTAGAGAAAATAAACAAATCTGAATTAGTGGAACACACACACACACACACAAAAAGAGACAATTTAACTTACACAATTATCTTCTGTTTTGTATTTATATTCCACTTCTTTCACATTTTTCAAATTCAGTGTCTTTGCTCTGTAATCAATACACAGAGAAAATCTGTAAGGCAAATCATTAGTAGTCTTGAACAGAAACAGGAAGAGACACACTCCAAAACTACAGTGTAGAAGTTTAAAGTTGTGATGATGCAATCCATATGTATTTTCATGCATACAGAGCTTATTTTTTGTGATAATGATCCAGTTAAATGGTAAAAAGCACATTTTAAAATTATAATATATCACTTTGAAAATATGAATAATGGAAATTTCTGGTAAATAAAATCTTAATTTTAAGTTTCATTACTGTTTTGTAGCTGGACAGAGAGCTATTCTCAAGTCAAGGTAGCAAATATATATTCTACAGCTTCAAAAGTACAGAGGTTTAATTAATATTTTTTACCTGCAAAATCATACTGTAAGAAAAGGAAAAAAAAGATATCAAATAGCTATGGGTCATGAAAACTAAGGATGTTTTATTTGTCATTAAAATTGACACATCTTTGTATGATGAAGCAGAACATTGCACTCTAGCTATCAAAGTGGGGGACTTAACTGGAAAAGCCAATATCCCTATGCTCTCTACACAGTCAGTGAAAAGCAAAAGTTGCCTTGAAAAGGCAGCTCAGCGTAGGACTTTCTGCTTCAATACATCATTTGCAGGAGCACATTTAACTGCAGAACAAGAAGACTATGAAACCAGTTATCATCTGAGCTCTGTGCCTAAAGCTAGGCAATGGAAATAATCCCAGAATAAAAACATTTAATAGATGCGTCAATGTGCAAGGAGTATTTGCAGGTACGGGGGTTGGCTAAATGAGGCTTGCAAAAGTCAGCTGTTCTCTCCTGTTTGCATAAATTGAGCTGTAGCTGCTGCTGGTTTTAATACATTCTGATACATAACATGTACCACAACCAATACCCTGGCATCTGAACAGAAACTTCACAATAAATCACCTATGGTATTTTTCTTCCTTCACTTTTGCTGACACTTTTGCCCACAACTGGATAGCTTACTGCGTGTTCTCTTGCTAACCTCACCTGTGCAGCACAGTTTTTAAGGCTGTTAGCTTGTTCGGTGCTTTTAGGTTGCATGGACAATCATGTGCAACCTGACTGAAGGCCACAGAAATCACTGGGAAGAGTCTTATTTACTTTAATTATTGCAGGTTCAGACTGAGGTCTCTGTTAGATCAGACAACAGAAGACCCTGCTATTTAGTGTCAGATATCTCTCCCTTTCTGCTGTGGCAGAACTTCAGACATCCAGGCTCAGGGTGTAAACAACATGAAAACTTACCTTTTCCTTTACTAGCAGAATTTACCAAATTTTAGTTTGCTTAGTAGCAGAAGGTTACCAAAAAGGTACTGATTGATGCAAGCAGAAACCACCTTCCATAATTTGTAATTGTCTTGCAATTTTGAGCTGTTTTCACGCTGGTTCTGCAGCTTATTCCATGAGAACAGAGCTATGGACAACTGGTTAACACCGTTAACTTTAACAAGCATTAAATCAAGCTGTCTATATTGTACTTAATTTCAGTGGGATTCGATGTTCATGCAAACAACCGCCTGCAAGCAGCAAGTCATTTGCAGGACTGATGAGCTATGGATTAACTTTGTAGCACAAAATGATCATGAACCTCGACTGACATTTTCCTTCACTCATGATCCAAAGTAGCAACGGTAATATATGAAAAAGAATATACATATTTGTATTAGCTCTAGTTTCTTTGTCCTGGCTTTTCTAATTCATACATAGAATTTATAATGTACTTTTCATTATACATTAGAATAGTTGTGCGGTTATGTTTCATTAATATATATTAGCAGTGCAAATGTCAACTATTAACTCCTGTGCAACGTAGTACCTAAGAGTTTGTAAAGGGCGCTTAGTTACTAAGGCTTGCCAGACATACACTTAAGGAGCAAATAAATATCTAATGGAAAAAAGTATATATTATTGATCTTTCTGTTGATCTTATGCTACCTTCACCTAATGAGTCATAGAGATGTGTAATACTAAGAGAAATCACAAAATAATGCCATAGTATGAAACATTTTAGAGATCCTTAGCCTATAGTAAATGCACAGGTGTGACTTTTCCTTTTGAATTGTCTTATCTAGTAATTTTCTGCAACTAAAAACCCGAAGTTTCCTGTTAAATTTAGTGTACTGTATGTCTATCCTGACAGTGAAGCAATGTGCCAGAAAGAAGACATAACGATGTCCTACTAGAACATTTCAATAAATTTATTTCTCACCTGGGAAAGCGGAAAATCACAATTACTACAGTGCAGACAACACCGTACAACAGTCCCACGTTAGCAGCAAAGCATATTGTAAACACGTAGGTAGTAACCCATATGCTCTTTAAGAAGGGAAACAGAAAGAGGTGATTAGTTTCAATTTTTGTAACAATGTGCATTTTATGAATCAGAAATAAAGATTTTTAAAATGAAGGTAGTTTCACAGAGGTGATCATTCAGATCTTTGAACTAGCAAATATTGAATTAGCGATTAAAATAATGCCTTCCCATGGGAGAAAATATATGACATGGCACTACTCATCCCAATGCTCACACAGGTTCCTTTCAGAGTTACTTAGCATATGTAGTTGTGCTAACAGCATAATTCAGAATGAACTCAGTTGTTTTGTAAAACCTATATTTTATTTTTCACATTGCAAGTTTTTGCACCTTCTTCACTGCACACATTTAAAATCCTCCTTTCCTTTTACACAATGAGGTACTCTAAAGGTCATGTACAGAGAGCTCTTCTCCCACTAATTGTGTAACTGGGAATTCTAATTTGCAAGGAGGTTAATTAAAAGTGGCATTTATCAGAATACAGCTGACTAAACCAACTCTATAACAAATAAAAATTATTGGGGAATGAATTTCTTTACATGGAAATAGTGAGATTTCAGATTACTTCCCCACCTTTCAATATTTGATTAATAAAATTTGGATTCATTTTAAATACAATTTAAAAAATACAAAGAAGCATATGTGAAACAAAAGTTACTTTGAAAAGGAATTTAAAATATTAAAAAATCAAAAGATTTTAACAGTTCAAATTTTTGTCTTCATTTTTTTCTGAACAGAAATGATCACTCATATTCCATACTACAATGATGTGTATGGCAGAGAGATATCCAGATTTTACAATTAAAAGGAGAAAAGTACAAATTACTTGATTTCTTACACCAACCTAATGTCAGCACATATTTCTTTCCTTGAGGGAGCCTTAAGCAAAGACTGCCACCTAATCTTTATACAAAAAGTGTTAAAGAAGAATGGAAAGTATTTGCACTCCTCTGGATATACTGATCTCCGTAGGTGCCCATTTCAACAATTACCGTGCTTCTTATTAATGTTTGCAGAGGAAAAGATCACATTACAATGGCACAATCAGTGTTAAAATTATCCTTTCTGATGCTTTCACTTAGCTCAGGAAAGCCAGAGACAATAGAATATTTTCAGCCTAACCACAGGAATTTTGCTCGAGCAGATTTCAGAACTATTATTTTATGAATTATAAAATGTAAGTCATACCATACAAATTTGTGCTTCACAGAGGACGGAGTAGTACATGACTCTACTGACAAACCTTTTCCTCCCTCATCTTCAAAATCTTAAACTACTGCAACAGGTTTTGCAGACTCTTCAATGGCACAGCTGCTAAGTAAGAAGGTAGTTCATTCTTTGAAACACTGCTCAACCTCCAGTTATATTTTATGACATCTTATACAAATCGTTGTGTCTATATTTGCAAAGAATACCTTTACGAGCAACAAACATTGAGTTCTGATTAATCAGTCAGAAAGTAATTCTAAGGTTTATAAATCCAATATATATTTATGAAGGAGATCGCTGGACATGAAAGGGCTAACAGAAGTACTACAAATCTGAAGTTCAGGCAGGATCAAGAATTATCCCATCCTGACAAGGCTTAACCCTTGACAACACTTGAGATAAGCAATCCACTTCAGCTGCAGACCTGATCGTCATCACATCTAACTAAATCACTGCTGCAAGACCTGCAAAATTCTTCTGTCTCGGAAGAAAACAGAAAGCATGAAAACCCAATACGAAGTCTACATCGGAAGAATCAAAGCCAAAAATGTTTAAGAGCTGCTGAGCACTAAGCAGACTAGTATCTCACATCTTATCCATAATGAGAGACTGCCATTTTTGTAGAGGATAAGCCAAAACAATCATATTCTCATTTGTCAGTCACCCTTTCAGTGCTTTGTATTGGCCTGGGGTCAATACTTTTTTAGGTAGGGTAGCATCAAACTTGTAGAAAGAAGTTATGTTGATCTGATTGACATTTTTTTAATTCATGGGTTGTCGCAAGGTTCAACAAAGAAGTCATAAAAATATCAAAGTTTTCTTTGGCAACTTACTTCAAGGTGGTTATTGTATATTCCAGGACAGATAGAATCTAATCATTCTTCAAATCTTAGCAATAATGTATTATAGGCACACGTTTTTCTCAAAAGTCAAAACAAAATCCAACTTCAAAATATGCTTGTACTGTATTAATTTAAAAAAATTCTAAAGAGGGAGAAAAGAAACAAGTAGGAGATATGGATTTATGTTAAATTCTGCATATATCAGACAGTATAGGAAGCATTGAGAGGTACTGTGACCGTATATATAGCAGCTGCCTCTGAAACTCTGTGGACAACACATTTCCATGTAGACCTTTTCATTTCACAAGATCTACCCATCCACCATTGAGGGGAGTGTGAAATGGGAACTTGGTGGGGGAAAAAAGCATATAAATAGGTGAAGTGGGAGAATACTCTCTGAGCCAATGGCTAAACAATGCAATACTAAGATATTTTGATACTAAATGTTTTTGTACGACTTTGAAACCAGATTATAAACTTTCCTTTTTCTTGCAAACTGAGGAGCTGATCAGCTATTGCCTGTATGAGTAGGGTTCATTCCACTTGGCATTAACTACTGCACAGACGTCTACAGCTGCATGAGCTGTCTAGATTCCCACCATAGTCAATAGAGACCTGGTTATCCGAGTGAGGGGAATTTAGGATGCAGTTCATCTGACTCCTACCTGATTATAGAATCATAGAATCATTAAGGTTGGAAAAGACCTCTAAGATCATCGAGTCCAACCATCAACCCAACACCACCATGCCCACTAAACCATGTCCCTAAG